>NC_053036.3:40328156-40631186 GCF_002575655.3 Aegilops tauschii subsp. strangulata
CTTGTCAACTTGTACCTTCACAGAAACTATCACTTCCGCCGCGTCCACATCAGCTCGCAAACTATTGTAAGGTTCCGCATGTTCGTTGACCCAGATGGTGATGTGATGGAAGAACTCCTCATTGTCAACACTCCAAGCCTAGAGGAAGTGATGCTCTGGGACCAAGGTTATTGTGGTCCACGAATTATACGTGTCCTGGTTGCCCCAAAACTTCACATCTTGGGTTGTCTGCACAGCGACATGATGTCCACCGTACAGCATGGGAAGACAATACTCCAGGTATATATGTATCTAGGAGCCACACAGGGCATCTGTATATATCATTCTTTTGCAATCTTACTTATATACATATTCTTTCGTGCTTTGACGATCCAGGCAATGGTTGACAGCAGTCTAGTGTCATCACTGCATAATGTAAAGATCTTGAAGCTCGTTGTCCATGGTCTTAGGTTAAATCATGTCATTGACGTGCTCCGATGCTTTCCCTGCTTACAACAGCTTCACATAAACGTGAGTTGGGTCGACTCTCTCTTTCTTTCTACAATCTTAGCTAGATTTTATATACTCTGTATTTATCCATTCCTATGTTGAGTAATTCTACTCTAAATTATTATTCTTGCTTCGTTTTCAGACACTGACAAGCTATGTTCCAAACAAGCAGAACGACAATCCAGCTGCTACTACTGTTGAGTGTGTTGATAGACATTTAAAGCAAGTAATAGTGAGAAATTATTCAGGCAAGAAACCCGATTATAAGTTCGCCAAGTTTTTCGTTTTGAATGCAAGAGCACTAGAGTCAATGAAGCTCCATGTCCCTTTTAGCTGGAACAACGAATGGCGCTCTAGACAACGTATCAAGATGGATTTTAAGAACAGAGCTTCTCCAAATGCTTTGATTTGTTTTGAGGGCACCGAGTGAGCACATGATCAACCGCACAAACGAGGTGTCAAATTGTGTACCCCTTTGGCACTTAAGTTGTGGTTTTTTTTCCGCAATTAACTGTTGCCGGTCAATTTATCCTCTAATCTCTAATCACCCCTAATCATTCCAAATCATCTAACTTCCCGAACGGTCAACCATCCTCCCACTCCCCCAGCCTGAGCACGCTTAACTTCCGGGTTCTATTCTCCCTCGTTTCCAAGTCTGCACTTGTTGTTTTCCTAACAATAATAAGATGTCAATCTATTAACCCTCAGGAATTTAGCTTGAGCATGAAGTGACACATTTCACTGTTTGAGTTTGAAACTATTGTTTTAAAAAACAATAATTATTTAGTAACACTAATATTTCTTGAATAATTAGTTTGACCATTGTTTGACCATAGTTTGACCACAGTTTGACCAGATTTGACCAAAATTCAAAAAAAACTGAAATAATTATTTAGTAACACTAATATTTTAGAATAATTAGTTTGACCATTGTTTGTCCACAGTTTGACCAGATTTGACCACATGTTTTCCAAATATAAAATTTGAAACTATATTTTTTTCTGTTACTAGTAAGTTTCCCACTAGTAAGTTTGAAATTTTTTGAATTTTTTTGCCTCTAGATCTTGAAAGCCTCATAACTTTTTTTCTGTTAGGTTTTTGAGGATTTTGAAAATGTTCAACGGGGTTCCCACGGTTAAATTCGGATGTAACTTTTCGAGTAGATGATTTTTCATATAAAAAACTTTTTAATCCGAGTTCGTATGCAAAAGTTATGCCCATTTTACAAATTCCACAGAGATTTTGCAAATAAAGTCGAAATTCATATTTGTAAATTTTCCCAACAACTAGACCACATATCACATGGGAACTTATTTTATTTTATTTTTTTGACATTTCCATCATTTTCTTTTGCTTTTACGAAAACTGAAAAGGCGGTCGCGGGGGGGGGGGGGGGGGGGGTAGAGTTTGAAAATGAGACCTTTAGTACCGGTTCGTGCCATGAACCGGTACTAATGCCTCAAAGCCCATTAGTACCGGTTGGTGGCACCAACCAGGACTAAAGGTCCAACCTTTAGTCCCGGTTGGTGCCACCAACCGGTACTAATGGGCATCGCACTCTTTAGTCCCGGTTCGTGGCACCAACCGGGACTGAAGGGCCCAGGTGAACCGGGACTAATGCCTTAGCCGCACGAACCAAGACCAATGCTCACATTAGTCCCGGTTCGTGACTGAATCAGGACTAATGTGAATATTGCCCTGTGACCAAAGCCCTGTTTTCTACTAGTGCATGTATGTCCTTGTGGAAGTGTATTGAAAATTGTGCATGTGTGCAGTGTTCCACCGAAATGTTGTGGGTATGATGAATTACCTTGACTTTATGGGAAAAGAATGAGTTCATGATTCCAATTTATGGCTAATATATAGAAGGTTCCTTAGGGCATCTCCAAAGCTGACCCGCAAATAGCTCTGGTATATTTCTGTTTTTATGTCCGGACGTGGTCTGCGGACAAGATGCGGGAGCCGCCCATCCAACCGTAGCCGCAAACATCTGCCTCTATTAATGATTTTCAAGAAATTAACTCCGCCAAATTAATCTTTAGCCAATAGAAAATCCACCTTCCGCCGAATAGAAATCAACCTTGAATCATTTGAATCAACCTTCTGCCATTTGAGGTATAATTATAGATACATAATTACTCCCGTAATTTTAGGTGCGGCAGTTAATGTGGAATTCTTTACTCTTTTAATCCAACGAGCTAATTAATCCCAGATTAATTAATGGAGTAATAAATCTATGATTTTAATGCGTAGCCTCCTTTCCGGTTTATAAGATTTGCGCGTATCTCTAGGTTGACAAATAGACCAACGTATCATTATAAACTTCAAATCGTATACTTTCTAATGTTATAATTTTGACACTATACAACTCATCTTATGTTGGTCAAATTATAGATCTAGGGATGCATGCAAGCCTTATAAACCGAAAAAGAGGTAGTATTGACAAACGAGGAAGAAATCTGCATTGTTAATGTGGAGTAATTAATGGACGATCCTAAACAGCTCTCGGCCCAACCCGTCGTGGGGTATGCGGTGGCTTTTGATTGGCCACGCGGATGTCCGGACTCCCGAAGCCCCACACGTTTGGTTCCGGTTTGCGGGGAATACATGGTCCGGACCACTCGGCGGCCGATACAGGACCGCGTTGAATGGCACAACACATCTGGACCGTGCGGTCCGGATTGATGCGGGCGGTTTGACGGCCTGCCTTGGAGATGCCCTCACATGACAAGAAGCGTAACTAAATACCCTAGTTATTCAAGAAAGTAGGTCTCTCTCTCTCTCTAAATTTGGAAATGTGAGAATGACATAAAAATAATATACTGGAAATTTTCTAATTTGTTGCTCTATTTGATACCTAAATGTCGGTGTACAAAAATAGGGGCTCTCCTTTTTACCCCTCTACTTGTGCGCGGGCAGTCAGAGCCGCACCTGCGGCCACACTTAGCAGGGCAAAGGGAGGAAGCAGAAGCACAAGAATACCAGAGCAACGCTCCAGCCAAAAGCACAAGACGGGCAGAGCAACGCCAAGACCAGAGGCACAAAGAGCAAGAGGGCGAGGTGGACTCCCCCGGCAAGACCCTTGCCGGGGCGGCATCCGCAGCCCCGGCAAGAGCCTTGCCGGGCCAGCTTGCCCAACGCCAGCAGAGCGCGCCACCCTTGAGCCCAAGGGTTCCAACACCATCAACCACATTGGAACCAAGGCTCGGGAGGCACCTCCATGGTGGCATGCAGATCTTTGTGAAGATCATAAAGACACGAGATCAGATGAGGACCAGAAGACGACGATCCTCGCGAGATCCTCGCCGAGGAAATCCACGAGACCTCCGGCAAGATCCTTGCCGGGGACGACTGCGATGCCACGGCAAGACCCTTGCCAAGGACACCTGCGGGGCCGCATCCAGGCCCACGTCTGCCAAGACTCCACTGCCGTTCCCATACAGCTGCCAGCCCAACCAGTTGGGCAGGCACCCGCGTGGCAACACACGGCCTCCAGGCCAACTCAGCAAGTACCTGCGTGGTGGCATGCAGATCTTCGTGAAGACCCTACCACCACGCCATCTCAGCAGCTTGTCAGCCTACGTGGCGCTGCATGCCTCGTTGGCCTCGACGCGTGTCGGAGCGAGGCGGAGCGGCGATGGACGGGACGGGCCTCGTTACCGTCCCCAATAAAGCAACGGGACACCTAAGGGGCGCATTTAGTGCGCCTTGTCCCGTAATGACAGGCGATACCTAAGGGACACTGTATACCTTTCCACCTCCTGTGTGCCACTGTGGCGACCCCTTTGACTATAAAAGGAGGCCCGAGGCGTACTGGAGAAGGATTCAGATCTTTTGGACTACGCATGCACCGCAGCTAGTTCGAGAGCTCAAGAACACTCAAATATACACCAAAGCAGGACTAGGGTATTACGCATCCTCGCGGCCCGAACCTGGGTAAATGATCCTTGTGCTGACTACCAGACCCGCTCTTTGCACAACCCCGCGCCCGCCAACCGTAGAAGGGATCCAGTGATCCCATAGGTGTCATTTCCACCGACATCTTTGACGCGCCTGGTAGGGGCGCGCAGTTGTGAAAATCTGGTCTAGCAGTTAGTTTAGCACTTCTTCATCGAAATGGCTCCCAAGAAGAAGACGATCACAGCGATCGGTTCACCGGGGGCCGAACAACCCGTACCAGTGCGGGCGAGTGGTGGGGCGGTCGCGAACGGAAGCCGAGGCGCGGCCCGCGAACACCCACATCGCTCTGGCAGTCAAAGCCTGGCGAGCGGCGTCGTTCGTGCGCGAGACGACAGGCCGCACACCGCCAAATCCAAAGACGGAGCCAGGCCCCCCGCAGGCGGCGCGGGGCCCTCCAAGGGAGGCGTCGTGCCATCCACGGGCGGCGCGGCGACTTCCAAGACGCCTACGCCGGCGCCGATGACGCGCTCTTCCCAGGTTGCGCGCGACGAGCAGCATCACCACGCTGGTGACCCCGGGCGCCGCCGTGGGAAGAGTCCTGTGCCTCATTCGCGGGACGTAGAAGGCCAGCATGCACGCCGAGGCGCTGGCGAAAATGGTGCACAGCCGCAAGGCCCTGATAGAGCTCCTTCTAACGTGTTAGAAGTCGGAGCGTGTCACGGTCCACGCAGCTTTCGCCGCCACCCACGCCAATGAAAGCTTTGGTGCGCGCGCGCAGTTGCTCCTCGACTTTCCTCCTGCTGCGGAAAAGCTCGACGAGTGGATAGCCACCATCCGGAGCCTCGTCGGCTTTGCCAACAAAGATGAGCCACGACCAGCGGGGCCCTCAGGCCAGCGCTCCGTCGAGCCACCGCATGCCAGTGGTGGAAGGACCGGAGGTGCTGCGGCCACGGTGCACTCTCCTCCCCCACGCCAGCCACCGCGGGGGTCAGTCCGTCGTGATGACGCTTGTGATAACATTTCCATACACTACAAAAAAAAGACACATCCGTGACATTTTGGGCCGAACAAATTTTTTTCTGTCATACATATGACACTTCTATGACGATAATTGTGACAAAACCCGGTATCATCATAGATGTAGTGGGCTCCTACTTCTATGACAAAAACTCATGACAGAAAATGGGCTTTTCGTCCTGGGCGGGCCGGAGACGCAGCTGCATGACATTCTTTGGGCCGTCCATCACGGAAAAAACCGTGGTAGAAGCGAGGGCGAGGAAAATTTCGGGGAGTTCCCGGTTACGGTGAGAGGTCGGGGGCCGAGCGATGCATGTTTCTCTCGTACATGTACGCGCGTGTGTGCGAGGCGTTGGCTCTAACTGAACCCGAGCGAGGCGTTGGGCTCTAACTGAACCCGAGTGATTGCACTGCAGGCTATGCGTTACTGAACCTGAGCGATCGATCGATGGCTGTTAACTGAACCCGATCAAGCGATTCCTTCGCTACTGCTGCTAATTGAAGCCGATCGATGCTGCCTCTGGATGAACAGTGAGTGTTGCTGGGGGGGTTTGGATGAACAGTTCCCGGTGAGGGTGGATGAATAGGACCCCGTGGTGTTGCCTCTGGATGAACAGGACCCCGATCGATCGAGCCGGTTGGGGCTGGATGAACAGGACCTCGTGGAGGGCAGGATGAACAGGACCACCCCATGGAGGGTAGAATGAACAGTAGATGGTGGAGGGGTGGTTGAACAGTAGCCCGTGGAGGGGTGGTTGAACAGTAGCCCGTGGAGAGGGCTGATTGAACAGTAGCCGGTGGAGTAGCGCGTGGTGGAGGCTGGATGAACAGGAGCCCGTGGATGAACAGTCGCAGGTGGAGGCTGGAGGAGGTCGACGATGGATGAATAGTAGCCCATGGAGGCTGGAGGTGGTCGACGGTGGAGATGAACAGTGTCTCGTGGAGTCCCGTTTTGCGGTACGCCACACCCCTCTCGATGAACAGGACCCCCGTTTCGACCGTAGCGCTCCAACACAAGTCCGTTTCCTCCGTTTTGCAGTACACCACACCCCTCCCGATCAACAGGACCCCCGTTTCAAACGTGGCCGGTCGAACACAAGGCCGTTTCCTCCGTTCTGCGGTACGCCAGGCCTCGTTTCCATCGGCTGTTCCGTCCAAGCCCTCCCGATGAACACGACGACGCATTCCGTTCTGACCCAGCCGGTTGGCTCCCCATGAATACGACGACGACGCTGTTTCTCCGTTCCGACCCAGCCATGTACACGAGCCCTGGCCGTACGTATGCGCGAGTAGGCGTTCGAGACCCTGCCCGTATGTACGTACATGGCCGTATTTTCTTTCTTGCACACTGGCCGCTGTACGTACGTGTACATGCTACGTGCATGCCTCTACTACGACACGTGCGCGCCTCTATATCGACCAGTATGTACGTACACGTTCGCGACCAGAATGACAATGCTACGTACGCTTCGACCAGGTGGGTCCCGATTGTCAGGCACTTCCTTGCCTGCGAAGATGTAGCTGGTGGGTCCCAGCAGTCAGGGGGGCGAATCATTTTTTTGCCCGGACGCACTTCCTTGCGTGCGAAGATGTAGCTGGTGGGTCCCCGCAGTCAGGGGAAATGTTTTTTTCACGAAATACGGTGGCCCATCCGGTGGGTCCCTGCTGTCAGGTGGAGGAATAATTATTTTCCGCGTAATAAGGAGGCACTTCCTTGCTACGGCTGTGGACCCAGCTGTCAGCCTCTCCATGTACAGTCCACGTCCGATGGAAGCCGTTCCTTGACCACGTTGACCACGCCGCGCCGAGAGCATCAGGGCGGTGGACGACGGCGAGGCCTAGGAAGGGGATGATGCGGAGCCGGGGAAGACGCGGCAGTGGAAGCCCGCACGGAGAGGAGTACGAGGGTTCACTGGTTCGGCTGCGGTGTGAGGCTGCCGTCGCCGCAGGGCCTGGCCAGCGGTGGGAATAGTAGGGGGCGGTGAGTTCTCCGCGGCAGCACAGCCGGCCACGGGAGGCAGGAGCATGCGGCACGACTAGCGCTGCTCTGGGCGGCTGGAGCAACAAGACCAGTGGTTGAAGAAGCACTACGGCCGTTGGATGGACATCATACGGTCTGGAGCTAGAATCGTGCATATTGACTAAGTTGACAAAGCCCTCCGTCCCCGTCAACTTAGTAGGCCCACAAGTCAGCCTGCCACTATACTGGGTCCCAGCTAGCAAGGGGAGCATTCATTTTTTTTGCGTAATAAGGACGCACTTCCTTGTGTGCGAAGATATAACTGGTGGGTCCGAGCTGTCAGCGGCGGTAACGTTTTTTTCGCGAAATACAGAGGCCCTTTCGGTGGGTCCCAGATGTCAGGCGGAGGAATCATTATATTGCGCGTAATAAGGAGGCATTTCCTTGCGTGCGGCCGTGGACCCAGCTGTCAGCCTCTCCACGTACAGTCCACTTCAGATGCATGTCGGTCGTTGAGCACGTTGACCAGGCCGCGCCGGGAGCACCAGGGCGGTGGACGACGACGAGGCCTAGGAAGGGAACGACACGGAGGCAGGGAAGACTCGGCAGTTGTTTCCCACGCGGAGGGGAGTACGACTATACGAGGGTTTACTGGTTCGTCTGCCATCGCCGGAGAATAACAACAGGTGTGGGTGAGTAGAGGGATGGCTAGGCCAGCGATGGGAGTACGGTGGGGCGCTGAAGCCTTTGCGGCAGCACAGCCGGCTGCGGGGAGGAGGGAGCAGGCAGTCCCGCCGGCGCTTGTTTGAGCGGCTGGAGCAGGAAGAGCAGAGATTAAAGAAGCACGACGGCCGTTAGATGGACATCCAACAGTCACTGCTTGTGCGTCAACCTTTTTTTAGGAAAGCCTCAAATCTATGGAAAACAGCATACAACCCATCTGCCATTATTTCTAATAATTTACAGCCCATTTGCTAATTCTGAAGGTTTTTTTTGGAGCCCATATTCTTTTTGTTAGCATTACAGCCCATATTGTGGCCACGGTTAAAAAATTATACGAAATGTTATATATTTCGGTGTGGTTCGAACTGTTTTTAATCCCGAAATTTCGAGTCACATTCAAACTGATTTTAAAAATAAATGTATATCAATATAAAATCCAACAAATTTTCCACGCATAAAAATTAATGCAATTTAAAATCTTGAAATGAAAAAAAGAAATTTGAAAGTAATTGCCGGTTTGATGTGTTTTAAAAATGTACAGCCCATTTCTCATTACTGATAGGCCATTTTCTCGTCCAGCCAAATGAAGCTCTCCTCATCTTGAAAGATTTGCAGCCCAATAGGCCTGAAAAAGCGACTTACTTGGCAAATCACAAAAAAACTGGGCTAGCCATTTTCAGAAAGAAAAAAAACTACTTGGATGGTCTGTGGTAAACATAAAAGAGAAGGCTGTCTAGATATGCCAGAGTGCCCCGCACAGTCCAGTTGACACCCTGCTTCCGTCTCAAAAACAAATTAGATAAATGCCACAACAAATATGGTGATTCATAAAAATGCCACTGTAATTTCCAAACTTTGAAAAATGCCACTTCAATTTTTGCAAACTTTGGAAAACGCCACTGCAATTTGCAAACTTTGAAAAACGCCACTCCAGACTTCGAAAAATGCCACTGGGATGGCATGAAATGGCATTTTTCAAAGTTTGGAAATTGCAATGGCATTTCTTAGAAACACCAGATTTGGAGTGGCATTTATCAAATTAACCCAAAACAAAAATAACTGGGCGAGCTGCTGGGTCCCTGATGTCAGCCACTCGTTGTGCAACTCTCTCGTTTATTGACTACGTTGACAATGGCATGGGACCTAGATGTCGGAAATCCATTTCGAGGAGCCATTTTTTTATTGGATTGAAATAAGGAGGCACTTTGCTTGCGTACTGCCATGACCTTGGCGGCTCCATGCTGTCATCCTCTCCACGTACAATCATCTCCTGGTTGTGTACGCGTCAACTTGGTAGGCCCACAAGTCAGCCTCTAAACCCGTGGAGGACAAATACAACCCATTTAAAAAAATAACAGCCCATTCCATATGTTCAAACGGAAAGTTCAACATTCAGAGTAAAGTAACAGGTCTGATCCACATATAGAGTACTGAACTTCCACGTCGACAACCATCATAGCCAAGTTAACTATCTACTTCCACTAATACTCTAGTAGCGTACAAGTACTAACTTACTCTTAGCTAACTAGACGATGCCGGCCGCCATCTGCGATACACGCTAAACGCCGGCACCGGCGTCCTCCGCCTCGCCTCGGACTTGCCAGAGGTGCGATAGGGCGCGTTGCTCACGCGCATTGGCCTATTCCATGCCGGCATGGTCCACTGAAGCTTCGGCTTCTAAGCGGGAAAACCACTTGACGAGCTGGTAGTAAAAATCGGCGTCGTGAACGCGTGCGTGCCCGACAGCCTCCAGTGCTATTTGCCGGGCGCCGGCCTCCACGTAGTCGGCCAATGTGCGGGCGCTCTGCTCGCGACTCAGAGCGTCGGTGCGCTGCTCTCCATGTCCCGCTGGCGGCGCAAATCGGCGATATGCTGCTCATCCGCCAAGCGGTCGCGCTCCAACAACTCCTGCTCCTCCGCCAGGCGGTCGCGCTCCAACAAGTCCTCGATCTCCGCATTGCCATCTAAAGACCGATAGAATGCCTCCTCCCTCCGTCTGCCTTCCGTTGAAAAACCAAACACTAGTTCCGGCGGTGACCGCCTCCGGCCACGCCTATCGCGGACGGGCGGGGGCATGGCGGACGTGGCGAGAGCGAGGATAAGTGGCGAGCAACGTCGGGCCGGTGGGGGCTTATGAGGATAGGGCGAGTTGGGTCACGGTGCCACCATAGAAGGCCGAGAAACAGTACTTATAAGCGGAAGGTAGCGCGACGGTCATCGGAATTCAATGCATAATGAAGCAGGCATGGCTTAGCACGCCAGCTTGCCGTGGAAAACTAGAGAAACTGAAATTCTAACTGTGCCGTCCCGTCCCGTCCGTGCTGGGTCGCACGCCGGCCTTACGGTCAAACTAGTGCACTCGAATCATCTCCCTCCTTGTCAATAATGATTCCACGGATTTATAAGGCCCGCAACAATTAAAGCGCATCTTTTTTCGCATCAGTTAGCTACCTTAATTACGGCCGGCTGCATGCGGGCACTCAAAATTGCTCGCAGCCAGTACGCGGAGCTGCATGCAACGAGTCGCAGCCGAGGGCATTAATTGATGAACTTTAGCTGGGAGATAAGGCATTTGCGAACGTTTTTGCTAGCAGTTTCTTCATATTCGCATGGCATTTTCTTTAGAGCAACTTGTCAGTTTCTTCAGAGGTAGGCATTTCTATTCAAAAAACGGCCACTTCGGATCTTGCGTCGCAACTAAAACAGCCAGGAGCGCATTAGTAGGCTAGCTAGTGATCGATCGGTAACTTGTAAACACTGAGCGAACAGATATAAGGAACCGTTAATGCATCTCAATGATTCACAGATCATATACAAATATGTAGCTCCGAAAGCAAAGATCAGCCACAACTAAAACCAACTAGTACGATTCCCATACATAAGATCAACATGTTAATGCATCTCAATGATTCACAGATCATATACAAATATGTAGCTCCAAAAGCAAAGATCTAGAAAAAACATATGTTCTTCCTACTAACATGGATGCTTCTCTTGGCCAACATTCAGTACAGACTGAATGACAAATTTGTTTGTGAAGTCTACAATTCCTCTGGCAAACGTAAGTGGTTTCACCAACAGCTGGAACCATGGGAATGAACCACACATGATGGAGGAACATCCACTGCAATATGATTTGGTCTTCTCTTGATCACACGGCGAGACTATTTTCAGAATACAAACTTTAACTTAGGCAAAATGATGCCCATTGTATAATCAGACCAAAGCAATGAAGCACCTAGTGTTGGGCAATAAATAGTACAGTACTACTTTTCTGCAGTCCATGAAGTGACTATCCAATCTTTCTGTGTCTATTTTCAAATGGCACTGCATGCAGTGACTATACTATTCTCTAGTGCGGTTCAACCAAAATTGCGGTCACTTTGTGTGTTTGCTAAATAGCAACGGGCAGACATCTCTGTCTGCACAAATATCAAGCAGCTAGTAAACATATACCCCACCTTGTATTTTCGGTTTAAACATGTCTCTTCCGCTTAGATCTGTCATGTTTTGCACTGGACAATTTGATATAGTCATGTTTTGCCCTGGACAATTTCATACTGAATTGATTTGCTTGTTCAGAGCAGAAATATAGCGCCTATTCTTCATCAGACCAAGGATATCCATGTTTGCAGTGATGGAAGAGGTGAAATCGATACAACCGAAATTGAGCATCCAGTCATTGAATCATGTCCTGCACCTCCAATGTAGGCCCACCCTGCCAATAAATTCACATGCAAACCACTAGTATTACTATCTAATGACAGTACAAAAAGAGTAGCAAGATAGTAGCAAACCATGTACCTTCTTAATGAACAGCTCATAGTGCCACCAATTGGATATAAAGGTTTGGGAGAAAACATGCTCCTAATGTTGAACTAGTTGGACTTTTTGTGCAGTTCCACTAAACTCGAGCATCCCTGTTTGCATAGATATTGAAAGTGTGATTACTATAAAAGTGGCACTAGTTGAAGCATAGACTCACAAATATAAGCATTCCAATTTCTTAATGGGAAAAGGTAGCAAGACTGTTTCTAACCACCTTTTTGAAGGAATAAATAAGGCAACAGAGGCTGATGTCAAAAAGGCATATATAGTTCTTTCTGAAAGAATGATCGATTCCTGACCTTTCCTCTTCTTTTAAGCATATTTTGTGCAGTTCAACTAAAATAAAATGCCATCACCGCCTTGACAATTCAGTGACACTGTACAAAAGGAAATGACTTAACATTACATCATGATGTCAGGTATGTAGTCGACAGGCATTAGAGACAAACTTACAGACCTCCTCCGATAACATAATGAACATTAATTTAACAAAGGTGTGACTAGCTTTACCGGGATAATTTGAGTGAACTGTACACCCTCTGTTCCTTAATATAAGAGGTTTTTGCGGTTCAGTTTAAAGTACCCAAACGTCTACTAGTATTTAGAAAAACAGGTAGTAGTTTTCTTGAGCACATATCTGGGAAAGCTTGCCACCCTTTATTTATGTCCATACGCTAATGCAACACCATTCGAAATTTCGAATACTACAAATATACACTAATCCAGTGGCTAGTGCAACAGTAGAGTAGTTATTTTATTACAGGGTACATTACAATGGTTTTACTGAACAGATTTCAATAAACTCTGGCACTGGAAGATTTCTATAAGAATTAACAATACAAAATGTAAAGGTAACACGTTTCAGCATTGGTATACTAGCTGTGCATGAGCATTAAACCAAATACAAAAGTCTGAAGGTAACTAGCATTATTAACTAATGACAGTATAAAAAAATTGCAAACCATGTACCTCCAAAGTAAATATCATTTCGAACTCGGGGGGACCTTAAAAATTGCTATCCCAATCTTGATAATCGATCAAACATAAAAACTTGATCGAACGAATCAAGAGAACAGCCGGAGGAGGAGGTGCCCACTCTTAACCTTTCCTCTTGTCTTCATAAATTTTTGTGCAGTTTAACCAAAATAAAATGACATCAGCGCCTTGGCATTTTGGTGACACTGTACAAAAAAATTAACTTATCTCATGAAAGTGAGGTATGTAATCTATAAGCATTAACAGTGCAAAAATCTGAAGGTAGTAACAAGTTTCATCGTTGGTATACTGGCTATGCAACATCATTAGAATGCCTTAGTTGAAAAATCTTTAATACATCCACAATCAACAGCTAACCCTGAAATAATCTAGTGACATTAAATGCATTACTTAAATTTATCGATGGCATTAGACTGAGTGCGGCATTAGTTAAATGTGGCATCACTTTAGCAGTAGCATTGCTTGACTTGACTGCTGGCGTTATACTAACAGCAAAAAAGTTAGACTAAGAGCATGCGAGGCCCATTCGGACAATGGGCGCACCAGTACGATGTACCTCCACTGACGCATAGAGTGGTGAGGGAGGTATGGTTGCCCAGAGCAACAAATATCCAGGCAGCATATGTGGATTACGTCCCATTTTTGTTATGTTTAGCCACCTTTTTCCTATGTGAGGACAACAAACCGATCGACCTGGCCATTCTCTATTGCGTTGTCATGCCTTTCTACCCTTCTTCAACCAAGAGACACGAGACTCGTTCCTTAGCTACTGATTTTCCCCTTCTCAACCTAGATGCGGGTTCGATGCCTACTCTCTTGGACAGTACAGTCTCCCTTCCTTTCCTTATTCAACCCAGACATGGATTAGTCTGCATGAAGTAGGGTTTCCTTTAATAGTGCAAATTAAGGTTTTCGTCTGCGTGACCAGCAGAGCAGAGGATAGCAAATTGGGAAGATGGTGGAGTGTAAAAAGATCCACATGCAGCGACATGGCAAATGGGGCAATAGAACAAGGGTATGGTTCGAAAGAGGTAGCATACCTGAGGGTCGGCGGGAAGTGGCTTCGCTCGTGGTCCTCGTCCTCCACACGCACTACGACAGCGAGCTTGGGGACGGAGGCCATCCCGCACGGGCGCTAGGTCTGAGAGGACGGCCTTGTTGTCAGTGCGTGACCTCGCTCGCCGACGACAAGTGCGTCAACACTGCACGTCCTTTTCTTCCCCGGCGTATCTGTGACCACTGGTGAGGAGGGAGAGAGAGGCCGTCTTTTTTAGATCTGGAGAGAGGATGATTGTGTGAGAAGCAAGTGGGCAGCCCTTAGCAAGAAAGCTCTGAAGCTCCAGCCTATATATCTTTTCTATACTACTAGTACTAGAGGTGGAGTGGTGGTAGAGTAGTTTATATTTTCTCTGCAAACAGTACCAGTTAGTCGTGCTTCAAAACTGAACGGCACGCCATTAAAAAAATAAAGTCGAGAAATAATGCGGCACCTCAGGCCAACGCGGCCAGATCGCATTTTGCACGAGAAATTACACACGATGTTTCATTGACATGTGGTCCCGTTCCAACATGTCAGTGAGACGACGGCGAGTCCTTTTGTACAATTTCCGAAAGGACGTGTAGGCCGGGGCGCCTCTTCGTGTACCGTGGCAAACTGGCAACCGCCCACCGACTCTTCGCCTTTCCCTCTCGATTTGGAACTGCTGTCGCACGCTCTTCCTCCCTCCTCCATTTACCGTCACCCTTCCTTTTGCCATTGTTCGATCGTCTTCTCCATGGAGGGAACAAGCTGGAAATGACCCCGTTATTCTTGCCCCGATCTGAAAGATGACGTGGTGGGGGAACTCATTGATCGGTGCGACGTCATCACCTCGGCTAGCATGGCAGGTTCGTTCAAGCCCATTCTCGACTCAACTAATAACATCATTACAAGGAACCCAAGGGTCCAGGAGCGGTTTGATCTCCCTTGTCTTCTTCGCTATAAGCCGGTTCGCATGGGCGCGGATGATGGAGGCCTCGCCTTGTGCAAGTTGATGCCACTTGATAATGATACGTGTGATGTCAAGATGCCATCGCTTAAGGGTAAGTCCTGGGCTGGCACAAATGGAGATTGGGTTGTTTATATTTGGGTACAATTGCGAGTGGGAACTTGTGAATGTGTACACTCGTCAGCGGATTCCACTTCCAAAAATCTCCGAGTGCCCTGAGGTTGAGCACACAGACGATCTACGTACGTTCAAATACGATCATGGTGACTGTCGTCTACTGAAGATAGCATTTTGTCGAGTTCCCAACCGCTCTTGGAATTACAAGAACTATCAAGTTGTTGCTATCTTCGACAAGCTTGTTGCCGTCCTTCGTGGTTCGACTAGATGGATATTGCTCAAAAATCAGTTTCTATACACGGATGTGTACTGTGATGCAATTGAATACGAGGATCTTGTGTTTCCTGCCACCACTTGTGGCACTGTTTTTGCATGGGATCCTCGTAGTTTCGGTACGTTTGTCTTCCACCGTAATTATAATTGTTTCATCCACATGCATGCGGGTTAGCAAGTTTCCCTTTACTAATTAACCTTCTTCTTGTGTTTCCAAGGTCCTGTGAACATTCCACCACCTATACTTGAAAAAATTTATAAGCAAGGGGGAGATGACGATGGTGATGATCACGAGCATGAGGAGGAGCAGAACTTATATACTCAGTGGCGCCTGGCAACTAATTCCGATGGATCACCTCTTCTTGTCTGTATACAGTGCACTCAGACTGTTACTACTAAGGAAGTAGGTGTTGTCTCCCATGGTCGCCCTCTCCTAACCTATTCCAACACCCGTTGCATGGTATTCAGGATGGATACTAGTGTGCTAGCGCAAACACCTTCTCCCTGGTTCAGTATTGATAGTCTTGGAACAAACTCGCTCTTCCTTGGACAAAACTATCCAATGATGGTGAAAGGCGATCCAGCTGTTGTTGACACAACGTTACTACAATTTATGAGAAGCAACTGTATCTATACGTCGGACATTTCGGTGGTTACCTACCCTGGTCCTGATATATGCCGCTTCAGCCTGGATGATCAGTCCTGCGTTGCTCTCGATATTGACAATAGTTGGCCCTTCCCAGAGCACCTATGGTTCAAAGCAAGCGTTTCCAGCCGAGGATTAGTTGAGTTGAAGTTCATTTCATTGCTTGTTATTTGTTGTGTGATGAAAACTTTAGTATTTATAATCTATCCTCGTTGTTGTTGTGGGTTGATGACCTGTTCTATGTAATAAAATGATATGCCTGTGATAAACTTACTAAATTTATGAATGGCTATCGAGTCGCTTCTTTGAGTGGGTGCTGCGACGAGGCAAAAAAATAATTTCCGAATACACAATTGTACGTGCATTGCAACAGGTTATCGAATGAGGCCAATCAACAATAGTACACTATTTGTACTAGCTTCACATGCTGCACTATCTCTACGTCTACGTACGTAATACAACAATTTTTAAACTTGAGACCAGCCACCCATCCTCACAAAGAACAATTTTTAACCTAGCACAGACTCCAGGAAATTTGGCCACAGTGTGAGGTGGGCCATATGTTAATGTGTTCGATGTACGTAACCAACACCTCGAATCCTCGATACTACTACTATAAGTAGTACTAGGAGTAGTAGGGTGGCATGGGCCAGAACAAGCATTCACGTCCAGGAGTACGGCACACACCACCAGCACGACTTCCATCTGACACCATACTTCTTGGAGTCCGTGCTACAACAATCTCTTCAACCTAGTCGTTTCTCTAACTCAGCCATCGCGCGGCGGGCGAGGTGGAGGTTTGCCGATAGTCGGTTTCCTCAACTGCGGTCCCACTTGTAAGGCCAACTCCAACGCACGACCCCAAACGGACCTCTGTTTTGCCCGGATTCTATCCGTTTGGGTAGGGCAATGGGGTCGTGTCCGGGCCATTTCTCGGATGCGGTGGTCGTGCGCCGAACGCGCGACCGCATCCCGGCCACGTACATTTTTCTTTGCAAACACATATCTTTTTTTCATCATTGATTTTTTGGTACATGGAAATACATCACCAAAATTTTGACTAGAAAAGCAAGACCAAAGAAAACAAGAACCACAAGAATACATTTTAGAAGATATCCAACTTCCATAACTGCTCCTGTAAGTTGGATTAGTGCCTTCTCGATGCATTCATTGTTGATCTGTGGAGGCTCGATCTTGCGTGCTTCTTTCTTCTTCGAGTGTAAAGAAGTAGACGTGTCTAGCCTCTATTCTATCAACAAGTGCACTAGTCTCATCTCTAGCCTCTATGCTAGCTAAAAGTGCTAGAACATCTACTAAATTTTGCTCTATCAATATATCATTGTACACTTCTTCTCAATACCAAAACTTGCATCCATTCTACACAATAAATTTTAAGTTAGCACAACCGAAGATTTGGTCGAGTTCTTCCTCCTTTTGCTGACACGTGGGACATCCAGCATCCAGGTCGTGTCATGCAAGAAAATAGAGTGGTAGGTGAAGCCACATGATGTGCATCTTGGGTTAAACTGTAAATAGAATCTTACTACTCTTGAGTAACTCCAAAAGCGGCCACCGAAGATCTTTATTGGATTTGTTTTTCATCACCAGCACGTCGAGGTGAAAGATGTGCAGGTTCAGTGGGTCCTCTTGCGTTTTCACTGACATGTGGGACTGCATATGAGCAAACAGACGATGGGCTCCGCGCGTCTGCTGGCTGGCTGAGAAGAGAGATAGAGGAGGGCCGAGCACGGACTCCAGGAAATTTGTTCTACGTACTCGATATAGTGGAGTAACCAGCACCTCGATATAGTGGGGTGGCATGGGCCATAACTAGCATCCATGTCTAGCAGTACGGCACACGCCACCCACATGAGTCCCATCCGACACCAATTTTCTTGGAGTCCGTGCTAGCTACAGCCATCTCTTCTCCCTCCTGTTTTCTCAGCCATCGCGCGGTGGGCGGGGTGGGGGTTTGCCGATGGTCGGTTTGCTCAACTGCGGTCCCACTTGTAAGTGAAAATGCAACACAACACGCATTCCCCCTTTAGCGGCGTGCCGGACAAACCGTGTGGGGGTGCGACGCAAACACGGCAGGCTTTTCCTTTTGAACTTGTAACTTGTAAAATTTGGTTCTGCTCCATGGGGTGACCGATAGATAGAAATAACGATTTTCCCTAGATTAATGAGAAGTTTGGTTCTAGCACAGTTCATGCATGGAGTACGTAGGAAAATTATGAAGTTGATGCGAAAGGTAAGATAATTACTAGTAGTACCATATACTACTACATGGATTTGACGGAAAGATAAAGATACATACGGATCCATCAACGACATCCTCACGCCCTAGTGCAGCGGGTCACCAACCGACGTGTGAGGAGCAGCGGCGTTGGCGGCAAGCTCAACGTGCTTCTAAACAATGCCGTCCAAGGTTGCCCTGCGGTCCAAGAAGGCCAGCGTCCTATCGTCCTCCTCTTACATGTAGTAGTCCTTGTGGACGATTTGCGCATAGACGTGGGTGATTATGTCGATGGTGTCTTGCTGCGCTAGGCGCTGCGCGGCGAGCGCAACCTCGAGGTGGACATTCTCCGGCGCGACGGCGGGCAGTCGCAGGGCCACCAGTGCGTAGAAGAGGTTGTCACCATAGAGGCTGTTGAGGGTGGCAGGCATCGCAGAGCCTGGGCGCGTGGGCTGGAGGCGTACGTCAAGGTCGTCCGCGAGCTTCTTGACGACGGTGAACTTGTCGAGGAAGCCGACGAGGACCTCGTCGAACAAGGAGACGAAGCTGTCGTCAAAGTGGCCCCTCGCCCTGGCGGCCTCAAGCACTACCTGGAGACATTCCTCGGTGCCAGGATGCAGGCCGGTGTCGCGGACCATCTGGCACAGCCGGCTGATGCTCGCGCTCATCGCCTCCATGGGTCTAGCTTCTAGTCAACTGATCTTGCGATTAGAGTGATCACTCTTGCCCTTAGGTGCGTAGGTGCGTAGGATTTCGTAGATTGGACTGGCGGGAGCCTTTATATGAGAAGTGCAGACTGCGTTGAATTCACGTGCGTGTTGGCCATCTACTCCTCGCCCCTCTACTGCACCTGCCTTTTGCTGTATGACAGGTTGGCCAACCACCCGTTGGACCCACGTGTCATACACCCAAAGGCAGGTGCAGTAAGTCAATGAAGCTGCGTCCCCCTCCGTGCCCGTGCATGCTTTCAATGACTTGAGACTACCAAACATCACATGCGGTGGTTAGTTCATTGCATGTAAACCTATTAAGTAGCAAAAAGACATTAAGTTACCTCGCCGATAGGAATAAAACAATACACCATGTATTTATTTACAGAGGGAGTATAGCCAGCATCTGGTTAGTATATGAAGTTGCCACATCATATAGAGCCAACCTAATATTGGAGTATGCTAGCCCTCCACCAGCGCGCCGCTTCAAATGGCGGAGGAAGTGAGAGGTCGCGTCACCTTGTGTCCAGATCTGAGATGCCATGTGTACCAGATGAATGACTCCAAGTTCGACCACCGTGATGCTAGGTGCGAGCCAAGGAACACTGTTGGAGAGACCCCCCTCATAATTTTCCTACATTGTCGACGATGAGGTGCCTATGGTGACTTCGTAAATTTCAAGATGATAGTGTCGTGCGTGTGTGCATTCATAGGGGTGAGTGTATGCGCGTGTATATGAGCGCTTGCGTCTGTACTGTGTAAAAAACGTAAATGCGTGTCAAAAAGAGACTAGTCAGTATACTCAATATTGTGCACCTCGGAGAGGAAAATGATAGAACTAGTACGTATTTACCTACGGTGCAGATTCACTCATTTTGCTCCATATGTACTCCGTCTCGGTGTAGTCTAGTCACTTGTTGAAATATCTAGAAGGGCAAATACTCCTTTCTGGTTTACAGGGCTATACTAGCAAGTAGTTGTATGTACTAGTACAATAGTGGGCTCACATAGAAATTTTGTCTCATGCAAGAGCCTGGCTATATGCGTGCTCCAATGTTCGCAACTGCAACGTTCGGTTTGCGCTTGGCTCTTCGCCTCTTCGAGAAGACGAACAATGATGTTACTACTACTGCTTCTACAGTGTCGAATCCACTGCTGCATGTCCGTTCACCGCGAGCGGGACGGATAGCTTGTTGTAGAAGTACTACTAAGCAAAAGCCTGTCCTCGTTTGCGAGCAACCACACGCATTGGTGAGGGAGAAGGCGTGTAGTAAAATCAAGCTTCTCCTCGTTGTACGAGTTGACGCGACACATCATAGCACTGGCCCCACATGCTTGCCTCTAAACTTGGCTGAAAGACCCGCAGTGTACAATATATTTGCTGCAACCTCTAACATTTACCCACCACAAATTAAAATATATGTGGCCGTATGCATCGTTCTGATGCAGAGGCCGGGGAGTCCCCCCTTTTCGAAAAAAACAAATTAAAATATATATATTCCTGTCTTGACCAGATGAGCGTGCAAACTACAATCACCAGGGTGTCAGGTAGGGCCAGAAGACTATTTTAATTTTTTTTAAACTTTGAGACGGCCACATAGCATGGAGCCGACCCCAACGATTTTAAGCTTACAGGCACGGTACACGCTATCCTAGACTACTCTACACATGAAACTGCCACACGAGCGTCCGGGCTGCGCTTGGCTCTTCGCCTCTTCGGGAAGTCGAACAATGATGGAGTACTACTGCACTGGAGGAGTACTACAGTACGCTTCTGGCCATCTGACACCGATTGAACTGCTGCATGTCCACCGCATGCGGGAGGGAGAGCGTGTAGCGAAAGCTTCTCCTAGTCTTGCCAGCAACCACGCTCATGGGCGAGAGAGGGACGCTCCTGCCTTTGCGTGTATGACAGGTGGGCCCGACAGGTGTGTGGCCAACCTGTCATACAGCCAAAGGCAGGTGCAGTTAAGTCCGCGAGGGAGAGGATAATCAAACTTCTCGTTGATGTACGAGTTGACACGACACATAAAAGCACTGCACTCGATATATTTCAATAATTTGCGTTTACCGATGCATTAATTACAACGCATGCATGCATGCCGTGACTCTCCTTTTGATACTTGGATGTGTTGATTTAATGCACCCTGAAGTAGTATAAAATATGTGACGGTAAAGCTTTCTAATACCCCGGCCCAAGTCGAGAGATGGTTGTGCACGAGGAGGGCGAGATCATGCAGACCGAACAGGACCCGACGATGGAGCTCTCTAAGGTCTCGATGGACCTCACCGTGCTCCATTGCCCCTTGTGCCTCCGCCCCTTGAATTGTGGTTTCTCAACGAGTTGTGCTGAACTTCTTGTGAATTGTGGTGGTTTTTAGTAATGAAAATTGGAAGGGGCAAGCCCTTCTTTGATCAAAAAAAAATTAATCGTCCTTATATATTCATCAGTCTTGCTATAAGTCGCAGTAGATGCTATATAGGTCCGTCGGATCTTACATCAAGATCCGTGCTTTCAGATTTTCTTTTTTCTCTCTTAAATCTCAGTCGAGTGAGACATAGCCACGCCATTAAACAGAGGCTCGGGCGCCATTAATGGAGACCTTGGGAGAGAGGTCGACGGCAGATGGAGGTCAAAGGGCTCTCCTCCCGATAAGCACGCGCAGGGGTCTGATCGCACGCCTCTCGTACTCAAATAGCTACCCTGCACGGCGCCTCCTAGCTAATAAAAAATGGGGACGCGTGGCGGCACGTAAATGGTACTAGTAAGTAGAACGCCCACGGTTTCAATAATACTTGTGTTTCCGATTGTAACGTGACAGCACTTGTTCCAAGATGACTTTGTTGATTGTTAATGTGTGCGCCTTCGCAAATCGGACTGCAAATTTACCACAGCATGTTGGTGCCATGTCATGGCACCAAGCCAAGTTTCATTATTTTCATGCGTGTTTTGGATTTACAGGAATTAAAAAACTAAGTTTCTCAATGTTTCCAACCCAGCCACGACGCCCAGAATTTTGAATTTCATTCCCATTTCTTGCATGGAACCTAGAAATTTACCCGAGGACACACAAGTGATTTTTCAACCAACTTTGGTGCACTGGAACATGTGCTTGTATTTCAAATTTGAATTATACACACAAAGGTGACACGTTCCCTCCCAGAACCACGAGCCTTCTTGAGAGAAGCTCCGATTTGCAAGAAGCTTATACCAAAATTTGTTCCTATTCGGCCATTTTTTTACCACGGCATGGTACTACCATGACATGACACCATGCCAAGTTTCATGATTTTAAAACCAAGTTTCTCAATGTTCTCGACCGAGCCACGATGCCCAGATGTTTGAATTTTATTCTCATTTTTTGCATGGGACCTACTCCCTCCTTCCATCTATATAGGGCCTAATGTGTTTTTCAAGACAGCCTTTTACTATTGACAAGATTAATAGCACATGAGATGTATACTATGAAAATTATATTATTGGAAGCTCCTTTGACATACAAATTTGAAGGTATGCTTTGTGTAAGTTGCATGTCATATATTATTGCTCTAACGTTTGGTCAAAGTTAGCCTCGAAAAACGCATTAGGACCTATATAGATGGAAGGAGGGAGTAGAAATTCACCCGAGGACACATATGTGAGTTTTCAACCAACTTTGGTGCACGGGAGCATGTGCTTGTAGTTCAAATTTGAATTATGCACATTAAATGACCAAAAACTCAATTAATGTGTAAATAAGGCCAAACGAAGCCGGAATAATTCCAAAATTTAACAGGGCACTCATGTAGTTCTATGTTGCCTTTGTAAATAAACTCAAGGGGGACAACGTATATCGTTTCGCACTCAAAGGTGGCACGTTCCCTCTCAGAACCACGAGCCTTCTTGAGAGAAGCTTCGGTTTGCAAGAAGCTTATACCAAAATCTGTTCCTATTCGGCCAATTTTTTTCCCACAACATGGTAGTACCATGACATGACATCCATGCCAAGTTTCATGATTTTCAGATGTGTTTTGGATTTACAAGAATTTTAAAACCAAGTTTCTGAATGTTCTCGGCCGAGCCACGATGCCCAGATGTTTTAATTTTATTCTCATTTCTTGCATGGGACCTAGAAATTCACCCGAGGACACAAATGTGAATTTTGAACCAACTTTGGTGCACGAGAGCATGTGCTTGTAGTTCAAATTTGACTTATGCACATTAAATGACCAGAAACTCAATTAATGTATAAAAAACGACAAACGAACACGGAATAATTCCAAAATTTAACAGGGCACTAATGTAGTTCTATGTTGCCTTTGTTAAGAAACTCAAGGGGGGCAGCGTATATCGTTTCACACTCAAAGGTGGCACGTTCCCTCTTAGAACCACGAGCTTCCAAATCGGCCCCAATTTTTTACCACAACATGTTAGTGCCATGACATGACACCATGCCAAGTTTCATGATTTCCAGGCGAGTTTAGGATTTACATGATTTTAAAATCAAAGTTTCTCGATGTTCTCGGCCGAGTCATGACGCCCAGATGTTTGAATTTCATTCTCATTTCTTCCATGGGACCTAGAAATTCAACCAAGGACACACATGTGATTTTTCAACCCACTTTGGTGCACCGGAGCATGTGCATGCAATTCATATTTAGATTATGCACATTAAAAGTCCAGAAACTCAATTAATGTATAAAAAGGCCAAATGAACCCGAAATAATTCCAAAATTTAACAGGGCACTCATATAGTTCTATGTTGCCTCTGTAAATAAAATCAGGGGTGAGGCAGCGTATATCGTTTCGCACACAAAGGTGACATGTTCCCTCTCGGAACCACGAGGCTTGTTGAGAGAATCTCCGGTTTTGCAAGAGGCTTATACCAAAACTTGTCCCAATTCAGCCAAAAATTATACGTATGAAAACAGGGTTTAGATTATCCCAAACATCTCGCTACCTAGACCAATAATGTACTATGATTTGAATTCAACATAAAATGGATACAAATATTTGAATTGGAGAGCGTATGGTACATGTAGTTCATAGTGAAATATGATTACTGCTATATGGATGTTTTTTGTTATCAAGATAATATTTTTATTATTGTATAACTTGACAACAATCGTATTCAAATAAGGAAAATTGATTCAAATTTAGTCCATATGGTAGACGACAATATATATGTTCACATGGTGGAGTAAAATGTTCATATATGATGGAAGATCAAAATGTACGACTACATCAATTATAAACCGACAGGTCACCTAACGATATATTTGAATTCAACATAACGTGGATTCAAAAATTCAAATTCGAGATCATGGCATCTGTAATCATATAAAAAGGGACATTACCCTTTCTTTGGTGGGAATTGATTTGTTTTTTGTTGTTGTTGAGGGAAGTGCGAATCGATTTGGTACTGTGCAGGGTAATCTTGTTCTCCCGATTTTTTTACATTTTTCTTGTTGTTTTTTCAATGGCATTTATAGCAATATAGTAAAAGGGGACATGACTCTCTTGTGTCTTGTATGAATTGTTTTTTTACACGTTAAGTTTGTTCTGCCGAACAAGGAATCCGCACCTTGTTATCCCGAAATTTTCAAGCTCGAGTATCTTTTGTCTCACCTGCTTTGAAACTCCCGCTTCTTCAACCCGCGCCGCGCCTTGTCATCCCGAAATTTGGACGCGCGCGAGAACTCCCTCCTCATCCGAAATCGCTCCCGCAGCCCAGACACGCGAAATCCCCCTTCTACCCCTCAGCCGGAAATGAAGCTCCACGTCGCGGTGTCAAAACCGGTGGGGGTACGCTGGTAACTTACCCTACATTTCGGACAAGCGCGTCCCTAAGCTTGGCTCCCCCATCCTCCTTCGCCCCCCCCCCCATTCGTACACCGAGGCCGCCAAAACCCGCGAAACCCCACGCTCCTCCGTCGGCCTCCCGACCGCCGCCCAGCCGGAGACTCTTCCCCGACTACGTCGTCCACCGCAACAGCTCGCCGTCCCTCATCCACCGCACCAGATGAGGATCCGTTGTCGATCTCGTCGTCCCGCCGGATCAGCCGCCCCGTCCTCCACCTCCAAGGAGCTGCCCCGACGTTCGCCTCGTCTATCGCGCCACCTCAATCCCCACAGCGCCGTCTTGACCTGCCCCACCGGAACCGCAGCACCCTCACCAATTCCTCCGATGAAGCTGAGGCCAACTCAGCGCCACCAAGGAGGTTCTGCACTCACCCCTGCATTTTATCTTTTATTCGATCTCACGGGGCTACCGGTGCTCGATACCGAGTAGACATGGCGTGTCTCCATCGACGGCGCCGTCGCCGGCCACATCATCCACGGCGTCTCTCCCCCATGTCGTTGCTTCCTCGGCGGCGACTTCCACAACGGCACTAGCTGCAGCTGCTCCGGCTCTCGCTCGCGCTGCGGCTCTGTTCTTGCTGTCGGTCGCGCTGCTGCACTGCTCCTGCTTTCGTTCATGTTGCTGCTCTGCTCTTGCTCTCGCTTGCGCTGCTGCTGCTGCTACACGACCTCCGGCAGCTACAGGAGTTGCTGCTTTAGCACTTGCTCGCGGTGCTACTGCATGACTTGCTCTCTGCTAGTGCGTTCCCTGCTCGAGCGTCTGCTGATTTAGATCACTGCTTCTCTGCTACTAGTGCTCGAACGCCCTAAACATCTATTGCGATGCTCTGTTACTAGTTCAATCAGTTTCGATAGTAAAATTCAGTTTTGACTGTGAAGTTCATTTTCTTCAGTTAAGTTCAGAGTGAACAGTACTTACAGCATCTGTCGGAGCGGCCGTGGCGCGGCTAATGCGTTTTACATCTAGCACTTTTTGGTGATGTATTTTACATCATCTATTGCAGATGATATTAGGGTCCCACTTTAGATTAACGTTGTCTGTCTTGTCATGCTTCAGCCTCGTCGCCGTACACCTTAGCGGAGCTGCTCCAACGACGGAACCGTCCATCACAGCGGAGCAGTACCCTCGGCGCCGTTTCCAGAGGCCTCGGATCTTCTTCCCCGCCTCCGACAGTCACACCAGCATCATCACCATCCTCCACGTCCAACCCAATGATGGTGAAGTCCACAAGGCTATGCCAAAGAGGTTGTACACTCATCGCATCACTTTGTTTCTCCATTCCTTTGTTCTTCCAATTCATGTGAGCCAAACACCCAGGTTGACTGAAATCCTATGTTTCCAAATGCTCTGTTTTGCACGTGCATTCCTATCCTATTCTTGTGTTTTTCCTGTCCCTGCGTTTATAGAATCCTCCAATTCTAAGGAGCCCTTACAGATTTACTTCATTTTCAGATAGGCGTCAAAGAAAACTCTGTGTGTTATGTCCTGCTCCTGACGTGCCGTCATCCACCCCACCTGAGGTGCACCATCGACAGAAGCGTTCACTGCAGCAGAGATCCCCCTGCAGACTTCGTTTCGCCGCCTCAGATCATCTTCCCCGTTGCCGGCAGCCACGCCAACTGCATTACCATCATCGACTGAGCAGATGAACCTGAGGACTACACAGTTCCGGAAGAGAGGTCGCAGTCTTTCGTGTTTGCTTACGTTATACATCGGTTATTATTACCTGCTACTTGATCGTTCAATCTTGAGTTTTGAATTGCCCATGGGTCTCATATCGAGCCAGCAACGAATAGTATCTGTCTACTATCTGGTTCATCTGGGGTCTTCTGTCTGGTTCATGTTGGGTGGGCAACAAACAATAGATGATCCATTGTCTATCTTTTTAAACTGAAGCTATAATCTACCTGCTATCATTAGTTTTGGATCCATCCACTCGTTTGCTACCATCAGGCCTTAGGCCTTACAAAATCTAACTATTTTTTTATTATGCATGTCAGATATTGTACACAATCGTACTGAACATGTAGAGAAAATGAGAAGACCGCTGCATGCGAATATAATGTCATGCAGACGCCGCTCCATGGTGGGCGAAGTGCCCCCCCCCCTCCTGCATTTCCAGATTGTATTCCAGAGGAAGATAACTGTTCAGATGGAGATTCAGAAGGAGCCGACCACGCTTGTTTACCACCTGAGGTGTTTGCTCTAACCTGGCATGCTGATGTTGGTCATATCATGCATATGGCGCCTTGCATTGCTTACATTATACATCTTATATGTCATCAGCTTAGTTTAGATTTGCTTTGTGTGAATGCCACCTGTTTGGTTTCTATATCATACTCCCACCATTCCTAAATATTTGTCTTTTTAGAGATTTCAACAAGTGACTACATACGGAACAAAATGAGTGAATCTACACTCTAAAATATGTCTATATACATCCGTATGTGGTAGTCCATTTGAAATCTCTAAAAAGACAAATATTTAGGAATGGAGGGAGTATATGGGAATTATGCAATGCCATCTTCTTTAGCCAGGCATCATATACGTGAATCATGCAATGCCATCCTGTTTAGCCAGTCATCGTATATGTGAATTGTATTGTGCCATATTTTTTCCATAATGTATTCCATTTGTCAACAATGTTTATACATTCATCTACTCTTCCTGTGCATCAGCCATTTGAGTCGGCCATGGGAAAATCTGGAGTGAAAACAAGGTCTTCTGAGTAGTCAGTGCTACCTGTCGATGCAGATTTCTTGCTGGTTACAGATAGCTCCTCAAAGGAGGATTCAGAGAGAGATGACCAGTCGTATCCCCCCCCCCCCGAGGTGCATGCTCTAACTTGGCTGGGTTATATTGCTCATATCATGCATATGGTGTCTTGCATTGCCATGCCATCTGCTTAGATTAGACATGCTTTGTGTGAATGCCTCCTATTTGCTTTCTATATCAGATATGTGAATTATGCAATGCCATGTTTTTCAGCCAGTTATCATATATGTGAATTATGCACCGCCATGGAGCCAGGCATCATATATGTGAATTATCTCATGCCATCTTTTTTTTATTACGTATTCCATTTGTCGACAATCTGTGTACATTGAACTACTCTTCATATGTATCAGCCATTTGAGCCGGTTATGGAAAAATCTGGAGTGAAAACAAGGTCTTCAGAGCAGGCAATGGTACCTGTTGAAGCATCTATCTCAATGGTTATAGGGAGCTCCTCAGAGGAGGATTCAGAGACATATGACCAGTCCTATATCCCACCCGAGGTGTATGCTCTAAGTTGCAATGTTTATATTTCTCATATGATGCATATGGTGTCTTACATTGCTTAGTTTAGACATCATATGCACAATATTGAATTCTATCTGCTTAGTTTAGAGATCATACATGCGAGTGCCAGCTGCTTAGTATATGAATCAATTATGTCAGTTATATCATGCCATCATGTATACTTAGACAACATGTATGTGAATTATTTCATCCCAACCTATTTTAGAAAGACATCATATAGTTTTGTCATGTCATCCTGTTTAGGTACTCATCATATGTTGAATTATGCCATTATAACCTGTTAAGTTATCCATCATATATCTGAAACTGTGTCATGCTATCCTATTTAGTTAGGCATCATATATGTGAAATTGTGTCATGCTGTCCTGTTTGGTTAGACAACATATATGTGAATTACCACATCTGTATATCATACAATGTCTGTACGTTCAATTTCTTTTCTTGTTTATCAGCCATTTGAATTGGAGGGGGTGATGGCAGTATCTAAGGGAGAAAAAACCCGTTCTTCACAAAAGACAGTGCTACCCGTCGATGCAGATAGAACCATGGTTGTACTGGCCGACAAACTAGCCCCGCCACACATAATCGAGACTCTTCCAGATTGCACACTTACACCGTTGGGCAGAGAACCAGCTACAACCCATCTAACCGCAACCCCAGCGGATAGTAACCCACTTATAGTTGACAAAGCACCATGTCCACCACAGAGTACCCCCACACGAGCAGTTTGTAAAGCTAATGCAGTGCCCAAAGCACGAAGACCACCACAGCTAACCCAAACTCCACGTTTAAAGCAGAAGAGCAACTGTTCTCAGGTCAGATTCCGTAGCTATGGTCCATACTCCTTTGCTGTTGCATCACTTTATTTACTCATACCAACTACTTTCGAATTTGAAGGATCCAATTGAGACTCCAATGGCGCAACAGGTATGTTTTAAACCTATTTCTTTAACTGGATTGCTGTTCTAACTTGTTGCTCTATGTTGATTTCAGTTTAAGTTGTATAAACAGTTATGTTCTCATGTGATGCACATTACAAGTGCTGCCAATGCTGTGTAGTTTCTCACACTTATATTCTGTCTATGCTGCTGTGTCTTAAAAATATATGAGTTGAACTGTGTCTCTATCTTGATTAGGGAACATAAACTAGAATGATATGGACAATACAGTGACCATAGTACATAGATATATGTTTGTTTCATGCTGTTATCCTGTCCACCTTACTACTAAACCAGTTTACCAAAATGAGTTTCGTGTACTACAAGCTAAACCTGTGATGTGTCTGCTTGTTTCTCTTGTAGTATGCAAACAGAATACTGGAGAAGAGCACCCCACTATGCAATGGTAGAGAAAGTAATGCAGATAAGGTTCAAGATAGTGAGACAACCCTGTTGGTCTCCAAGAAAGGTGATAAAAACGACCTTGTAGACAGTGAGAAAACCCCACAGTCCTGTGTTGATGTAGTGTTCGAGTTACTGGCCAGTACCGCTGGCACAAGCTCTTCAAACTCGCTGCCTGAATCACTTCGGCTTCTTCAGTCTCAGCTACAAGCTGAAAGGCATCAGTCAGCTATGTTGCGGCAAGAAGCCGAAGGACTGAGGAAGTCCCTGCAGAATTCAGATGCATACTTTCTTGTGCAACAACAAGCGCTGGAGGATTTAAGCGCCAAACAAGAGAAAGTTAATAAGCTTGCTAAGCATCTTGCCAGCATTATGGGTACCCAGGATATTGTTTCTTGAACTCTTCTGAAGTGGTTTCAGTTCTGGACTTGCTTTGCTGCGGCGTTTATATGTTGCTTTGTTCCCTATATTTGCACTGGTGGCGAACTTTGATGCCCAGTGGATGTAATATTTGTAATAGCCGTGATAGCCTAGCATAAGTTGCTTGCTTATTTATTTCCTTGTTGTCTTGTTTATTTGTTTGCTTGTAGTCAGTGCAGTTCTTTTTCCGCGGTTTGCTAGTGGCTGCAATAACCTGTTTTTTAAAACTAGGCCACAATAACCATGGGCTAATATTTACTGTAGTGACACTGGGCCTCCTACGGGCCGTAGAAACAGTGGGCCTTCTACGGGTCGTAGAAACAGTAGGCCTTCTACGGGCCGTAGAAACAATGGGCCTTCTACGGGCCGTATCATCAATGGGCCTTATACGGGCCGTATGATCGATTGGCCAAACATGGGCCAATAACAGGCCGCATTATGGCCGTAAACGGGCTAGAGTTGGAATCGTCCGTTCATGGGCCGACCATAACGGGCCATCATTAATAGGCCGTATTTGATGACGCTATGAAAACGGCCCAACGTATTAACGGACCACAAACGGGCCGACTATAACCACGGGCTGAATTTGGCCCACAAGCAGAAAATGACAGTAACGGGTCGTAAGTAAACGAATGCTGGAAATGAGCCCAAGAATAAATGGGCTCTGAGAAGGCCGAAAGATAACATGGGCTGGAAACGGCCCAACGGAATAACGGGCCGTTAATGGGTATAAAGTGATACACTATTCATTACGGGCCAGTTTCACCACGGGCCGTTAATGGGTGTAAAGTGGTACACTGTTCATTACAGGCCAGTTTCACCACGGGCCGTTAATAGGCCAAGAGTTACATAGGGCCTCATATGGACCGAAAGACGTCATGGGCCATACATGGGCCAGAAGTGAAAACAGGCTGGAAACATATTGGATGGCCCAGATGACGCTACTGGGCCTAATTCGGATAGGGCGTAACGGGCCTTGGGTTAGCGGGCTGTAAATGGGCTATATGCGAACAGGCCGTTAAGAGGCTTTCCATGGGCCGGCCCGCAACCTTTTGACCAAGTCAAACGGGCCGGCCTTTTCACAGGAATGGGCCTCTGTTGGGCCGTGCCACGTGTCGACGTATCATAGGCGCCTTCTGTCCAATGAGTGGGTGACATCTGTCCCAACGATGAGCCGACACGTGTTTCCTCCAGCCAATGATGATTTTACACGTGGAAAAATCCCCATTGGTCGGGGCTGTTAACGGGTTATCGGATCCAAAAACCGACCCGATAGCGTAACGGCGTTCCGTTACGGTGGATGCCACGTGTCGGTCACCCTTGACGAAAGCACTTCTGTGACGCGCGATTTATCGTCATGGAAGTGGACACTTCCGTGATGATAATTTTGGTAATGTCATGGAACACTTCTACGACAGCATAGGTATGACTATCTTGATTCTGTCATAAATTTGTCATGGATGTACATGCATGACAAAAAACGCGACCTACTATGACAAACACGTATCATCACGGAAGTGTATTTTTTTTTGTAGTGATAGCATCGTCTGACCTAGGGACCCACCGCGATCAGCGCCAAGTTCTTCGGGAGCGAGTCCATGAAGACACTCGAACCACCATCGAGCGCCGGCGCGAAGCACGCCACCAGTCAGATAGGCAGGCGGGGCCCACTATGGACCACCCTGCACCGGGAGGCTCTGGCGGCCTACCCTACGAGGTGGGTTGCCCAGCCTTTACCCGTGAGCTGCGACAGTTCCAGTGGCTCTCCCACCGCACGTTCAAGCCCGACGTTGGCGAGAAGTACAATGGCAAGACCCACCCGTCGGAGTTCCTCAGCATCTACACCATCGCGATGCAAGCTGCTGGAGCTCGCGACGACAAGGTGCTTGCCAATTACTTCCCGTTGGCACTTAAACCCCATGTCATGTCCTGGTTGATGCACTTGCCGGCGGATTCCATTTCTTCTTGGTCAGATTTTTGTCATGAGTTCGTTGGCGCCTTCACCGGAGACCACCAAGCTCATGGCCAGGCAAGCGATTTGCATATCATCCCCAGAAGGAAGGTGAAACCTTGCACAAGTACATAAAGAGGTTCAGCCGGGTGCAGTACAACATCCCAGATGTTCATCCTGCCACCGTGATCAGCGCATTCCATCAGAATGTGTGCAACCGCAAGATGCGTGAAGAGCTGGCGATGAACAAAGTCAAAGATGTGGCCAAACTTTATGTTCTGGCCGATAGGTGCGCTCGAGCTGAAGAGGGGAGGAAGTACCCCGGTGAGGACGCCGGTGCGGAAACCGACTCCACAGACGAAGACACATCCGCCCCGACGAAGAAGGGCCGGCGCCGCAACAGGAAGCGCAAGGGCAAGACCGTGCTTTCCGTCAAGGGATCCGAGGACACCAGCAAGGAAATTGCCAGGTGCGCCGCTTGCCGGGCCTTGGCGGCTGCCGACAAGCCAGGAGGCTCCGACAAGCAGTACTGCAAGATCCACCGCACCAAGGGCCACGACCTCTAGAACTGCCGGCAAGTTGAACTGCTTGCTGAGAGGAAAAAAGCTGAGTATGAGAGGCGGGACAAGGAGAAGGGTCAGGATGGTGCCGAGGGATCCGGCAAGAAGCATGGTGGCCAAGGAGGTCCCCGCGGCAAGGATAACCAGCAAGAGAGGCCCGCTCGGGGCCGCGACAAGAAGCAAGAAGACTATGATCATGACGAGGACGACGAGTCCGGCGAGCATGCGTTCCAAAAAGCTACGTAGGCCATGTGCGTCGACGGTGGCGCCTCGCTGCACACCTCTCACCGCCAGCTCAAGCAGTGGGCGTGTGAGATCACAGCAGCGGAACCATCATTCGATGCTCAAAAGCCACTGAAGTGGTCCAGCACGCCTATCATTTTTTACAATGAGGACCACCCTGATCGCACAACTGCGGTCGGGTGTTTGCCGTTGTTGGTTTCGCCAACAATACGCAACCTCAAGGTGACAAAAATTCTAGTTGACGGCGGGGCCGGTCTGAACTTGATCTCGCCTATTGTGATGAAAAGGCTGTAGATTCTTGATGGAGACCTCGAAGAGACGGGCACATTTCAAGGGGTCAACTCGGGAAGGAATCAGCCGAAGGGTGAGGTCACACTGCCCGTGACGTTTCGAGGCGAGTTAAACTATAGGACAGAGAGGATTGTTTTCGATGTAGCCGAGATCCCCTTGCCCTACAATGGTATCCTCGGCCGCCCAGCACTAGCCAAGTTCATGGCGGCCTCACATTATGCCTACAACACGCTGGAGATGCCTGGGCCGATGACCATCATCACTGTCTGAGGAAGTCCTGGATTAGGGGGTCCTCGGACAGCCGGACTATATCCTTTGGCCGGACTGTTGGACTATGAAGATACAATATTGAAGACTCCGTCCCGTGTCCGGATGGGACTCTCCTCGGCGTGGAAGGCAAGCTTGGCAATTCGGATGTGTAGATCTCCTCCCTTGTAATCGACTCTATGTAACCCTAGCCCCTTCGGTTTCTATATAAACCGGAGGGTTTAGTCCGTAGGACAAGAACAATCATAATCATAGGCTAGCTTCTAGGGTTTAGCCTCTACGATCTCGTGGTAGATCAACTCTTGTAATACTCATATCATCAAGATCAATCAAGCAGGAAGTAGGGTATTACCTCCATCGAGACGGCCCAAACCTGGGTAAACATTGTGTCCCCCGCCTCCTGTTACCATCTGCTTTAGACGCACAGTTCGGGACCCCCTACCCGAGATCCGCCGGTTTTGACACCGACATTGGTGCTTTCATTGAGAGTTCCACTGTGTCGTCATCATAAGGCTCGATGGCTCGTCTTGTTTTCAAGGACAACATCACCTCGAGGGGAGCCCTGGCTGTAGGCCAAACCCTCTGATTAGGCGGCTTCCTCATGACCGCCCGTTCGGCCATTGCGTCGACGATGACTTCTCGGGTCATCGAAAACAGCCTCCACATCGGCTCGGGATTCGCCGAGCAGATGGATCCAATGGAGCTCTCTTCCCTGAACGAGCTCTTGGATCGCATCGCCGCCTTGGGAGTCGCTATGGACTATGATCGGATCGGGCTTAAAGCCGACCAAAGGGAGATTAATTCTGCGCAGGTCACCCATCAAATAGCGGTGGTGGAGGAGCAACACAGCAATTCTTCCTCTATCTTGAGGACGAACTATGTCCGGATTCCCGAGCTCTCCGAGCCGGATACCCGTCTATGGGAGGACATGGCCCAAGCTTTGAACTTAGAATCAGACAGCTGGCCAGATCTATTGGGCAACATCTCGGAGCCCGAACTGCCAAGCTTGGAAACTCCTCCGCCCCTTGGTCTCAGATCGGGTCAGGGTTCGGACCTAAATCTACCCACCCACCCAGATATAAGTGATCTTTCCCACATTAGACAAGAGCCCCAAGAGACAGTACATCACTATTGGGCCAAATTCCTCCTTGTAATGAGCAAGGTCAAGGACTGTCGCGAGGAAGACGCAATTTCATTCTTTTGCAAAAATTTGAAGGACAAGGGAATCCTCAACGCCATAAGTCGTCATCACATAGCACACTTCGCCGACTTGGCGGCCATAGTACAGAAGTACTGCGCGATGGAAAGCGCCTGGAAAACCCAAAAAAATTCTGGGATCCTCCGGCCCTCACCAAACCCCCCGTCCGAACTAAAAGGGTGTACTCTCGTAAGTCACCCGATCCAATTACAAAGAAACCAAAGACCACTACAGGGCGTGGAACTGTATTGGAGGGATGGCTCAATGGGCCATGCAAAATTCACAGTACAGCGGATACCATGCCAACACATAGCCTTAGAGCATGTAGGATACTCTAAGGTGAATTGGGAAGCCTGCAGGGTGATTGTGAGAGAGGTGAGGTGGTCGAGCACCTAGACGAGATCGTCGAGGGCAAAACCATCGGCAACGAGGCTCCGACGTACTACGTGCACTCCTAACGCCGGCCTAAATTAAGCCATTTTCGATTGAAAAAGCCGGCGATGGATCGGCTCAAGTTGAATCGAGTGGACATGTGGTGTGAGGATGGAAGAAAAGATGCGATCTTTATGCTCCGTACTGCGTGCGATTGACGGTCCTGCCGGAGTGCGAAAAAAATAAAGATGTGCCCTTTTTGCCCCGTCGCCCTCCCTCCCTCCCATCTGGCACCTCGCCGCTGATGCACGTCCATCGGCGGCACGATCGAGTAGGCAGGAGGAAGTAGCGGGCCAATTAGTAAAGTAAAAAAAAGAATGAAAAAAAAGATGGAATTGAATACGCGACGCGGTCAATCACTACCGGAATCGCACCCTATGCCGACGGCCAGGGCCGTCGGCATAGCCCTGACTGGCCCTCGGGACAGGCCTATGCCGACGGCCCCCCGTCGGCATAGGGCCGTCGGCAACATATCTGTCGGCGTAGCTGGGTGGCCGTCGGCATATAAAGGCCGTCGGCATAGGACCTATCCCGACGGTGTCCGTACATCTATGCCGACGGCCCTGGCTGTCGGCAACGTTACCTCCTAACGGTGGCCGCCGTCAAGTGCTGACCAACGCCTGCTCGCCACATGGCAGGCCTATGCCGACTGCCTGGCCGTCGGCTTAGTTTGAAACTATGCCGACGGCTAGGCCGTCGCCATAGGCCCCGACGGCCTAGCCGTCGGCATAGTTTATGTCTGCTTTTTTTATTTTTTTCTGTTTTGTTTTAGCTCAATTCATTTGAATATATACAGCATATATAAGGATCATACAACAATATATGCATCACATAACAATAAGGAGTAGCAGCACACAACAAATTCATCATCACACATCATAAGAAGCATCGCAAAGCATAAACATATAAGTATCATCACCACCAAAGCATATAAGAATCTCACAAACAACAATAAGAAACATCACTAGCATATAAGTATCATCACCGCCAAGACCGCCACAATGTGACCCAAAGGCTTAAGCGCCAGGACGTCGAGCACCGCGGAGGTCGTCACCGCCAAGACCGCCGAAGCCTAGGTCGTCACTGCTAGCGGCAGCGCTACCGCCAAGACCGCCTCCACCTCCGCCTTCACCTCTGTGGATCGGAGTGGTCGGGCTCCGTGTCTCGGGAGTGCTGTGAAGACCACTGCCAACGGTAGATCCACCTGTTCCCTGGATGTTGAAAAGACATATTAACGGTATATATGACTGTGTTGAAAGGCATGACATGCTTTGGGTGAATAGATTGGGGATGAACTAACCGGCGAGGGGCCAGCGTTCTGTGCCACAAAGTCCTCAAAGGTCAGCAGCACTGGTTGTGCTGGAGGACATTGTGTTGGCTGCAACTGAGTACATCTGCCGGCCGCCATTTCCTGAAAATCCTGCTGCATCTGGCGATCCCTCTGCACCTGGTGTTCATAAAGCCTCTCATGTCACGCCATGGTCTCCTGGCGTGTGTACTCCAGGTAGGCCTACGGTATGACATGATGGAACTCATAAAACTACTAAATGCGGAAAATAAAGTGAGCAATGAAGATAAGAGGGAAAATACTTACAGATTGTTGCTCCTGAAAGAGGGACTGTGACTGTGCACTGGTCACTGGCTGGCTTGTGCGCTGGCTCAGGCTCGGGTCGATGCGACGGAGCTATGTGTAGGAGATAGTAGGAGTGATCACAGCATCGAGAACCGCCTCCCGACCGTGCTCCTTGGGCCCCATGCCCACCACCACCCTCTCGTCCAGATCCGCCGCAATGCGGTCAGGTGTGTTAGGATGTAACTTCAGATACCCTTCGGAGTAGGCCTTCTTCCTCCCCGCGGTCTTCCTGCCGTAGTACTTGGGCTCGCCAGGCTTGGGGTCCTTCCGCGTATGGGTGATCTCCCACGCCTGCATGTCTGAGAGCGGCCGCTTCAGTTTCTCCTCCTGCACCACCAAACAGAGGTTAGTCATACATAAGAAAGTGATGGTAAATAGAAGAAGAAGAAGAAGAAGAAGAATGTTTAATGGGGTTAGTCATACATTAACTGCCTTGTGGAGATAGTGGTTTCGGTTTCCCTGAGCATGTACTCCCTCCTTCCCTCGGTTAGCCTTGTTTTTGATTCTCATAGCCGCCCAGGCTCCAGCCTCACCACACCAAAGATCCACCAATGCCGCCCAGGACTCGTCTTTTCCATAACACCAATTTGGACACACCTACATAATAAAAGCATGATGGCATGTCAACACGAAACGGTGAAATGTACCACAAGGTAATGAAAGCATAAAGAAAGCATAATGAAAAATCTTTTATACTTACCGCCAAGAACTCATCCCTCTCCAAGGTAATGCCCATCCTCCACGCTTCTTCCTTGGTCATCTTCACACCAAGATAGTCGTGGTAGTATGTCGAGATGGCCACATAGCGCACCTCGTACTGCATCTGGCGGGCCTTCTTCTTGCATTGGCACAACACAATCTGGTCCGCTCTGGCCCTGTGCTCCGGAAGAACTCGATAGAATTTCTACAATCATGCATGAAACAAGAATGGAAGAAGCCATGAGTTAAATCATTCATGAAACTAGAATGGACTTGTGCTTCTGAAGAGAACTCACCCAGAAAGTAGTGATCACGGCCTTGGCATGGGTCTCATGGTCCGCGTGGAGGGCCGCTTCCCAGTGGTCCCAACTCGTGGCCAAAACCCGACGGTCCGGGTGCCTGACTGGATCCGGACAGTACAACCCCGGCCAGTATAACTTCAGCAAGACGGTGATGAGGCCGTTGGGAATACGGACCCCTTTAGAATATATCCAGTTGCTGCAAAAGAATGAACTATTAGCATGTGACAAGCAAAATAAATAACAACCGGAATAAGCATGTGACAAGCAAAATAATGAAATTATTATAAAGTGGCACTTACTCTTTCCCCGTGGGCTCAATGAGCCACTTCTGCTCCTCAGTAGCAGGAACCTGCTTTGGTAGCTTTGCGTTACCACGCAGCCACCCCTTGTTGTCAACCCCCTTCCCGTCACCACCATCATCCCCGCCACCACCCTCCTCCTCGCCTGCCTCCCCCTCCCCAACCTCCTCCTCTTCCTCCTCCTCCTCCTCCTCCTCCTCCTCCTCGCCTGCCTCCTCCTCCACCTCCTCCTCGGCCCCATCCCGAACCTCCTCCTCCTCGTCCTCCTCCTCACCAGAGGGTACCTCACTAGAGGAGGGTACCTCACTAGAGGAGGGCCTCGAAGACAACACCCCTAAGTCGGTGAGGGTGCGCTCTTTCTGGCCGCGACCCCCTGTAGTGGCTCTCCCCCCACCACCTCGCCCTCTATAGGCTCTCCCCCCGCCCCCTCCTCCTCTAGGGGCACCTCTCCCTCAACCTCCCTGTGAGGAGTCATCGTCAAGTAGCCGAGGGGGAGGATTACGTGCTCGACCACTCCGACTAGGCAGGCCGACGACCTTGCATAGGAAACCCACGCCGTCGGCCTTCCCCTTGCCCATGTTCCACGAACCTGCATTGTAAAGAGAATAAGCAATTAGTAAATTAATGAAATGAAGGAAAAGGCATGATAATAAACACATTAATAAAAATGCATAAAAAGGCATATTCCTAAACTATAGGAAAAAAAGACTTGAAACGTACATCTGCTAGAACCCATATGAATCATCACTGTTGTAACCTCTTTCTCGGTCCGTCTCATCATCACTATCAATCATATCATCTTCGTTGTCTGATGGAGGTGGAGGCTCTTCCTCGTCGTCGGCGTCTTCGTTTAACTTTTCTAGCATAAGTATGTCATTTTCATTGACAATGGTCTCACCATCATTCCGTGCATCGTCGACGTTTGGATCCACATCATTATCACCCAATGGTCTAGCGTCATCGTTTCTAACCACATCATCATCATCATCAGGTTGCTCTTGATAGAACACTCCCTCGTATGTCACGGGGTTAATGTTGTAGTAATCATCTTCATTCGGGTCCGGTAGCTTACCATGTGGCGACACCTTGAACACAACTTCCCAACCCTTTAGATACTCTTTCTGGCATGGGTAAGGCAGATAATATACTTGTGTAGCTTGGGTAGCCGCAATGAAGAGATCGGCTCCGGCATAGACGGTTGATGGTTTAACTTCGACCAAACCAATGGAAGGCGTATGTTTTACCCCCTCCCGCGAATCGAACCATCGGCATTTGAACACAGGCAGACTTAGGGTCTCGCGCCCCTGGCGGAATTTAACCTCGTATATATTTTGTACCCTTCCGTAGTAGTCTAGTGAATTTTGACCGGGGGTGTACACTCCGGTATTTATAGTTTTGGGATCGGGCCGGCTGTTTTGGTGCTCCTCTGTATGGAAGCGATACCCATTCACATCATACTTTTTACATGTCATGACGGCAGGGTCAAAACCCATGGAAATCCATCTCAATTCATCATCCATAGATATGTTCGGATCTTTTCCCTACAAGTATAATTGAAATTGCTGCGTGCATTAGTTCGGTTAACTAATAAATGTTGAACTAGGTATTTAATGGGGGAGTGTGGAAAATTACTTTCTCCATGAACCAAGCAACAAAATTTTTACGTCCAGGGTTTCCATGACGGACAAGAGTAAGTGCCTCCGCCTCAGTAGGAGGATTCATTCCCGTCCATTCCTCTTGAACGAAATCACTAAAAAAGAAAAGCGGTGTTAGACCGGGACTAAGTGAACATGGAACATGATGATGTGGAAGACATAAAGGAATGGTGTGGTGGTATTACCTCATCCACACTTCATCAACTTCCTTGATGTTGTGCAAGATATAGAACATGAGGTCCTCCCACTCTTGTCGTGGCATGTTATAAGATTTCGAGGCCCCAGCCCTCCCACCTTGCGCGTTGCATAGATGGAGCCTGGGTTGATACTTGGGCTCTTCTATATTGTATCAAGGCACCTTGTTATGCAGATGGGGAACGTGGTCTGGATAGTATGATGTCCTGAGGTCTGACACCTCCTCTAGGATAACTGCTTCAGCTATGGAAGCTTCAATCTTAGCTTTGTTTCCACATTTCCGTCGGAGATGCTTGTTCTGTCTCTCAGGGCCGTACTGCCAGCGATTCTGCACAGGCCCCCCCAACAATACCTCGTTCGCGAGGTGCAGAATGAGATGTGTCATCGGAGTAAAGAAGCCTGGCGGAAAGATCTTCTCTAGCTTGACTATCAACTCCGGTGCCTTCTTATGCAATTTTTCAATCACCTCTTTACTTACTTCTTTAGCACAGAGCGTGCGGAAGAAATGGCTTAGCTCGGCAAGCACTCGCCAGACATGCTCGGGGACATAGCCTCGAACCATCACCGGCATTATCCGCTCAATCCATACATGGTAGTCATGACTCTTCAGGCCGGTCACTTTGCCCGTTGAAAGATTGACTCCCTTACTTATATTCGATGCATAGACATCGGTGAACTTCAAAATTTGTTTCAGCCAGATAAGTACTTCCTTTTTTCTGGCGGTTTAAGGACAAAGTCAGCATATGGCTTGACCCAGTTTTTTTGACTGCCTGTGGGAGGCTTCATGTTCAGGCGTTGTCTATCACAAATTCTCTGTTGATCGGCTCTAGCTTTAACGTTATCCTTCATCTTATCAGGAATGTTGAGGATCGTGTGGAAAAGGGACTCTGCCACATTCTTTTCGGTGTGCATCACATCAATATTGTAAGGAAGTTTGAGGTCCTTGAAATAGGGAAGCTGCGAGAAGGGGTTAATGTGAGTCCAGTTGTGCGTCTCACCATATCCCTCGAAGCCTTTGGCTTTGCCTTTGCCTTTGCCTTTGACTTTATTCTTGAGAGCTTTTAGCTGAGCAAGAACATCTGCCCCCGAAAATGTTGGAATCTCAGTTACTTCATGAACAACCCGGCCTTTCGTGAAGTTCTTCTTGTCTTCCCTGTCTGGATGGTCTGGAGGGAGGAACTGTCGATGCAGGTCAAAGGCTACATACTTGCCACCCTTACTCAGCCAAATCATTCGCAGAGCCTGCATGCACACTGGGCATGGCATCTTCCGCAGAATAGAGCATAGGTGGGAAAGTCATGCATGCAATAGTGCAACCAAACTTTCATCAAGAAATTTCTCTGCATATCCCGGTCGTATGTCAACCTCAGAAAGTACCAAGAATGGTGCAAAGCATCCACCAGCGGCTGCATAAACACACCCAATTGCTTCCTCGGGTATTCAGGCCCCGGAATGATGAGCGACAAGAACATGGTCTTCCATTGCATTAGGGCACCGGGAGGAAGATTGAGCGAAATTACAAACATGGGCCAGCAGCTGTATGTTTTGGACGACATACCATATGGATTCAACCTATCACCTGATATGGCTATTATGACATTCCCAGCCTCGGCTGCTTCCTCGGGGTATTCTTCATCGAACGACTTCCATGCTTCCCCTTCCGATGGATGTATGATTTTTTTTTGGATTGTACCTTATACCTTCCTTGTGCCACTTCATCATTTTGGCAGACTCCTTCGTGATGAAAAGGCGCTGCAGTCTTTTTATAAAATCAAGATACCGAAGAACCTTAACGGGGATGGTTAGCTGTTTTTTCTCACCATCCTCACTGACCACCTCAATGTACCGCGACGAACCGCACTTCCTACAGTACTTTTCATCCGCATACTCGTGCCTAAACAAAAGGCAGTTCTTCGGGCAAACATCTATTTTCTCATAATCCATAGAGAGTGCCTTCATGATTTTCTTTGTATCGTACATGCTTTTCGACAGTTCATGACCCACAGGGAGGCTGTTAGCCCATACTCCCAGGAATGCTTCGAAGCATTTCTGGCTACATACGTACTCAGCCTTGACTGCAATCAGTTGCGAGATGGCATCCAGCTGAGATATTTTCGCACCCGCGTAAAGAGGTTTCTTCAACGAGGCCAAGACCTCCAAGAAGGCCTTTGCGGTTGCCTCCGGCTGCTCCGGTTCATTCTCTGAAGGTGTCGCATTTGCTGTTTCTGCAACAATGACATCATCTAGCATGTCCCTGACCCCGTCGTCCTCATATCCATCGATGCGTTGTCGCATCACCTCCTCTCTACCATGGTCCTGCTCGGCTATGTTTATCGGCGGCATGTCAAAGTTTGGCATATATCCGTGCGTGCGAAGGTGCTCACTCATGTCCGTCTGATTTCTACGGTGACGTCTGGCACATCTCGCACAGGGGCATGGTGGGATAATTCTCATTGGACGACAGAATATCTCCTTCAAATACACATCGGTTTTCATGATCCACTCTGATGTTACTCGATTCCGACGGATAAAACCACTGTACATCCACTGATTATCTGCCATCCTCTGCTTTTTTGCAAGCCACACAATATAATTAAGGATTCACTTAAATTAATCACATCAAATTTTCAGTTTCTACCGCGTTGAATCCACCTACATCTCTAATAGGTAAAGATGGGTCCTAATCCCACCTGAGGATGTGTAGATTGAGTACGTTCTCCATTCTACCCCGTTCCGAGAAAAAATTTCGGCAGCACCTCCCCGCTATTCTCCAGATACACGTCTCGGCAAATAGCCGAGAGAATGTGCTCCGGAGAACAATGGGGAGGCGCCGCCGAAATCCTGTCTCGGAACAGGGTAGAACATGGAGAACATACCCAATCTACACATCCTCGGGCTGTCCATGGAAAACGCTGGACAATCCGAAAGAGCTGCGGTGATAAATATGCAATTGAATGCATATTTATCGATGCAACCCTTTCGGACGGGAGAAGCCTAGGTTACGCCACTTGACTTGAGAATGAAATCTAGTGATATGAAAAAATGGAGGAGATGGACTTGTAGCTCACCCTCGGCTGTAGAGGACGTAGTCGAACAGCAGAGGGATGCTCAGGGGGACCAACGCGTCGGACAACGGTCACTCCGATGAATGCAACACCACAAAGCCTACAAATTCCATCGCGACAAATAATTAGAACATCACAACTCATAGAGCATATTTAAAACATTTAAACATGCATTCATTTATTTTTGCATCATGTAGGCAAAAAAACTATAGGGGCTCATCATCTATTCGTCACATATTCATCATCATCATCTATCCATCTATATATCATGATGTAGTATCCACTCATCTATCCATCTATATATCAACAACAATTTTTTTTCTCAACTAACCTATCAACAAAATTTTTATATCTTATAATCCATCTATCTAACTATTTATATATCTAACTAATCTATCCATCTAAACCCTAAACCAACTAACCTAACGTAGCAGCAGCAAGTAGCAAAGCAGCGGCAGCATCAGGAAGCAGCAACCAGCGGCAGCAGCAAGCATCAGCGGCAGCTGTGGCAGCAAGCGGCAGCGGTAGCAGCAAAGCAGCAGCAGGGGGCTCACCGGCGAAGCAGAGGCGGGGCGGAGCAGGGCGGGACGGCGACGAGGTCGGGGCGGAGAAGGGCGGCGACGGGCGGGGCAGTGGCGTCGGCCGCCGGCGCAATCGGGGATGGGGCGGCCGCAGCCGGGGATGGGGCCACCGGGGACGGGGCGGCCGAGGACGGGGACGGGCCGGCCCGGCGGTGTCGACGGCGGTCTTGGGGCGGCGCGGGCAGTGGGGGCGGTGCGGCGGCGGTGGGGGAGGGGATAGGGGCGGCGCGGGCAGTGGGTCGGTGCGGCGGTGGTGGGGGAGGGGATGGGGGCGGCGCGGGTAGTGGGGGAGTGGAGGGCGGCGCGGCGGCGGTGGGGGAGGGGATGGATGGGGGCGGGCCGGCGTCGGAGTTGGGGGAGGGGATGGGGGCAGCGGCGAGGGTCGGGATAGGGCGGCGGCGGCGCGAGTGGGGATCGGGGTCGGGCGGGGGGAGACGGTGGGGGGAGGAAGAATGAGTGGAGGGGGTGGGTGCAGCTGTCGCCACGTGTCAATCTATGCCGACAGCTAGGCCGTCGGCATAGGTACTTTGCATTTTTTTATTACGGCATATTTTTATTTTTTATTACGGCATATTTGTGAGCTCCGGTATTCATTAGAATTGTGTTAAGAAAATGGACAATTACGGTGAAACGTTCAGTTACCAGCCCGGTGCCCGGGTGTAAGCTGTGGTGGCCGTTTCCCCCCTTCGAGACATGGCGGCAGCGACGCCCGTGACGGGGGCACACCCCGGAGCCGCGTGTCGGGTGCCTGAGCGTGCCACCATGCTTCCACAAGCGTAGGAGGGCCCAGCGCAACACCTGGCGGCATTGCTACCCCCCCCCCCTCCGGTACCCCGTCCCGTCATGGACGCGTCGGGTCTACACGGAGGGGATCTTGCTGTGGGTCTGGCCCGGATGTTGCTCCAAAGTGTTCCTATGGGCTGACCTAACACAACCGGGTGGATAGGTCCACTACTCAAAGCCCGTCCATGCAAAGTCAAAGGGCTAGATCCCGTGGTCAAACGCTACAGGGTTAGGCGGGACGGGGGCCTGCGGAGGTAGCAATGCCACCCGAGCGTCGCACCAGGCCCTCATTCATGCGGGGTGGTGTGGTGGCATGTCCGAAGAGGCGGCACGCGTCTCCGGGGTGTGCCCCCCCTCACGGACGGCGATGACACGGTAGTAGACGTTCTGCGGTAACGATGCGGCGTCAATATTATTAAATACTCGGAGCGCGATAAAATCATGAGTTTTTTACACGACGTGGGCACATGTGTTATAGGACTAATGGTAATTTTTCATAACTTTTTGTGATCGAGAAGTATCTGAACACTTCCCTCTACGCGGATTGCTCTTCGCGTGTCTACGACTGTGGCCGGCGGCCTCCGGGGGCTAGCATGCCGCCAAATCCTGTGTGGGCGGCCTCTCACGAGTCTAGAAGTGTTGTGGCGGGTGCAAACGCCCGGCACGCATCTCCGGGGTGTGCCCCCCTCACGGACGGTGCCGCCGCCGGCACCTGGAGGGGGGAAATGGACGCGTCGGGTCTACATGGAGGGGATCTTGCTGTGGGTCTGGCCCGGATGTTGCTCCAAAGTGTTCCTATGAGCTGACCTAACACAACAGGGTGGATAGGTCCACTGCTCAAAGCCCGTCCGTGCAAAGTCAAAGGGCTAGATCCCGTGGTCAAACGCTACAGGGTTAGGCGGGACGGGGGCCCTGGGGGGTAGCAATGCCACCCGAGCGTCGCACCGGGCCCTCTTACATGCGGGTGGTGTGGTGGCATGTCCGAAGAAGCGGCACGCGTCTCCGGGGTGTGCCCCCCCTCACGGACGGCGATGACACGGTAGTAGACGTTCTGCGGTAACGATGCGGCGTGAATATTATTAAATACTCGGAGCGCGATAAAATCATGAGGTTTTTACATGACGTGGGCACATGTGCTGTAGGACTGATGGTAATTTTTCATAATTGTTCGTGATGGAGTAGTATCTAAACAATTCCCTCTACGCGGATTGCTCTTCGTGTGTCTACGACTGTGGCCGGCGGCCTCCGGGGGCTAGCATGCCGCCAAATCTTGTGTAGGCGGCCTCTCACAAGTTTGTAAGTGTTGTGGCGGGTGCAAACACCCGGCACGCATCTCCAGGGTGTGCCCCCACCCCCTCACGGACGGCGCCGCCGCCGGCACCTGGAGGGGAGAAACGGACGCGTCGGGTCTACACGGAGGGGATCTTGCTGTGGGTCTGGCCCGGATGTTGCTCCAAAGTGTTCCTATGGGCTGACCTAACACAACCGGGTGGATAGGTCCACTGCCCAAAGCCCGTCTGTGCAAAGTCAAAGGGCTAGATCCCGTAGTCAAACGCTACAGGGTTAGGCGGGACGGGGGCCCTTGGGGGGTAGCAATGCCACCCGAGCGTCGCACCGGGCCCTCATACATGCGGGGTGGTGTGGTGGCATGTCCGAAGAGGCGGCACGCGTTTCCAGGGTGTGCCCGCCCTCACGGACGGCGATGACGCGGTAGTAGACGTTCTGCCGTAACGATGCGGCGTGAATATTATTAAATACTCGGAGCGCGATAAAATCATGAGTTTTTTACACGACGTGGGCACATGTGCTATAGGACTGATGGTAATTTTTCATAATTGTTCGTGATGGAGTAGTATCTGAACAATTCCCTCTACGCGGATTGCTCTTCGCGTGTCTACGACTGTGGCCGGTGGCCTCCGGGGGCTAGCATGCCGCCAAATCCTGTGTGGGCGGCCTCTCACGAGTCTAGAAGTGTTGTGGCGGGTGCAAACGCCCGGCACGCATCTCCGGGGTGTGCCCCCCTCACGGACGGTGCCGCCGCCGGCACCTGGAGGGGGGAAACGGACGCGTCGGGTCTACACGGAGGGGATCTTGCTGTGGGTCTGGCCCGGATGTTCCTCCACTAGTAGGAAAAGGGGCTTTTACCCCGGTTTATAAGGGCCTTTTGTCCCGGTTTTCGAACCGGGACTAAAGGGTCGTTACTAAAGCCCTAACCCTTTAGTCCCGGTTCTTACACGAACCGGGACAGAAGGTCCTCCACGTGGCCGCTGCTGCCAGCCCAGGCAGGGGGGCCTTTGGTCCCGGTTGGTGCCACCAACCGAGACCAATAGGCAGGGCCTTTTGTCCCGGTTGGTGTAACCAACCGGGACCAATAGGCATCCACGCGTCAGCATTTCAGGGGCTGGGGTTTTTGTTTTTTTTGGAAGGGGGGATTGGGGGGTTAATTTAGGTGTTTCATATATTGTGTTAGCTAGCTAATTAATAGAGAGAAGTGTCCTCTCTTATCTCCGTGCTTGGTCGACGCTACGTACTATATACGTATGGAGAGGACTAGACACGCTAGCTAGTAATCAAATGAAGGAAACAGAAGATCGTCATGAACATATGCATACAGAGAGAAGTGATATCGACCACCTCTCCTTCTCCGAGAGATTGGTCGAACAACAAGTTCTCGTATATCTATCCGACACTACCGGCTACATATATACAATAATTATCTCTTACAATACAATCTCCTTATTAAATTGTAAGAACACAGGGTCCACATAGTATTCTCCGTTTTCAGCGATCACATGGTCAAGGAAGAATGCCGCCAATTCCTCTTGAATTCCTTGCATACGATCTGGTGCTAGGAGTTCATCCCGCTTCCGAAACATCTAATTTGAAGAAGGGGGTCAATACATATATATATGAATAAATGAAACTCAACACAAATGATGGTAATAAAATAAAATTGTGAATATTATTGCTTACGCACTTCATATTGTTCTTCAGTGTAGCCCCGCTCACAGGTCGTGTAGAGGATGGACTCGCAAACGTAGTATCCACAGTAATTATTCCCGGGTTCCTGCCACAACCACTTTACAAGAAATAGAGGTCAATCAAACTGATAAGCAAGCATGCTAAATGGTATTGATGAAACTAGCGCTTGAATCACTAGGAGATGCGCGGAACATGCTACTATAGTACTTACTTTCGGGTGTTTAAATTGCAGCTTCTTCGGCAGTCCCGGAGCTTTTGTGGTGAATTTTCTCCAAACCCTGCCAGACAAAGAAAACAATTACTTGATATCAGGAAATGAACAAAGTTGCTGATATGGTGGATAATGATCAATTGAACTTACTTCTCGAGCATTTGAGTCATGTTCGCATAGTCCTGGGGATCTTTTCGTCTCGAGTCTAAGACGGTTACTACTCCCTGCTCAAGCTTAATCTCTAGGAGAATATAGTGGAAGCTACGCATGCATGCATAAGTCATCAATTACATTACCATAACCTGGACTAATAAGGGAAACCAAATATGCACAAGACAGTAACACTCACTTGAAGTTGTAAGGAAAGAGTATTGTATCTTTGTTTTGATTTAATACCAACGATTGTAGCAAGTTGGCCTCGGCTTCTTTGGGATGTTTTCCAACCGTATATGCATCTATGAGATTTGTGTTAATGAACCCAATATCACCGATTTGTCTTTTCTTCAATTCGGCGATCTTCAATCTGCATAATATAGTGAGGATAATTATAAATACATGCAATGAAAGAGCTGACCTATATAGAGAGACTTAATGACAGAAGTAGTACTACTTACAGACAGTAGCAAGTGATCATTGTTTTATCGAGGGCCTTTTGATTGTAAAACTGGAAGAAATCCTCAAATGGAACATTCAGCAGTTCAATTCCAACGAGGTCATGCTCCGGTTTAACTCTCAGCGTCAAAGTACTCGTCCCATCAGACTCTCTGCAGGTTTTCATGTACCAATCATGTAATCTTCGCATCATCGTTGTTAGAGATCTTTCATCTTTGACGAGAGGCTTCCCGTAATGGTATTTGTGTTCGTCCACCTCCATGATTTCATAATGTACATCGTCGGGCAGGTAATCTCCAAGATTGCTATAACCGGGCACCATCCTCGGATCATTAGCGACGATGTCTTTTGACACCTTGAGCGGGGGGCACGATTGGTTCGCTTGTTCGCCGAGCTGGGCAATTTTTTTCCGAGCTCGTCGTTCTTTTAACCTTTGATCACTGACAGTACTTCTCGACCGCTCCGCTTCGGCATATGTCTTTGCAAGAATGCGCTCATAGTTGCCTCTCGGCGGAGACTTTGGTGGTTTTGTCAGGGCAGCCAGAGTGCGCTTTGCTTTCACCGGATCTACCTTCTCCTCCGGAGGTGGATGTTTCTTTGCTTTCACCCCTTCAAAGAAGTTTGTCACTTTGGCCCGCACGATCTTCCTGGTTTCCTCCTCGGTCCTCTCGTATGGTAACTTCTCTAGAGTCTTCAGAGAAGGACCGAATCTGTATTGCCTCCCGCCTCTGGCAGCTGTACTGCTAGACGCCGGCAGAGCAGACGGAGCGGCTGCGGCTGTCTTCTTTCCTTGCTTACGAGGCGGAGGAGAAGGACTACGACGCGCCGGAGCAGCCGCAGTGGCGGCGGGTCTCTTCCGCCCTTGCTGACGAGGCGGAGAAGGAGGAGGCTGGCTGCTCTGGCGCGCCGGCACAGGCGGAGTGCCGCCACGCGCCGGAGAAGGAGGCTGAGTGCCCTGATCACTCGCCGAAGGAGGAGGCGGAGTGCCGCCACGCGCCGGAGAAGGAGGCTGAGTGCTCTGATCACTCACTGGGGGAGGAGGCGGAGGAGGAGGCGGACTGCCCTTACTCACCGGAGCCGTCCAGTTCGGAAGGTTGATGAGCTCCTTCCGCCATAGGCACGGAGTCTTCAGAGCTAAACCCAGCTGAGTCTCCCCTTCACCGGTAGGGTGGTCAAGCTGGAGGTCCTCAAATCCCTCCGTTATTTCATCCACCATCACCCTAGCATATCCTTCTGGAATCGGCCGGCAATGGTGGGTTGCGCCGGGTTCAGGAGGTAAAACAGAGCCAACAGCCGCCTTGACTTTGAAGTTCTGCCATTGCGCCATAAGGTGGCAATGTTGAGACTCCGTGATAGCATCCACGGGGTAGCTAGCAGGAGCCGTCAAGACATGCTCCATCTGAAGCAGCTCGGTGGAAGCCACGCTGCTTCTCCGCTGAGATGGCGGGGTAGCTTCGGGGGTAGTTTTGGCATGTCGATTGCTGTCTCGTTCCTCTAGCGCTTGAACCCTTTCGTGCAGCTTCTGAATTTGGGTCTGCTCCATTTTTTTCCTCCTCTCCTGGCTTTTTTAACCGCCTGCGTTTGGAAAACCAGCCTTCCAGGGAACGGAGCCTGGCGTGCCTCGTGTCCGTCCAGGGTGCTCAGGATTCCCGAGGGCCATTGTGAGCTCGTCGTTCTCTCTGTCTGGAACGAACGTCCCTTGCTCTGCTGCATCGATATATTGCTGAATCTTCTTGACTGGTATTCTCAAAATCTCGTTCGTCCAAACGCACCTCCCTGATACAGGGTCCAAGGTTCCGCCAGCCCCGAAGAACCAAGTCCGGCAACGGTCTGTCCAGTTCATTATCTGTGGTTCGATCGCTTTTTCAAGCAGATCATTCTTAGCCTTGGCCCACTTAGGCCGGGCTTTGAGGTAGCCACCTGACCCCGTGCGATGGTGAAGCTTCTTCTTCGCAGCATTCTTCTTGTTTGTCGCTGACATCTTCTTACTCTTTTCCGATGTCTTGTGGGCCACAAATGCGGGCCAGTGATCTCTGATCTTCTCATACCGGCCGATGAATTCTGGTGTCTCTTCTTTGTCGACAAACATTTTCAGCTCATTCTTCCACCTCCTGAATAGGTCTGCCATCTTCTTAAGAGCATGAGACTTGATTAATTGCTCTTTAACTGGCTTCTCCGGATCCTCCTCTGGCGGTAGGGTGAAATTTGCCTTCAGCTCAGTCCAAAGATCATCTTTCTGCATATCATTGACATAAGACACCTCAGGGTCTTCCTTCTTACGCTTATACCATTGGTGGATGCTGATCGGGATCTTGTCCCTAACTAGAACCCCGCACTGAGCAGCAAATGCATCCTTTGTCCGGATGGGTTCAATCGGTTGGCTGTCGCGCGCGATTGCTGTGATCTCAAACCTTTCATCCGAGCGCAACTTTCTCTTCGGGCCTCGTCTCTTTACCGCAGCTGTGCTCGATCCGGAGGGCTAGAAAAAAGAAGAAAGACGAGTGTTAATTAATATGTGTACATACCAAAACAATGAATGCATCAATTAGCTAGTCAGCACAGGCTTAACTAATATATTTACCTGGCCGGACTCTGTTCGGTCACCGGAGCCGTCGCCACGGGCTCCTTCTTGCACCAGCATTGGGTCACAGGAGCCATCATAATCATGTCTTTCCTCCTCCACTCTTCGATCACCGTAGCCTGCTTCTTCACCCTGTTCTTCCAGACCATCATTGTCGTTAAGATACGACAAGATATCACCTCCGGCTAAGATTATGTCCCCCAACACCTCTTCTGCTTGCTCGTCTCGTCCGTGCTCCATTGTTTCTGCAAATATTACAACATGGCAATTATTACACAAACATGACAGCAGGTGGTTAGTGCAAACGTAGACCTAGCTTATTCCGGGTTTGGGGTGGCCTCAGCAACGCTTCAAGGGTAGGGGCGCGGCGGGAGGGGGTAGGAGACCGACATCGTTTTTTTCTATGGTTGGGGTGTCCTCGAGAGTTTTGGTCGAGCGAGAGGGCCCGGGGGGTGCTCCCGTGGTATAAGTTATCACGGTTGAGAGGGGGTATAAATATCGACCGTCCATCATGTCGAAGTTATCTGGGAGGGAGTTATATATATCGACAACGACGACATACATACATGGGAAAATAATGTTATCGGGGAGGGGGTATATCGACCCCCCCCCACGTGTTGAAGTTATCGGGAGGGGGTTATATCGACAACGACAATGAACATACATGGGAAAATAATATTATCGGGGAGGGGGTATATCGACCCCCCCTCGTGTTGAAGTTATCGGGAGAGGGGTACATCGACGACGACAGACCCGATAAAACATAAGAAAACGAAGAAGAAACAAAAAGAGGAGAAGAAGAAAAGGAATAGAGGAGAAGATCAAAGAAAAAAAGAAGAAAAAAAAGAGGAGAAGAAGAAAGGAATAGAGGAGAGAAGAAGAAAAACTAGAATTTTTTCTATTTTTTCTTCTTCTCTTCTATTCCTTTCTTCTTCTCCTCTTCTTTTTCTTCTTTTTTCCTCTTCTTATTTATTTCTCCTCTTCTTCCTCTCCTCTTCTTCTCCTTTCTTCCTCTTCTTATTTTCCTTTTTCCTCTCATTCATAAAAAAATGTTCAAATAGAAAATTTCGAAAAAAAGTAAAGGTTTTGCCTAATGCATTGCTCATATGAATATACAAACATTTGCATATTCTACAATAATTAATATCACCAAAAAATCTATGAACAGAAAAAAATCCTAACTTTTCTAAAAATCTATCTTTTGCATATATACATGAACATATATATACACAGAGAACATATATACATACATATACATAGAGAAAATGCAAAAAAAAGATCTAAAAAAAGGACATATAAACAGATATACACACATACATATACTCATACATATACATATAAGCATATAAATGTGCAGAAAAAACAGGGAGGAATTAGGGGGCAGTGCCGGCCCTGACCAAGAAGACGGCGGCGCGTCGGGGCAGGGGCAGAGGCGACGGCGGCGTGGTCGGGGCAGGGGCAGAGGCGTCGGCGGCGAAGGGCGGGGCAGGGCGACGACGACGACGGGGACGGGCCAGGGCGGCGCGCGTCGGGACAGGGGCGCGGCTGACGGCGAGGGCGCGGGCAACAGCGACGGCGACGACGGGCACGGGCGAAGGTGACGGCGACGGCGGGGGCGGCGGGCGGCGCCGGGGTAGCCTGGCGGCGTCGGGGCGGCGGGCGACGTCGGCGTCGGCGGGGCGGCAACTGCTAGGTAACTCTGAAAATTTCCTAAGTGTGAACTTATATAGCAAAGCCTTTAGTCCCGGTTCGTGGCACCAACCGGGACTAATTAGTCCCGGTTGGTGCCACCAACCGGGACCAAAGCCCTCTTTTCAGCAGCGCAAAGGGCGGGAAGCTGTGACGCCCCCGATTTGACCGTACACTAATCATGCACGCAAATGTGTACGATCAAGGTCAGGGACTCACGGGAAGATATCACAACACAACTCTAAAACATAAATAAGTCATACAAGCATCATAATACAAGCCAGGGGCCTCGAGGGCTCGAATACAAGTGCTCGATCACAGACGAGTCAGCGGAAGCAACAATATCTGAGTACAGACATAAGTTAAACAAGTTTGCCTTAAGAAGGCTAGCACAAACTGGGATACAGATCGAACGAGGCGTAGGCCTCCTGCCTGGGATCCTCCTAACTACTCCTGGTCGTCGTCAGCGGCCTGCACATAGTAGTAGGCACCTCCAGTGTCGTAGGAGTCGTCGTCGACGGTGGCGTCAGGCTCCTGGACTCCAGCATCTGGTTGCGACAACCAGATAGAAAGGAAAAGGGGAAAAGAGGGAGAGAAGCAACCGTGAGTACTCATCCAAAGTACTCGCAAGCAAGGAGCTACACTACATATGCATGGGTATATGTGTAAAGGGGCATATCAGTGGACTGAACTGCAGAATGCCAGAATAAAAGGGGGATAGCTAGTCCTGTCGAAGACTACGCTTCTGGTCATCTCCATCTTGCAGCATGTAGAAGAGAGTAGATTGAAGTCCTCCAAGTAGCATCGCATAGCATAATCCTACCCGGCGATCCCCTCCTCGTCGCCCTGTTAGAGAGCGATCACCGGGTTGTATCTGGCACTTGGAAGGGTGTATTTTATCTAGTATCCGGTTCTAGTTGTCATAAGATCAAGGTACAACTCCGGGTCGTCCTTTTACCGAGGGACACGGCTATTCGAATAGATAAACTTCCCTGCAGGGGTGCACCACATAACCCAACACGCTCGATCCCATTTGGCCGGACACACTTTTCTGGGTCATGCCCGGCCTCGTAAGATCAACGCGTCGCAGCCCCACCTAAGCACAACAGAGAGGTCAGCACGCCGGTCTAACCCTATGCGCGCAGGGGTCTGGGCCCATCGCCCTATGCACACCTGCACGTTGCGTACGCGGCCGGAAGCAGACCTAGCCTAGTGGCGTTCCAGTCCAATCCGGCGCGCGCCACTCAGTCGCTGACGTCAAGAAGGCTTCGGCTGATACCACGACGCTGGGATACCCATAACTACTCCCGCGTAGATGGTTAGTGCGTATAGACCAAATGGCCAGACTCAGATCAAATACCAAGAACTCGTTAAGCGTGTTATGTCGAAGTAACCGCGGACGCCGTCCAGGGCTAGGCCCACCTCTCGCCTAGGTGGTCTCAACCTGCCCTGTCGCTCCGCCACAAAGATCCACTTGCGGGTACTCCTACGAGCAGACCCGACTTTAGTCATCACATGTGTCATGTATAGTATATAAGCATATACCCGTGATCACCGCCCAGGTGATCACGGCCCGATAGTATAGCACAGCAGACGGACAAGAATGTAGGGCCACTGATGGAAAACTAGCATCCTATACTAAGCATGTAGGATTGCAGGTAAAGGTGACAACAGTAGTAGCAAGGATAGGCTATGCATCAGGATAGGATATCGGAAAGCAGTAACATGCTACACTACTCTAATGCAAGCAGTATAGAGAAGAGTAGGCGATATCTGGTGATCAAGGGGGGGGGGCTTGCCTGGTTGCTCTGGCAAGTAGGAGGGGTCGTCGACTCCGTAGTCGAACTGGGCAGCAGCAGTGTCGGTCTCGTAGTCTACCGAAGAGAAGAAGGGGGGAGAAACAGTAAATACAATGCAAACATAAGCATGACGATGCGTGACATGACAATGAGCGGTGCTAGGTGTGTCCTAACGCGACAGTAGGTGGTACCGGCGAAGGGGGGAACATCCGGGAAGTATTCCCGATGTTTCGCGTTTTCGGACGGACGGACCGGAGGGGGAAAGTTGCTAGTTCGATAGGTTAGGGAGGTGTGGTGGACGAACGGACTGCGCATTCGGATTCGTCTCGTCGTTCTGAGCAACTTTCATGTTGAAAATATTTTAATCCGAGTTACGGATTAAAAGATATGATTTTCTAAAGATTTTATTAATTTCTGGAATTTAATTAATTATTTAATTTAATTCGAAATTTTGATTTATGACATCAGCATGATGTCATGCTAACATTAGCAGTCAACAGGGGTTGACTAAGTCAAACTGACATGTGGGTCCAGTGGGACCCACCTGTCATTCTTTGATTAGGTTAATTAGGGTTTAGCTAAATAATTACTGTTTAATTAAATTAATTATCTAATTAGATTAATTTAAACAGGATTAATTAACTTAATTAATTTAGTTAATTAATTAATTAATTAAAATTATTTTTATTTTTATTTTCTTTATTTATTTATTCATTAATTTTTATTAATTAATTTATTATTTTTATTATTATTATTATTATTATTTTATTTATTATTTTATTTATTATTTTATTTATTATTATTATTTTTTTTATTTTTATTTTATTTATTATATTTTTTTCTTGTAAACGTTCTGTGTGGAGGGGCGCGGGCCCCGTTTGGCAGTGGCCCAGAGGGGGCGATGCGGGTGCGGGTTACGGGCGCGGGCGCGGGCACCCGTTAGTGTGCGCCGCGGCACCCAGAGGGGCGCCGGCGGGCAGGGCGCTGGCCGGGGTAGGGCGAGGTCGGGCCGGGGTACGGCGAGGCCGGCCCGAGGTGGCCGGGGCAGGGGGGCGCGGTGGCCCGGCGGGACGGACCCGAGCGGCGGCCAGCGAGGGGGCCGCGGGCGATCGATGGCAAGGCTGCCGGCGAGGCGTTGCCTCGACGCGAGGTGCGCGCGGCCAGGAGCAGGGGAAGTGTGCGTCGGGCGGGGCACCACGTGGTTGGCCGGGGGCGCCGGTGGGCGGCGGAGCCGAGCGCAGGGGAGAGGCAGGGCGCACATGGGGAACGAGGAGAGGGGGGGCTCACAGGGGCGGTAGGGGTTCGGCAGCGGGGGTCGAGGAGGAGCACGGGGACGCTGGCGACGTAGGGGAGGCAGTCCGGCGGGGTGGTCTCCGGCGACGGCGTCGAGGGAAGAGATCGGCGGCGTCGGGCGCGTGGAGGTTGTTCGGGGAGGATTGGTGGAGCGAGGCGGCGGCGATGGCGTTCCGGCAATGGAGTGGTGGGGCGGGGCAGCCCGGCGAGGCGAGGGCGAGGCCGGCGGGGCGGTCGGCGACGGTGGCCTCCTCTCGATCCCGTTCTGGATCGGGGGAGGGAGGAGGAGGAGATATTTCGGGGGTGGGGGGAGGTGTCGGTGGGGGTGGGGGTACCGGGGAGTGGATAAGGGGAGAGGGGGGCGCGGGGTGGGCCGGCCCATTCGGGCGGCTGGGGGTTGGCCTAGTTGGGCCAGGTCCAGTGGGGGGGCTTTTGTTTTTTTTGTTTTTTTGTTCTGTTTGCTTTTCTTTTTTGTAATTTCTTTTCTTTTATTTATTTGCTTTTCTGTTTTATTTCAATTTAAACTATTTAGGCATTTTATAAAAATGTGTTTACCACACCATATTTACTTAGGCAAAATATGGCATCTCCCGAACATTTTTATTTTAATATTTGAAAACTTTTGTTATTGACATTAATTGAATTTAAATTTTGAAACGGTTTCGAATCATCGCGAGGTTAACAACAGTAACCGTGGTGACGTGGCACCATTAGCGTGGGATTACTGTAGCTTAATTATCCGGGCGTTACAAATCTCCTCCACTACAAGAAATCTCGTCCCGAGATTTAGGAGGTAGAAGGAAACAGTGCGGGGTATTCATCACGCAGGCGATCCTCGCGTTCCCAAGTGGCCTCATCTTCAGAATGGTGCGACCACTGGACTTTGAGAAACTTGATCGCCTTCTGACGTGTGCGGCGTTCAGCTTGGTCGAGAATGCGGACCGGATGCTCCTTATAGGAGAGGTCTTGCTGCAATTCCAGCACTTCATGATCCACGGCTCGGATTGGGTCCTTGAAGCAACGGCGGAGCTGTGACACATGGAACACATCGTGAACCTGAGAAAGGTTCGGCGGTAGCTCCAGTTGGTATGCCACTTTTCCACGCCTTTCGAGAATAGTGAATGGCCCAATATAGCGAGGAGCTAGTTTGCCCTTGATCCCGAAGCGGTGAGCACCCTTCATAGGTGTGACTCGAAGATAAGCCTTTTCGCCAGGTTGATAGACCATGTCTTTATGATGACGGTCATACTGACTCTTCTGACGTGACTGAGCAGTCTTGAGATTCTCACGGATAATGCGGACTTGTTCTTCGGCATCTTGGATAATATCCGGACCGAAGAGTGGACGTTCCCCAGTTTCTGACCAGTTCAGAGGGGTTCGGCACTTTCGTCCATATAACACTTCGAAGGGGGCCATCTTCAGACTAGCTTGATAGCTATTATTATAAGAGAACTCAGCATACGGGAGAGATTCCTCCCATTTCTTGCCGAAGGAAATAACGCAAGCTCGAAGCATGTCTTCGAGAACTTGGTTGACGCGTTCAACTTGTCCTTGCGATTGAGGATGAAACGCAGTACTGAATGACAGATGAGTTCCCATAGCTTCTTGGAAACTTGCCCAGAATCTTGAAGTGAATAAGTTGCCACGGTCTGAACTGATAACCAATGGAATACCGTGGAGTGAAACAATCCTGGACATATAGAGCGTTGCCAGTTGACTAGCAGTGATCGTTTCCTTGACCGCCATGAAATGTGCAACTTTGGAAAGCCGGTCAATGACGACAAGAATAGCATCATTACCTTTCTGTGACTTGGGAAATCCAGTGACGAAGTCCATCTCAACATGGTCCCATTTCCATTCAGGAATAGAGATAGGTTGCAGAGTTCCAGCAGGCCTTTGATGTTCTGCTTTGATACGACGGCAAACGTCACACTCAGCAACATAACGAGCAATGGCTTGCTTCATATTAGACCACCAGAATCTCTGACGGATGTCTTGGTACATCTTTGTACTACCAGGATGGATACATAGAGGTGTATCATGAGCTTCTTTCATAACTTCCTGTGTCATATCCAGGTTTTTCTCTGCACATGGCACCACTAGGCGCCCCTTGAAGTATAAGGTGCCATCTTCAGCAATGGTGAAGAATGAGGGCTTTCCTTCTGCGAGGTAGCGCTTAATCTTGTGGGCTTCAGAGTCATACTTCTGTAGCCTTTTGATGCTGTCCTCGAGATCTGGTTTAGCAACTAGGGTATTGAGGGAACCCTGGGTAACAACGTGGAGGTTCACCTTGCCAAACTCCTTAGGAGGGGGAGCGAGTGCACCCGGAGGAACAATATGGAGGTTCAGCTTCCTGAATTCTTCAACAAGCAAGGGCTGAACTTTGTGAACCTGGAGGTGGTTGCAGTAAGACTTGCGGCTCAAGGCATCAGCCATTACATTAGCCTTGCCTGGCGTATAGGAAATACCCAAGTCGAAGTCTGCAACAAGCTCCATCCATCTCTACTGACGGAGGTTCAGGTCTGGCTGAGTAAACAGATACTTCAGACTTTGGTGGTCGGTGAAGATCTCGCAACGATTACCGAGAAGGTAATGTCGCCACTGCTTCAGCGCATGAATGACAGCAGCAAGTTCGAGGTCGTGAACTGGGTAGTTCTCTTCGTGAGGGCCCAATTGCCGAGAGGCATAAGCAATCACTTTGCAGTCTTGCATTAGGACACAGCCTAATCCTTGACGGGAAGCGTCGCAGTAAATGACGAAGTCCTTAGTATCAGGTGGAGCTAGAACTGGGGCAGAAGTCAACTTGTCTTTGAGTGCCTGGAAACTTTCCTGACACTTGTCTATCCATTGGAACTTGACGCCCTTATGCAACAGGTTAGTCAGAGGCCTGGCGATCTTGGAGAAGTTCTCGACGAATCGACGGCAATAGCTGGCGAGACCGAGAAAACTTCTGACTTGCTTAACGTTCTTTGGAGGAGTCCAATCAAGAATAGCCTGAACTCGCTCGGGGTTGACGGCAATACCATCCTTAGAGATGACATGCCCAAGATACTTCCGGTAGCCAGAATTCACATTTGGAGAATTTGGCATATAGTTGATGCTCTCGTAGCTTTTCCAGCACAAGTCGAAGATGTTCAGCATGTTCTTCTTTGTTCTTGGAAAATACCAGGATATCATCCAGATAAACCACGACGAACTTGTCGAGGTAATCCATGAATATATAGTTCATCAGACGAGAGAAGGTGGCTGGAGCATTGGTTAAACCGAAAGACATGACGGTGTACTCGTATGAACCATAGCGAGTCACGAAGGCGGTCTTTGGGATATCCTCTTCGCGAACACGGATCTGGTGGTAGCCCAACCTCAAGTCGAGCTTAGAGAACACTGACGAACCCGCCAGTTGATCATACAGATCATTGATCCGAGGAAGGGGGTATTTATTCTGGATGGTAGCTTGGTTTATAGGACGGTAGTCTTGAACTAATCGGTTTGTCCCATCCTTCTTCTTGACAAAGAGAGAAGGTGCTCCCCAAGGAGAGCAACTTGGGCGAATGAATCCTTTGCGAAGAGATTTGTCGATTTCCTCCTTAAGCTCAAGGAGTTCATGCGGCGGCATTTTGTAGGGTCGCTTGGCTATAGGAGTGGTGCCTGGTTTCAAGTCGATGATGAATTCGACAGCTCTAGCAGGGGGAATCCCCGGAAGTTCTTCAGGGAAGACGTCGAGGAATTCACGCACGACGGGAATGTTTTCAATGCCCTCGAGTGGTGCAGCGTTCAATGCATTCAATGCATAGAGCCTTGCCTCGGCATTTTGCACCAGATGAGCTTGGTAAGCAACTATTTCATCTGAAGGGTGTAGCAGATGGACGGTTTTAGTGGCGCAAACTATAGAAGCAGTATGCGCTTTCAACCAATCCATACCCAAAATGAGGTCGATGTTAGACGACTTCAGGATAATGGGAGAGGCATAGAATTCCAGCCCTTCGATTTCCACGGGGACATCGATGCCAACCAAGGAGGTTTGACACTGTCCCACGGGGGTTTTGACCAGTACCGAAGTGTTCATCTCCTCACATTTAACGTCGTGCTTGTATGCAAAATCTTCTAACATGAATGAATGTGATGCACCTGTATCAAATAAAACGGATGCTGGTACTGAATTTACGAGGAGTGTACCCATCACAGTAGCAGGCTGGTCTTGAGCTTCGTTGAGGTCAACGTGGTTGGCATGAGCACGACCATAAGACTTAGCATTGTTGTTGCGGGGCTGATTGTTACCACGGCCAGTTGCTGGAAGGGCCAGTTGATTCTGGTTCTGGTTGCATTCTCTAGCACGGTGTCCTGGTTGACCACACCTGAAGCACAAGCCATTATTCGGAGTGGGAACAGGAGCTTGGGATGGTGGAGCTGGAAGTCTTGACTGCCTAGATGGTGGTGGAGGCAGACGAGGTGCAGCATAGGTCTGCCTTGGGGCTGATGCATTTGGACGGTACATGCTGTTCGGGATCCATATCTTACGCTTTTGTGACGGCGGGCCCGAAGATGAGCCCGTGTCACGGTTGCGCCTGTGAGAGCTCTGGTATTCCTGCAGACCAGTTTCGACATTGATGGCCTTGTTCACCAAGGTGGCGAAATCAGCAAAGTCATGCACTAGAAGTGCGAGCTTGATGTCAGCTTGAAGGCCATCACGGAACTTCTCCTGTCTACGTGCATCAGTTGCAATGTCCTCTTCAGCATAACGAGACAAGTCCAGAAACTCCCGTTGATAAGCTTCAACAGTTTTGTTGCCTTGGGTGAGGTTGCGGAACTCACGCTTCTTCCGGTCCATGACTCCTTGAGGAATGAAGCGGGCACGAAAAGCAGCTTGGAAGTCTGGCCATGTGATGATGGTTCCAGCTGGCAGAGTACGCCTGTGGCTGTCCCACCATTGAGCTGCGGGTCCCTTCAGAAAGAAGGAAGCAAAGTTGACATAGCTGGCAGGGGATACATCAGCAGACTCCATCTCATAGGTGATGTCACAGAGCTAGTCATCAGCATCCAGAGGCTGAGTTGAGCTGCGGTAGATGGTTGGGTTGAGGCGTATGAAATCTTGAAGAGTCACTTGGGCTGGCTGCTGGTTCATATTGGGGCGAGGAAACTGAGCCATCATATTTTCCATGAATTGGCGGTTCAGTTCAAACTGTTAGATCATACTAGCCATGTACTCAGGTGGTGGTGGGGCATCGCCACCACGACCACGACCACCTGGTCTAACCATCCTGCTAATATATAACAGGGGTAGTTCAGCATTGGGAAATATTTGCAAAGACAAGAATCATTCATGATGAAACATGCATAACGAGAGGAGCACGATAGCTACTACATAGTAGTCGGCATAACTTACAAAAGGGGTCATGCATAGAGTTCAGTACACAGAGTTTAGTACATAGACTAAAACATCATAGGCGGCACACAGGCTCGCGGCGACTGCAACTAATACTTAACTAAGCAAGACTACATCAGTCCCAAGAGGTACTGTGGAGGTAATCGTAGCCCGACAGCTGGTAGTGAGGCAACGGATAGCCCTCCACGTCAGCAGACTGGGGGCCGCGGATACTCAGGTGTAGAACCCGACGCTCAGGTGGCCGAAGAGGACCAAGTGCGGGAGAGTAGCCTCCCACCTCTGGCCAACCGACACCGTGGGGCATCACGGTCCTGGCTGGGTAGATCGCAGTACGCGGTACCTGTCCAGATCGGACAAAGGGGTGCAGCAGCGTCAGAGCACGGTAAAGGTGCTGACGGGTGGTGTACATCTCGTGGCGAAGAGCTCGGTTAGCTCGATCCAGCCCATCAGCATGCAGAACCAGGTTCTGATGGTAGAAGGGCTCTCGGGTGACAGTGGAGTAGGCAGCAGTATAGTATCCCTCCGCACCAACATCAGAGGCGATAGCAATGTGCCTGAAAGGGGAGGTGTCCAACTCCTGATACTCTCCACGAAGACGTGTCAGAGCAGCATAGGCAGCATCGTGGACAGCCATATCGATGGTCACACCAACTCCATGTGCGGTGTGCAGCACGGTAGTGGAGTCATACTCCCGAGAGTAGAGGTGGACGATGGCACGGTACTGCTCCTGGTTAAAGTCCTGGTACTCCTCGTAGACGGTGTACTCAGGGTGCCAGCGATAACCCAGATAGGTCATCATCTCAGCTAGCACCGCAGGTGATCCCGAGGCACCAATGGTCGTCGTGTGGCGAACGACCTGCCTCGTGGGTTCCATCTGAAAGCAAAGACGTTTCAAAGGAGTCAAATGACAATGTGTGAATTGTTCAAAATACTACTCTAAGAAACAACTATGGCTTATCCAACTTTGGGGTGAATGCGGTCACGGGATCCTAGTGTTAGAGTTAGTAAATTCGTTTAACCCGAGTAGAAGAGAGTTCAGAGTCCCAGAGTAAAGGTCGAGGAGTAAAAGATCCTAGTACCACCCAATGGCGACGTGGGCCCGTAAGACACACAGCCATGTTAGTAAAAGTTTTGTAATGTCTAGACTCGACTTCGGCCAAGGAGTGTGGAAAGGGGGATTCCTACAGGCAGTCGGCTCTGATACCAACTTGTGACGCCCCCGATTTGACCGTACACTAATCATGCACGCAAATGTGTACGATCAAGGTCAGGGACTCACGGGAAGATATCACAACACAACTCTAAAACATAAATAAGTCATACAAGCATCATAATACAAGCCAGGGGCCTCGAGGGCTCGAATACAAGTGCTCGATCACAGACGAGTCAGCGGAAGCAACAATATCTGAGTACAGACATAAGTTAAACAAGTTTGCCTTAAGAAGGCTAGCACAAACTGGGATACAGATCGAACGAGGCGCAGGCCTCCTGCCTGGGATCCTCCTAACTACTCCTGGTCGTCGTCAGCGGCCTGCACGTAGTAGTAGGCACCTCCAGTGTCGTAGGAGTCGTCGTCGACGGTGGCGTCAGGCTCCTGGACTCCAGCATCTGGTTGCGACAACCAGATAGAAAGGAAAAGGGGAAAAGAGGGAGAGAAGCAACCGTGAGTACTCATCCAAAGTACTCGCAAGCAAGGAGCTACACTACATATGCATGGGTATATGTGTAAAGGGGCATATCAGTGGACTGAACTGCAGAATGCCAGAATAAAAGGGGGATAGCTAGTCCTGTCGAAGACTACGCTTCTGGTCATCTCCATCTTGCAGCATGTAGAAGAGAGTAGATTGAAGTCCTCCAAGTAGCATCGCATAGCATAATCCTACCCGGCGATCCCCTCCTCGTCGCCCTGTTAGAGAGCGATCACCGGGTTGTATCTGGCACTTGGAAGGGTGTATTTTATTCAGTATCCGGTTCTAGTTGTCATAAGGTCAAGGTACAACTCCGGGTCGTCCTTTTACCGAGGGACACGGCTATTCGAATAGATAAACTTCCCTGCAGGGGTGCACCACATAACCCAACACGCTCGATCCCATTTGGCCGGACACACTTTTCTGGGTCATGCCCGGCCTCGTAAGATCAACGCGTCACAGCCCCACCTAAGCACAACAGAGAGGTCAGCACGCCGGTCTAACCCTATGCGCGCAGGGGTCTGGGCCCATCGCCCTATGCACACCTGCACGTTGCGTACGCGGCCGGAAGCAGACCTAGCCTAGTGGCGTCCCAGTCCAATCCGGCGCGCGCCACTCAGTCGCTGACGTCAAGAAGGCTTCGGCTGATACCACGACGCTGGGATACCCATAACTACTCCCGCGTAGATGGTTAGTGTGTATAGACCAAATGGCCAGACTCAGATCAAATACTAAGAACTCGTTAAGCGTGTTATGTCGAAGTAACCGCGGACGCCGTCCAGGGCCAGGCCCACCTCTCGCCTAGGTGGTCTCAACCTGCCCTGTCGCTCCGCCACAAAGATCCACTTGCGGGTACTCCTACGAGCCGACCCGACTTTAGTCATCACATGTGTCATGTATAGTATATAAGCATATACCCGTGATCACCGCCCAGGTGATCACGGCCCGATAGTATAGCACAGCAGACGGACAAGAATGTAGGGCCACTGATCGAAAACTAGCATCCTATACTAAGCATGTAGGATTGCAGGTAAAGGTAACAACAGTAGTAGCAAGGATAGGCTATGCATCAGGATAGGATATCGGAAAGCAGTAACATGCTACACTACTCTAATGCAAGCAGTATAGAGAAGAATAGGCGATATCTGGTGATCAAGGGGGGCTTGCCTGGTTGCTCTGGCAAGTAGGAGGGGTCGTCGACTCCGTACTCGAACTGGGCAGCAGCAGTGTCGGTCTCGTAGTCTACCGGAGAGAAGAAGGGGGAAGAAACAGTAAATACAATGCAAACATAAGCATGACGATGCGTGACATGACAATGAGCGGTGCTAGGTGTGTCCTAACGCGACAGTAGGTGGTACTGGCGAAGGGGGGGAACATCCGGGAAGTATTCCCGATGTTTCGCGTTTTCGGACGGACGGACCGGAGGGGGAAAGTTGCTAGTTCGATAGGTTAGGGAGGTGTGGTGGACGAACGGACTGCGCATTCGGATTCGTCTCGTCGTTCTGAGCAACTTTCATGTTGAAAATATTTTAATCCGAGTTACGGATTAAAAGATATGATTTTCTAAAGATTTTATTAATTTCTGGAATTTAATTAATTATTTAATTTAATTCGAAATTTGGATTTATGACATCAGCATGATGTCATGCTGACATCAGCAGTCAACAGGGGTTGACTAAGTCAAACTGACATGTGGGTCCAGTGGGACCCACCTGTCATTCTTTGATTAGGTTAATTAGGGTTTAGCTAAATAATTACTGTTTAATTAAATTAATTATCTAATTAGATTAATTTAAACAGGATTAATTAACTTAATTAATTTAGTTAATTAATTAATTAAAATTATTTTTATTTTTATTTTCTTTATTTATTTATTCATTAATTTTTATTAATTAATCTATTATTTTTATTGTTATTATTATTATTATTTTATTTATTATTATTATTATTATTTATTTATTTTATTATTATTTTTTTATATTTTTTCTTGTAAACGTTCTGTGTGGGGGGGCGCGGGCCCCGTTTGGCAGTGGCCCAGAGGGGGCGATGCGGGTGCGGGTTACGGGCGCCCGTTAGTGTGCGCCGCAGAACCTAGAGGGGCGCCGGCGGGCAGGGCGCTGGCCGGGGTAGGGCGAGGTCGGGCCGGGGTAGGGCGAGGCCGGGCCGAGGTGGCCGGGGCAGGGGGGGCGCGGTGGCCCGGCGGGACGGACCCGAGCGGCGGCCAGCGAGGGGGCCGCGGGCGATCGATGGCAAGGCCGCCGGCGAGGCGTTGCCTCGACGCGAGGTGCGCGCAGCCAGGAGCAGGGGAAGCGTGCGTCGGGCGGGGCACCACGTGGTTGGCCGGGGGCGGCTGTCCGCGGGCGCCGGCGGGCGGCGGAGCCGAGCGCAGGGGAGAGGCAGGGTGCACAGGGGGAACGAGGAGAGGGGGAGCTCACAGGGGCGGTAGGGGTTCGGCAGCGGGGGTCGAGGAGGAGCACGGGGACGCTGGCGACGTAGGGGAGGCAGTCCGGCGGGGTCGTCTCCGGCGACGGCGTCGAGGGAAGAGATCGGCGGCGTCGGGCGCGTGGAGGTTGTTCGGGGAGGATTGGTGGAGCGAGGCGGCGGCGATGGCGTTCCGGCGACGGAGTGGTGGGGCGGGGCAGCCCGGCGAGGCGAGGGCGAGGCCGGCGGGGCGGTCGGCGACGGTGGCCTCCTCTCGATCCCATTCTGGATCAGGGGAGGGAGGAGGAGGAGATATTTCGGGGGTGGGGGGAGGTGTCGGTGGGGGTGGGGGTACCGGGGAGTGGATAAGGGGAGAGGGGGGCGCGGGGTGGGCCGGCCCAATCGGGCGGCTGGGGGTTGGCCCAGTTGGGCCAGGTCCAGTGGGGGGGGCTTTTGTTTTTTTTTGTTTTTTTGTTCTGTTTTCTTTTCTTTTTTGTAATTTCTTTTCTTTTATTTATTTGCTTTTCTGTTTTATTTCAATTTAAACTATTTAGGCATTTTATAAAAATGTGTTTACCACACCATATGTACTTAGGCAAAATATGGCATCTCCCGAACATTTTTATTTTAATATTTGAAAACTTTTGTTATTGACATTAATTGAATTTAAATTTTGAAACGGTTTCGAATCATCGCGAGGTTAACAATAGTAACCGTGGTGACGTGGCACCATTAGCGTGGGATTACTGTAGCTTAATTATCCGGGCGTTACAGAAGCGGCGGCCTTTGGTCCCGGTTGGTGGCACCAACCGGGACTAAAGGGGGGGCATTGGTCCCGGTTGGTGCCACGAACCGGTACCAATGCACCCCTTTAGTCCCGGTTGGTGGCACCAACCGGGACCAAAGGCCTCTTGCTGCCCGCGTCGCGGCCAAAAGTTTAGTCCCACCTCGCTAGTTGAGAAGGGCTCGGAGTGGTTTATAAGGCCCGCTGCGGCTGCTGTCTCGAACTCCTCTCTATAGCAGGCTTCTGGGCCTAACTTTGGCGCGCTGTCCGTTGAGCCCTCTAGCCCTTCTAGGCCTGTATTTGCAAACCCGAGGGTTGGAGGGCCCAGCGGACAGCGCCCCAACAATTTTTTTGCTGTATTTAGTTTTTTTGTTTTCTTTTTTTGCTTTATTTATTTTGTTTTGTTTCTACTTACAACAAAAAACTTATTTATTTCATTTTATTTTGTTTCTAATTACTTATTTATTTTACTTTATGATAATTCTTTTTGCTATTAAAGTTTCTATCAAAAAAAGTTCTTTATGAAAATTCTTTTTGCTGTATTTAGTTTTTTTGTTTTCTTTTTTGCTTTATTTATTTTGTTTTGTTTCTACTTACAACAAAAAACTTATTTATTTTATTTTATTTTGTTTATAATTACTTATTTATTTTACTTTATGATAATTCTTTTTGCTATTAAAGTTTCTATCAAAAAAAGTTATTTATGAAAATTCTTTTTTCTTTTAATGATTTTGAACAGAAAATGCTTTGATAATTTTAGTTGCATCAATTTTATATGATTTTAGTTTCAATAATACTAGAGGTTTGTTATAATGTTTTGAACAGAAAATACTTTGTTAATTTTAGTTTCATAAATTTTATTAAAGTTTATTTTATTTTGTCGGAACACAAGAAGTCCGGAGTTGTTAAAAATAAAAAAAGAGGCGCAATGCTCGTTGATTTGCTTCAAGCCTTTCGGAATAGTGTAGACTGCACTGCACATAGCTCCATGCAGTCTACCTTATTCCTCAAGGCTTGAAGCTAAGCAGCGTGAGCATTGCGCCTCTTCTTCATCGTCTCTGCACTCAGGGCTTATAAACCGCTCCTAGTGCCTCTCAGCTAGCAAGGTGGGACTAAAAAACTGCTTAGTAAGGAACTCTAGTACCGGTTCGTGCCACGAACCGGTACTGAAGGTGCTCGTGGGGTCACAGCCTCATTAGTACCGGTTCGTGGCACCAACCGGGACCAAAGGGTGGAATTGGTCCCGGTTCGTGCCACCAACCGGGACCAATGGCCTTGCACAGCGGCGTGGTGGTGAGTTTAGTCCCACCTCGCTAGCTGAGAGAGAGCCGCACCTGTTTATAAGGTGCGGTGCGCCTGAGCTGTCGAGCTCCTCTCTAAAGCAGGCTTACGGGCCTAACCTCTCTGTACATGCCTATGGGCCTACTGGGCCTTCTGCGGGCCTGAATCCTGGCCCATGGATGGATTTCTAATCGTATTCAGGCCGTGGTGGCCCAGTAGGTGGCATAATTTTTAATTTTTGGCCTGTTATTTTTCATGCATTTACTAATTATTTTGAGCTATAAGACCCTAAAATTGAAAAGCATTTCAAATGAACTCTGAAAAGGTTGAAAGTTGGCATGGTATCATCATTTCATCGACATAGCATGTGCAAGAAAGTTGAGAGGGTTACAGCAAAAACTAGATGCACTTCGTGTACAAAACGGACAATGGTATCATACTCGTCTGTTACAAAGTTGGCATGGTATCATCATAATAGTTGCGGGAGAAAGTCTTCACTTTTTCTTCGCTTGTGTCATTTGCTTATTGTGCCGTAACCATGGATAATCTTCATCGTTTATCAGGATGCTTGGGTCAGCCTTGACTTTGAAGGGAGGAATTTCATGAAACTTTTCATAATCTTCAGACATGTCTGTCTTGCCCTCCACTCCCACAATGTCCCTTTTTCCTGAAAGAACTATGTGGCGCTTTGGCTCATCGTATGATGTATTCGCTTCCTTATCTTTTCTTTTTCTCGGTCTGGTAGACATGTCCTTCACATAGATAACCTGTGCCACATCATTGGCTAGGACGAACGGTTCGTCAGTGTACCCAAGATTGTTCAGATCCACTGTTGTCATTCCGTACTGTGGGTCTACCTGTACCCCGCCTCCTGACAGATTGACCCATTTGCACTTAAACAAAGGGACCTTAAAATCATGTCCGTAGTCAAGTTCCCATATGTCCATTATGTAACCATAATATGTGTCCTTTCCCCTCTCGGTTGCTGCATCAAAGCGGACACCGCTGTTTTGGTTGGTGCTCTTTTGATCTTGGGCGATCGTGTAAAATGTATTCCCATTTATCTCGTATCCTTTGTAAGTCAATACAGTCGAAGATGGTCCCCTGGACAACGAGTACAACTCATCACAAACAGTGGTGTCACCTCTGAGACGTGTTTCCAACCAACTGCTGAAAGTCCTGATGTGTTCACATGTAATCCAGTCGTCACACTACTCCGGGTGTTTGGAGCGCAGACTGTTCTTGTGTTCATCGACATACGGGGTCACCAAGGTAGAGTTCTGTAGAACTGTGTAGTGTGCTTGAGACCAAGAATATCCGTCCCTGCATATTATTGAGTCCCCTCCAAGCGTGCCTTTTCCAGTCAGTCTCCCCTCATACCGCGATTTAGGGAGACCTATCTTCTTAAGGCCAGGAATGAAGTCAACACAAAACCCAATGACATCCTCTGTTTGATGGCCCATGGAGATGCTTCCTTCTGGCCTAGCGTGGTTACGGACATATTTCTTTAGGACTCCCATGAACCTCTCAAAGGGGAACATATTGTGTAGAAATACGGGCCCCAGAATGACAATCTCGTCGACTAGATGAACTAGGACGTGCGTCATGATATTGAAGAAGGATGGTGGGAACACCAACTCGAAACTGACAAGACATTGCGCCACATCACTCCTTAGCCTTGGTATGATTTCTGGATCGATCACCTTCTGAGAGATTGCATTGAGGAGTGCACATAGCTTCACAATGGCTAATCGGACGTTTTCCGGTAGAAGCCCCCTCAATGCAACCGGAAGCAGTTACGTCATAATCACGTGGCAGTCATGAGACTTTAGGTTCTGGAACTTTTTCTCTGGCATATTTATTATTCCCTTTATATTCGACGAGAAGCCAGTCGGGACCTTCATACTGAGCAGGCATTCAAAGAAGATTTCTTTCTCTTCTTTCGTAAGAGCGTAGCTGGCAGGACCTTCATACTGCTTCGGAGGCATGCCGTCTTTTTCGTGCAAACGTTGCAGGTCCTCCCGTGCCTCAGGTGTATCTTTTGTCTTCCCATACACGCCCAAGAAGCCTAGCAGGTTCATGCAAAGGTTCTTCGTCACGTGCATCACGTCGATTGAAGAGCGGACCTCTAGCTCTTTCCAGTAGGGTAGGTCCCAAAATATAGATTTCTTCTTCCACATGGGTGCGTGTCCCTCAGCGTCATTCGGAACAGCTAGTCCGCCGGGACCCTTTCCAAAGATTACGTGTAAATCATTGACCATAGCAAGTCGTGATCACCGGTACGCATGGCGGGCTTCTTTCGGTGATCTGCCTCGCCTTTGAAATGCTTGCCTTTCTTTCGACATTGATGGTTGGTCGGAAGAAATCGACGATGGCCCAGGTACACATTCTTCCTGCATTTTTCCAGGTATATACTTTCAGTGTCATCTAAACAATGCGTGCATGCGTGGTATCCCTTGTTTGTCTGTCCTGAAAGGTTACTGAGAGCGGGCCAATCGTTGATGGTTACAAACAGCAACGCGTGCAGGTTAAATTCCTCCTGTTTGTGCTCATCCCACGTATGTACACCGTTTCCATTCCACAGCTGTAAAACTTCTTCAACTAATGGCCTTAGGTACACATCAATGTCGTTGCCGGGTTGCTTAGGGCCTTGGATGAGAACTGGCATCATAATGAACTTCCGCTTCATGCACATCCAAGGAGGAAGGTTATACATACATAGAGTCACGGGCCAGGTGTTGTGATTGCTGCTCTGCTCCCCGAAAGGATTAATGCCATCCGCGCTTAAACCAAACCATAGGTTCCTTGGGTCAGCTGCAAACTCAGCCCAGTACTTTCTCTCGATTTTTCTCCACTGCGACCCGTCAGCGGGTGCTCTCAACTTCCCGTCTTTCTTACGGTCCTCACTGTGCCATCGCATCAACTTGGCATGCTCTTCGTTTCTGAACAGACGTTTCAACCGTGGTATTATAGGAGCATACCACATCACCTTCGCAGCAACCCTCTTCCTGGGGGGCTCGCCGTCAACATCACCAGGGTCATCTCGTTTGATCTTATACCGCAATGCACCGCATACCGGGCATGCGTTCAGATCCTTGTACGCACCGCGGTAGAGGATGCATTCATTAGGGCATGCATGTATCTTCTGCACCTCCAATCCTAGAGGGCATACGACCTTCTTTGCTGCGTATGTACTGTCGGGCAATTCGTTATCCTTTGGAAGCTTCTTCTTCAATATTTTCAATAGCTTCTCAAATCCTTTGTCAGGCACAGCATTCTCTGCCTTCCACTACAGCAATTCCAGTACGGTACCGAGCTTTGTGTTTTCATCTTCGCAATTGGGGTACAACCCTTTTTGTGATCCTCTAACATGCGATCGAACTTCAGCTTCTCCTTTTGACTTTCGCATTGCGTCCTTGCATCGACAATGACCCGGCGGAGATCATCATCATCGGGCACTGGTTCCTCTTGATCTTCAGCAGCTTCCCCCCTTGCAGCATCATTGGGCACATCGTCTAGTTCCTCTTGATCTTCAGCAGCTTCCCCTGTTGCAGCATCACCGTATTCAGGGGGCACATAGTTGTCATCGTCCTCTTCTTCTTCGCCGTCTTCCATCATAACCCCTATTTCTCCGTGCCTCGTCCAAACATTATAGTGTGGCATGAAACCCTTTGTAAAGCAGGTGGGTGTGAAGGATTTTCCGGTCAGAGCAAGACTTCGTATTCCCACATATAGGGCATGGACAACACATAAAACCATTCTGCTTGTTTGCCTCAGCCACTTCGAGAAAATCATGCACGCCCTTAATGTACTCGGAGGTGTGTCTGTCACCGTACATCCATTGCCGGTTCATCTGCGTGCATTATATATAATTAAGTGTGTCAAAAACCATTACAAAACATCATGAATAGATAATTAAGTGACCAAATTAATAGAAGTTCATCATCACATTAAAACCAAAGTACATACATAGTTCTCATCTCCAGAGCATCTAATTAATTAAACCATACATTGAAACTATGTAAAACATTTCAATGCGAAAACAAATGTGATCATTATCGCAACCAAGGTAACAATTGATCCAACGGCATAATGATACCAAGCCTCGGTATGAATGGCATATTTTCTAATCTCTCTAATCTTCAAGCGCATTGCATCCATCTTGATCTTGTGATCATCGACGACATCCGCAACATGCAACTCCAATATCATCTTCTCCTCCTCAATTTTTTTATTTTTTCCTTCAAGTAATTGTTTTCTTCTTCAACTAAATTTAACCTCTCGATAATAGGGTCGGTTAGAATTTCCGGTTCAACCACCTCCTAGATAAATAAAATCTATGTCACGTTGGTCGGTATATTTGTCATAAACAATAAATGAACCAAATAGTTATAAAAAGATAATATATACCACATCCGAATCATAGACAGGACGAGGGCCGACGGGGGCGGATACCAAAACCATCGCACTATGTAATAAGAAGGAATAATAAAAGTAACAAAATTAGACAAGTAACTATCTAAAGTAAAAAAAATTCCTTTCAGAAAGAAGATAAGAACAAGAGGCTCACCACGGTGGTGCTGGCGACGAGATCGGCGCGGGCGATCGACGGCGGTGAAGACGGGGAGGGGACGTGACGGACCGCTAAACCTAGACAAATCTCGGGGAAAATGGAGCTCGGAGGTCGAGTTTCGAGAGGAGAAAGATTAACTAGTGTGGCTCAGACATTTCATCGAACACCTCATGTGCATAGGAGGTGAGCTAGAGCACCCAAATGCCCTCCCCTCGCCGGCCAGAAAAAACATAGCACTGTGGAGTGCTCTGCTGTGGCGATGGGGTATATATAGGGAACTCTTTGGTCCCGGTTCGTGGCACCAACCGGGACTAAAGGCCTTTGGTCCCGGTTGGTGCCACGAACCGGGACCAATGCCCCCTTTAGTCCCGGTTGGTGGCACCAACCGGGACCAAAGGCCTTGTGCTGCCCCGCGTCAAAAGTTTAGTCCCACCTCGCTAGTTGAGAGGGCTCGAGAGTGGTTTATAAGCGCTGTTGCGCCCACCCTCTCGAGCTCCTCTCAACTGCAGGCTTTCGGGCCTAACCGTTCTCTTTGCCTGTGGGGCCTACTGGGCCTTCTGCGGGCCCGAATCCTGGCCCACGGACGGGTTTCAAGTCGTATTCAGGCCGTGGTGGCCCAGTAGGTGGCATAATTTTTTTCTCTGTTTTTTTGTTTTCTCTTTTGCTTTATTTGTTTTGTTTTGTTTCTACTTACAACAAAAAACTTATTTATTTTATTTCTAATTACTTATGTATTTTACTTTAATTATTTTATTTTTATTTATTTTACTACTGCTATTTTTATTTATTTTACTGCTGCTTTTTTATTTAATTTATTAAGGTTTATTTATTTTAGTTACTATAGTTTATTTTATTTTATTAAGGTTTATTTATTTTTATTTATTTTATTAAGGTTTATTTATTTTATTTACTTTAAAAAATGAACATAGATGCGCTTATAGAGGAAATTCAACCTAAATTCATAATAAATTTCTATGAAATTTACTGTGAATTTAGGTCAAATTCCCTGTATAAGGGCATCTATTTTCACTTTAAGAGGAGCTCAACAAGGCAGAGAGGGACGGGCTTATAAACTGGTGTGAGCGCCCTTCGGTTGGCGAGGTGGGACTAAACACTGGCCGCAACTACGACCAGCCCTTTAGTCCCGGTTTGTGGTATGAACCGGGACTAAAGGGTTGTGGACCAGGAGCGTGGCCCATTGGTACTGGTTTGTCCCACCAACCGGGACCAAAGGGTCCGGACGAACCGGGACCAATGCCCCCACGAGGCCCGGTAGGCCCCTGGCCGCACGAACCGGGACCAATGCTCACATTAGTCCCGGTTCGTGACTGAACCGGGACTAATGTGAATATTGCCCTGTGACCAAAGCCCAGTTTTCTACTAGTGAACCGGAAGCGTGGTATGCAAGCAATCCGGCGGGCGCTTTTGAGGACCCGAAACCCAGCACGCCCGAGAGGACCCTAGGGCCTCAAGGTTCGTTGCGCTACAACTAGAAGAACAAACAAAGAACGAGAGAGAAAGAACAAGGGAGAAGATAAAAGTAAAGGTAAAAGATGATAGATTGATTTGTCGATTGTGTGTCGTTCAATCGGCCATCACATCTTGTCTATATAAGAGGCGGATGGACTTTACGTATAAGAGAAGGACTCCAAATCTGGTCCAAATCCTTCCAAAATTAGCTGAACTTGGATTAGGTATGTCAGAGACAGCAGTTCGCCTTTTGTGTTTCACAGGCCAAATACGACCTCGGATGAAGATGCGCCCAAAAGAAAATTTAACCGTTTCGACGAGACGAACAACTTTTGTGTTGAAATTTTTTCGATTAGAGCGTATTTTGAAGGCCGAATAGCTAGTGCAAACTTGCAACCCATCACACATAGTCACATGTGTGTCTGGTCCCGGGCGTCATATTTTGCTCATGGTAGGCTCACGCTGCGCGGGCTCTAACTTTTGCATACGACCTTGAATTGAGACAATTATATCAAAATTGATCATTTCGACGAGACGAAGACAATCAATGTATAAAATTTTCTCATATGAGGTTGTCTTGGAGGCCTAATCGGCCGAACAGTATTCTTCATACAAAGTTCTAATACTTCGAGCACAACTTCGGCCCTCGAGATGATATCGGATGACGCTGACCCAAACTTCAAAGATATTCATATCGACAATGCATAATTTTTTCATGCAGATCACTTCTTCATTTGAGGCCATCTTAATTGGATTTTTGACCATACCAAACTCTGGTGTCAACACCCATCAGCGAGTGTAATGTAGCGCCAAAGCAGGGACGCATCGCTGGGGCTATTTGTCGCCAGTACCTGATTCCTTATTATAGGAATTGCCTGCGTGCGAGGGTGAGCTAATCGGCCCGGCCCATTTGGGGTAACCGATCGCTTGTGTTCGTGTGTCGTTGTAGGATGTGTTTGGTAGCATTCTCAACCTATCTTAGTTGTTCTCGTTCTATACATGCTGAACGTAGACATGTTGAGTAATGCATTAGCTGATTTTTGGCAATTGTTTATGTGCTAAGACATGCTCGGCTGAGACTTTGTTTGGTGGACTACATCTATTTAGGCATGCTGAACAATTTTGGATTTCGAAGATCTTTTTTCGAATCGTGAATAACATTTACAAAATGTGAACAAAACTTTTGAACATTTTTTAAAAATAAACCAATGTTCGAATTTTGAACATTTTCTGAAAAATCAAACATTTTTGAAATTTTGGACAAGTTTTAAATATTTAAAGAAATTTTGAAATCTGAACATTTTTTTAAAAATGTAAACAAAATCTATTTTTAAACATGTTTTGAAAATTTAAACAAATTTAGAAATTCTGAACATTTTTATAAAAATAAAAAATAATAATTTTAAACTTTTTTGGAAATCTGGATATTTTTTGAAATTATGAACAGCTTGTCAAAATTTAAACAAATTTCGAACTTTTTTGAAAATTTAAACAAATTTTGAATTTCTAAATATTTTTTGAAACACGTACTCCCTCACTTCGCTCGTGCATGCTTGAAGCATCTCCAGCCATTCGCCCCCCCCAAGGGCTTGAAATAGCGCCGCTTAGGGGCTAACCGACGATAAATTTGGCATGGGGGTGCTCGGGTTCCCACCCGACCCCCCCCCCAAGTTTGCCGCCCCAGCCGCTGATTTCGACCCAAATTCGGCACACTTCAGCACAAATTCAAGAACAACTAACTTTTATCACATAGTTCATCACAAAAAAAATACAAATCAAATAGTTCAACGAAGCAAACTCATAATTCAAACACATATTAAAACACAGCGAACTAGGCGTTGCCCTTGAGCCTCCATAAGTGCTTCACCAGATTGTGCTGCAGTTCTTGATGCACCTATGGGTCTTGGATCTCCTGACGCATATTGAGGAAGGCAATCCATGATGTCGGTACCTGGTGATCAAAAGTTGCAAGAGGACCCTGCCTATAATATGGTTCAGTGGCAAACACTGGCTCTTCCTTCTCGCTCTCAATGATCATGTTGTGCAAGATGACACAACAAGTCATGACCTCTCACTTTTGAGATTTCGACCAGGTCAGAGCGGGGAACCAAACAACAGCAAATCGAGATTGGAGCACACCAAGTGCCCGCTCGACATCCTTCCTGCAAGCCTCCTCACACTTGGCAAAGTAGGAGTTCTTGCCTCCGGGCACAGAGTTTGTGATAGTCTTCACAAATGTGGACCATCTCGGATAGATGCCATCTACTAGGTAGTATCCCTTGTTATAGTGACGCCCATTGACCTCGAAGTTCACCGGAGGAGCATGACCTTCAACAAGCTTGGCAAAGACATTTGAGCACTGCAGTACGATGCTGTCATTTTAAGTTCCTGGCATACCAAAGAATGAGTGCCAAATTCAGAGGTCTTGTGTGGCCACTGCCTCAAGTACCACACTGCAAGCTCCTTTGGCGCCTTTGTACATCCCCTGCCAAGCAAATGGATAGTTTTTTCATGCCCAATGCATGCAGTTGATGGTGTGGACTCGGCCATGCATCCATAGTCTTCCAGTATATCACCGGGAGCTCTGTATGCAAGCATCCTCATAGCTGTCGTGCACTTCTAGAGTGAGGAGAATCCAACTATGCCGATGCAATCCTTCTTGCAAATGAAATAGCTGTTGAACTCCCGGATGGCATTCACAATCCTGAGGAAGAGCTTTTGGCTCATCCGATAACGGCGCCGAAATACTTTCTCGCCGTGCAGTGGAGCGTCGGCGAAGTAGTCGGCGTAGAGCAAGCAGTAGCCCACCAGCCGATGCCCCTGCTTGCTCTTACGGCGGCCCGGTGCCGAGCCACCTCGCTGTGGCTTTGCATTGTTCGCGAACAGGCCGGCCAGAGCAGCGAGGATCATGAGGTGCTCTTCGTCCTGGGTGTCGGCCTCGGCTTCCTCCTCCATCAGAGTTGCGAACGCCTCCTCGTCATCGAAGTCCATTGCCGGACAGGCAAATCGCCGAACACCTAGCGGGCGTGGTGGCTGGGCAGCTGTCGTATCCCCGCATGCGTGGTCGGAGTCCTGGAAAGCTCTCCCAGGAACGGGATGGAGGTTGTCGCAGCGAAACCCTCTCTTTCCGTTGGGGAAATGGCATTTCTATCGGTGGACGCGGGTGGGCAGCGCCGGGAACGGCACGGCGGCGAAAGGGGAAGTGGTGTCCTACACCGCGCGGTTCGAATCTGGGCGGGGAAAAGTCGTTTCTCGCCTAACAGTGGTGGCCCTAGCGCAACTTTTCCTTCCGCTGGAGCCCCCAAGTACCCCCCGGTGCGCTGGGTTCGGCCTGGGATCGCCAGGTCAAAAATGGGTTGAACCGGCAGAATGCGATGTCCTGGGGGTGACTGGGCTTTTTTTCAGCGCCGGCGGAAAAAATGGCGTCTTGGGGCGGCGTGTTGGGTGGGCGAGTGGAGATGCTCTTACCAAAGAACGACTACTGGGTGTTCTGCGTTTGTAAAGGCTACGTCAGTATTTGGGCTCAGCGCGTGCATGGTGAGGAGGCTGCGTGCAAGCTATCAAACACCCAAGAGTGGGTATAGTAGGGAACTTTTATCCTCATGCACCCGTCATGTACCCTATCAAAAACACCGATAGTCGCTCCTTGTGCTCCACGTTTTTTCTTTTGTTTTTTCACCATCGTTTGGTTTTTTTCTTCATTATACTTTGGTTTTCTTCTATTTTCTTTCCTAACTTCGTTATACTTTGGTTTTCCTTCTTTCTTCACGGTTTTCTTTTTGTTTCTTTGTCGGTCTTTCTTTTTTTCTTCGGGTTTTTCTTCTTTCTTTGTTTTTATAAGGTTTGTTTCAACAAATGTATACATTTTTCAAAAGCGTTGTACAATTTTCATATACTGAAGGAACATTTTTGTTGTGCTCTTTAAACATTTTTTATAGAATACATGATTAACATTTTAGGAAATAAATGTTTTTCATGTTTAGTTTTTTAGGCACGGTGTACATTTTTCGTATATATCTAAAACATTTGCATATATGTTTAACATTAATAAATACATGATTTCACTTTTTTTTAATTGAGCATTTGTTTTTGACTAGGTGTTAAACATTTTTTTAAATAGATAATACATTTTTAATGACATTTTTTTCCTTTATCCAAACATGTTATTACATTTGTACAAGGATTTTTTATAGAAAATGTGATGTGCACATTTTACTAATGTAATGTGCACTTTTTTAAGGCCGCTGCTAGGCGTCAGCCGGCTGATCTTAGAAAAAGATAAGCCGCCTAGCCAGCCGTTGATTTGCGTCAATAAATCTGAATTGGGTCGCTTGATTCCCTGATAGAACCACGCCATCACTTCCATCCCAACTTTCACCAGCATCACTGCCGTGTCTCCGCGCGACACCTCCAGCCACCAACAGAGCATCAGCTGTAGCCTGTACAAGCTCCATGCTACTGCTTCCCCGGTGCCGCGCGTGTAATTCCTTGAAGCATCGGTCATGCTTCATTGCTCCACCCACGATGCTCTGCAGCTCCGGCGGCCCGACGATGTGTCATTCCAGCGCCAGCGATGCTTCCGACGGCCAGGCGATGCTCCACTGTAGCACCGACGATCCTTCAGTGTCTTGGTAATGCTCCGACGATCCTCCGGCAACTCGGCGATGCTCCATCGCAGCAGCGGTGATGCTCCGATGATCCTCCGGCGGCTCGGTGCTGCTCCATCGCAGCAGCGGTGATGCTCCGACGATCCTTCGGCGGCTCAGTGATGCTCCATCCCAGCAGCGGTGATGCTCCGACGATCCTTCGTCGGCTCGGTGATGCTCCATCGCAGCAGCGGTGATGCTCCGACGATCCTCCGGCGGCTCGGTGATGCTCCATCCCAGCAGCGGTGATGCTCCGACGATCCTCCGGCGGCTCGGCGATGCTCCATCGCAGCAGCGGTGATGCTCCGACGATCCTCCGGCGGCTCGGCGATGCTCCATCGCAGCAGCGGTGATGCTCCGACGATCCTCCGGCGGCTCGGCGGTGCTCCATCACAGCGCCGGCGATGCTCCGACGATCCTCCCGCGGCTCAGCGATGCTCCGACGATCCTCCGGCGGCTCGGTGATGCTCCATCGCAGCACCGACAATGCTCCGACGATCCTCCGGCGGCTCGGCGATGCTCCGACGATCCTCCGGCGGCTCGGCGATGCTCCATCACAGCGTCGGCGATGATCTGACGATCCTCCCGCGGCTCAGCGATGGTCCATCGCAGCACCGGCAATGCTCCGATGATCCTCTGACGGCTCGTCGATGCTTCATCGCAGCAGCGGTGATGCTCCGACGATCCTCCGGCGGCTCGGTGATGCTCCATCGCAGCAGCAGTGATGCTCCGACGATCCTCCGGCGGCTCGGCGATGCTCCATCACAGCGCCGGCGATGCTCTGACGATCCTCCCGCGGCTCAGCGATGGTCCATCGCAGCACCGGCAATGCTCCGATGATCCTCTGACGGCTCGGCGATGCTCCATCACAGCACCAGCAAAGCTCCGACGATCCTCCGACGGCTCGGCGATGCTCCACCGCAGCACCGGCAATGCTCGGATGACCGAAGATGCTCTGTTGCAGCACCACCGATTTTCCAACGTCCCGACGATGCTCCATCACAGCACCAGTGATGCTCCGACGGCCCGGCAACGTTCCCGTGGCCCAGCGAATGCTCCATTGCAGCAACAATGATGTTCCAGCGGCCCGGTGATGCTTCAAGTCTCGCCCACCTCGCTTACTACTAAGCGTCATAGGAACCAGCAATAAGCTCGACCACCACGTGTCCCATTCGCGCACCAGTCGCAGCATCCCCGGGCGGTTCGCAACAGCCGGTCGGCAGCCCCTAGCAGGATCATCGGTCCCCCGTCACAACGGCCGCCCATCCTACACACCCCTGGCTTAGCAGCAGGCCTCAGGCTGTCGCAGCAGCTGCTGGTCCGCTCTTGGAGCAGCAACCAATTAAGATTGCCCTCTTATTATCGCCCAGATTTTTCTTAGCAACTGTACCCAAGCGGCTTGTTGAAACCCGTGTTGAGAATGATCCATCAATAGACTTTGCATTATCCATTGTTGAGGCTCTGCGAGGAGAAAACGAAAACCACAACAAAAATGAAAATATGGTACTCCGAAAACCTATGCAACAACAGTAGTACACCAAAACCGAATAAGAACCACACTATCTCTACAATGGCGACTACTTGCTGAAACACGTATTTGCTAGATAAAAAACCACTGCCGCTACATTTTCATACTACCAATATAAAACAAAAAAACACAGCACCGTAGATATAAAACCCCAGTACATGCATGTAATCCATTATCCACTGATAACAAAAGCACGCAGCTACTACTGAAAAAGTAAACTACAACTATCCTAGAATGCAAAGGCTACTAGCAGGCATCTACACGTAGAACTACTACTGCAGTAGGAAAGGATGCAGCAGGAGTCAAATGAAGGCTGAAGTAAACTACAACTATGCTACTCAACTGGTGAATATTGTACAGAGATTATCCGCCAGAGCATGAATATTGTGTTTGTCTGTCAGAGATATCACGGTACTTGGGAGTTCAGACAGCCGCACGAAGGCGACCAATGACCAACATGATTAATTAGCAATGAAGAAGAGATACAGCTCTGTTAGGCTGACGAAGCACATCACACGAGTATTACATTATCCAGCACTAATGAAGCATTACACAAAAGGTAACCCTGCTAGTGAAACAAAGTTACTAATGATACATTATCATATTATATACAGCATACCATACATGTAATCAGAAGCCTCATTTTGACAAAAGAAAGAAGAAAACACCAGTAGTCTGTACTGCAATGAAACAACACTCAGTTGGGTAAACTCAAGCCCATGCCTAGAAAAGAAAAGAAAACAACAGTAGTCTGTACTGGAATGAAACATCACTCGCAGTTGGTTAAAATCAAGCCCATGCCTAGAAAAAGCAAAATAAAAGAAGCACATCCCAGTCTGTGTTGCAATGAAGCACCACTCCCAGTCTGAAAAACAACATTCGCTGCTGTGAAGCCCCAGATCACACCCATCTCAGATTGGATTTGCTTTCAATGTGGATTTGCTGCACTGAAACAAGGAAATCCGCCCTGACAAGCCCCTCTTCCCCAAAATCACAACGCCATTGACTCCCCTCTGCCTCACGAGCGCCGCTCATCGAGCCCCCGCACGAGTACCCCTGATTTTGTATCGAGACCTAGCATTTCAGCTCGATTTGGGGTAAGTGTGTTGAATACCTGCGTGGCAAAGCGTCGTCATCGATTCTCTTAGTTTGATCCAGCCGCCGTCGCCGTGGCTCGCCGCGTCGCCTCTCACACCAGCTACTGCTTGAGTAGCGCCCGGATCTGACGCCCCTGCTTCCATCTCCCTGAGACGCTAGGCGGTCGAGCGCGATGCAGTCGAAGCTGAGGCTGCTGAGCCCGTGTTGCTGTCTAGGCGGGGGCGTGAGAGATGCCAGCGCCGCACGATCAAACTCGATCGGACGGCTCCCGAGGAGGTTTGCGCCAGCCATAGAATCAGTCGGTTGAAACAAAGGGTTTCCCTTTTTTGATGTATGAAACCTTTTTTATATTTATATGGACATTTTTTGTATTTTCTAAAAATCATTTTTACATGGCATGTACAGTTATTCTAAAGCGTGGCATTTTTCAAACACTTTTTTGTACAGATTACTAATATTTTTCAGATACGTTAGAAACATTTTTCCATACATGTTTTCATTTTATTTTCAAATGCAATCTTAACATTTCTAAAACAAAAATGGTAAATAATTTTTTAATATATATATTTAGAATGTTTTAAGATATAAAAACAGAAAACCAATGTGAAGTAAAATCGGAAGGAAAAAACAAAGAGGAAAAACCATGTGATGTTGACATCACCAACGTTAATGTACCGACCCAGTAGCATCTCCTTTAGGCGACCCTAGCTAAGAGCATCTCCAGCCGTTGGCCCCCTAAGAGGCATAAAAATCGCCGCATGGGAGTGAGCCGGTGGTATAATCGGCTCTGGGGGCGGTTGGGCACCTAGCCGTCGCCCCCGGGTGCCGATATCAGCCCATTTTTTGGCCCAATTTCGGCAAAAAATAGCGTGATATCGGCACGAATCGGCCCATATTCGGCGTCTTGGGGGCGTGACTGAGGGGTTTTTTCGGCGCCGGCGCGTAAAAAGTCACCTGGGGGGCCTGTTGGGGGCGCGACTGGAGATGCTCTAAGGACTTGGCCGCGCCCGTGAGGCATGTCAAACAATTTAAAAATGCAAACGTCAAAGAACCAAAGGCATTGGCTCGCTTTAGTGCTTGTAGTCGTCGCTAGGTGGTCTACGGATTTGGACGTAATTTTTATTATTTCTTGTGTTCGTTGTACTGTCATGATTGAAGATGAATAGATCGAAAGTTTATCCCGCAAAAAAAAAGAACCAAAGGCATTGGCAGATTCGAATATTTTCTCAAATTTCAAAGGTAATTTTTTTAAAACAGTTTTTCTTGAAAGACGAACATTTTTAATTTCTTTATTTAAAAAACTCAATCTTTTTTTAAAACACAAACAATTTTTGGATATATGAACTAGTTTTTGAAAACAGGAAATTGTTCGAAACTCCGAACATAGACATGCTTTGATAATTTAACATTTTTTAATACCTACTATTAAAGCAAGATAATATTCTTGGTTCCGTCCCGCTTAGGTGATTTGATATTTAAGGTATATAAGCTTTTTATAGGCAAATTTGTAGGAAAATCCATGCAGTCCATTAAAAATCGTTTCACACATCGCTTGGAGCCTGAGCCTGAGCCCGTTTTGTAGGTCACCTGGGCCAAAAGTCTCAACGTGGCTGGCTTCCCAGGGAGTGAAAAAAAGGTTGGCGTATCATGGGCTCGAGCTCGCAACGTCCTCTTCAAAGCCTACGAGTGCCACCAATTGAGCTCTATCACGTCTGTGATGTCAAAAAAAAAGAGTTATATCACATTTGTGCTCTTCCGATTAATAGTCCCATGTCACTTTTTTTATAACAAATCACATCAACTTATATATGCATGAGTTGAGAGAATTAACAAGCTGTTGAGGCATCAACAAGGGGTGCGTTTACTGAATAGAAAATAAATTAGCGAGGCATCTGGACGAAAAGTAGAGCAGCCTTGAGAGGTGCCCAACACACGCATGTTACTAGTAGTTGGGGCCCGCCATTGCGGGCCACTTGAGAGGAAATTGTGCATACCTCACCTTCATCTTAAAATTTCGCAAGCACCCGTCATCTTAAATTGCAATAGTGGCTTGATTAATATTTGACCAAATTGCAATTATCAACTTCCGCAAGCAACCAATATAATTAGTAAATAAAAAGCACAAAAGATATCCAAAAAATCCAACAATTCTAGTAGTTTTTTTGGAACCCTAGCACGAACTGTAGTAGTTTTATACTATTTACTCAAATTGATGGGAGTAATAGGTGGGGTTCCATCATAGGATGTATGTTTCCCTTGTAGCAGGTAATCTTCCGACTCGATGAAGTCGTGCGAGCGTATGGGCCGGCCCAGTGCGCGGGAGGCCACTGCCTCTTTTTTTCATGTTTTTCATTTTTGTTTTTGTTTTCATTTTTTACTTACGTTTATACTTACGAATATTCTAAATAAATATATTACAAAATATTTTACATTCAACATTTAAAAAATTCTAAGCAAGCATTTAAAAAATGTTAAATGTACATAGAGAAAAAGTTTCTCATGTATACCAAAAATGTATACAAAAAAATTAAGATGTGAAAAAAAAAATTAATCATGTATTTAACAAATATTAATCGAAGCATTTGAATTTTTTGAAAACAAGTATTTAGAAAATGTTAAACAAGCATTTAGAAATTGTTAAATGTGTATACAAAAATGTTGACCATGTATGAAAAATGTAAAATGTTGACCAAGTATTTAAAATTTTCTTTGCAAAATGTTGACCAAGTATTTAAAATTTTCTTTGCAAAATGTTAATCAAACATACGAAAAATGTTAAATGTGCACAGAAAAAATATTGATCATATTTTCAAGAAATATTAATCAAAAATTTGAAAAAATGTTAAATGTATATAGTAAAAATGTTGACCACGTATTGAAAAAATGTTAAACTTGTATTTCAAAAAATTTAATCAAGGATTTGAAAAAAGAAAGTGTAAAATGTGTACACAAAAAATGTTATCGGGTATTTACAAAGTGTTAATCAAGCATTTGAAAATTGTTAACTGTATATTGCAAAAATATTGACCATGTATTCAATAAATGGTACTCCCTCCGTAAACAAATATAAGAGCGTTAAATCTTAATCTTGTACTTGAAAAATATTAAACATGTATATTATAAAAATGTGTATTAGATATATACCGAAAATGTGTATAGAAAAACAATGAGAACCCAAGATAAAACAAAAGAAAACCAATGAAAAACAAGAAAAAAGACCAAACAAAAGCAAAGAAAATGAAGAAAAGAAAGAAGCTAGTGAAAAACGAAAAATGAAATAAAGAATACCAAAAGAAAATAAAAAACCAGTAAAATAGAGAAAATAAACGGAGGAAAATGGTGGGAAAAAAGAAAAAAAAAGTGAAAACCCAACGCTTTTTCTTTAACAAGGTCGTGACCTTCTAATTAAAAATGAACCCGGTGGTGGACAAGTGGCTAGCAGCGCAACGCTACAGCTAGGACATCATGGCCTCGTGGGATTGATTCATGCGGGACCCTTTTTCTCTAGTGTATTTATTTTAGTGTGAATGGGCCGGCCGAAAACTATAGACTCGCTTCAGGCGAGACCGAAGGAAGACTTGCTATAAGCGTGATATAGCCTCTACGATGTAAGCTAGCGAGAGCGTACAAAGGCAGAGGAAGAGAAGGAAAACAGTCGCTCGCTCACCTGGGTGGTTGGGCTGCAGGCCCATGAGGATGGAAGGGAAGCAGGGGAAAATTAGAATTAGAAAGTGGTTGGGCTGCAGCCTAGGAAAGAGAAGAAAAAAAATTAAGAAACAAAGAAAATCACAAAAACCGAACTCTTCACATCCCCAACAAAATCGCAAAAATCGAATGCGCCAATGCCCATGGCCCTATTGCGGTCGTGGCCACGAAGCTCGCCACAATTTAATCCCATGCACACTACGGCCCTCCCCATCACGACAGCTCCAACATCTTGGGAACCCTACCCTGACACCGCAAATCACCACCGCGACGACTGCAATTGCGACGCCGTGTCGACAAACCTATGGCTGTCGAGCGAATAAAAATGTCACCGCCGCCATGTCAACCACTACATCCATCGAACCCCGACGGAATGAACCCTACAGAAAACAGAGCGGTGGCGGCGGAGCAGTGTACACCTTAGCCCAATGCTGGAGCCGATGAAGAACTTGACTCCGAGCGGTCGAAGACACTCGAATTGCCAGCGGAGACAAAGAAACCATACTGAATCATCTGCGGGGCGGAGTGCGAGACAGATTAGGAAAAGATGGGGGACTGGTGTTAGTGGAGCGAGGAAGGGGGATATAGGGAACGTTCGCTCAGCCGACAGTTGGCGCAAACAATTTTTGCGCCTCACATGGCGATCCTCGCGCCAAGATCCGTGCGATGCATCCGAGGGCGCAGAGCGCGTTCACACAAGATCAGTATAGAACTGACGTCAGTTCTATAGTGTTCAGGACATTACTCACTCAACTTGCCTAGCTAGCAGCGCCCAGTTGCTTGAGACAAACAACTGACGTTTTTACTTGACAATATATATTAGCAGAAAAAAGAACATCCACATTGACAAGATTTAAAACCAGTAGGATTAATTTAGGGGATATATTTGCTTGACAATATATATATTAGTAGAAAAAAGAACATCCACACTGACAAGATTTAAAACCAGTAGGATTAATTTAGGAGACGAGGCGAATTCTATGGTCGGAAAAATTTGTATACAGCCGAACAGATAGCACTGCATTTTATTTTCTAGGGAAGCCATACACCACCCAGAACAATCGAACATTCGCTTCCCTTTGGTATTATGGTAAGTAAACACTGACCTCATATTATTCGCAAAAAAAAACACTGACCTCATACAGCTTGAGAAAGGAATCACGAAGTTCCTGGCATGCCTAGATTTTCATAGCAAGGAAGGATGCATTTCAAAGTTTCATCACATGCTTTCACATTATGTGAAGATCCACTATTTCAATCAGGACAGTAACCACAAAGAATGTAATGCAAATTGTGTGTAATGCAAACAATACAAAGAAGGTAATGCAAACAATACAAAGAAGGTAAGTGCAGCTCCCTCCACATCCGGGCTTGGGACCGGCAAAGGCGGTGTTAAACCACAACAAACAAAACATACAACACCAATCATTCAAGCAAAGCATTCAGGACACACCATCAAGCAAAGCATACAGGACACACCATCAAGCAAAGCATACAGCACACACCATCAAGCAAATGCAATATTAATTCAAGCACACACACACACAGTCGGTCACACACAGAATCACAGTCACACACAGATTCAGTCACACACACATACACACACAGTAACAGTCACACAGAGTCAAGTCACACATACACAGTCACACACAGTCAGTCACACACACAAGAGATAGAAAGGGCAGAAAGCTAATACTACAAGCAAGACCCATGATGTAAGTTGTTTGGCATGCAGTACCTTCCAGGAATAACTTTTGCTATTTCTGCTCATTTATTCCCATATATTTGATGGCATTAATCAGTGCATGTTCCTCCTCAGTAGTCCAAGCATCATTCCATATGTTTGGATTCAGATGATTATGCCACCTAAGATGTTTTGAATGAATTCAAAAATCAGCTTCATATTAACAACTAAGATGTTTTGAATGAATTCAAAAATCAGCTTCATATTAACAACTGCATCACCTAGACCAAATGTGTTTCCCCCGATAGCAGCCAGAACTTGATTGAAGAATAGAGCAACCGTCTGAAGAAAGCAGAACAAAATAGTTAGCACGGACTGCGAATAGAGAAAGAGACGCCAAGAAATAACAAGTTACTCAAGGCAATTACCTGTTCATTAGCGATCGGAGGAAGTCCACCAAAGTAAACACGCAGAGCATGCCGAGTAACCTAAGAAAAGAGTGGTCAGACATATGCATCACAGAACAAGAAAAATCTCAAGCACAAAACAAAAAATCGAGCATACCTGCTGTGTCATGGCAGTGGCTGCATAGCAATTGGATCGATGCAAAGGGAAGAAAGAATTAGAAAGTAAATAACAAAACATTGAATAATAAAGAAGCGTAATAGATCACAGGTGGGTTAATTCTGCCATCACCAAATAAACTGCAAACCAGAGTGAATCTGGTCACGTTATGATGACAGAATGGACTATCCATGATTTGAGTACTAGCTACACAGAATCATAAAAGGAGCACAGTAGTCACCTGTCCTAGGGCGGACAAATTGAACATGTTCGGAAACATCCTAGGATCAGCAGCAGGAAGTTCTGGTAGCTGACCTGCAATGCATCAACAGAGAATTGTTACCAGTGTGTTTACCTTGCACATAGGGGAAAAATGCATTTCAGCAAACCATATAAAAATAAAACAATCAAAAGAAATACCTTACAATGCGACCATTTTGTTAATCCATACTTGTTTACAAGGTCAATAATTTTTTCATCTTCCTGTAGAAAAAATATCATAAATATAACTATAAAATGTGCAAAAAGAAATTTTCTTGAGCAAAGTCAGGAGTGCAATGACAAACCTCTTGAGTCCAAGGACCTTTGATGAGTTCAGTGTTAAAGAACCTTCTACCATGGATGTAAACATTGCACCTCTGTCCTATCCGGAAATAATTCAGCTGCGTAGGTAGATACTGACACAATATGTGAGCTCACCACACTTGCATATACAGAACAACGTCCAAAGAAGTATGGTGTTACTATATTACTAGCTAAAACATTCATAAGGTATTACCAGACGTAAGATAAATATTGTGTACAAAATTGGAAGGAGTTAAATTCTAGAAGGATTACCATACAAACACAGACCAGGTTGATGAGTGATCCACGGCTTCAGTTCAAACACAAGAAGCACACCATCAGAACCATAACAAATCAAATTAGCCATCATGAAAACCTCCATCCACCCTGGATTCTACATATACATCATTCTGAGCACAAACATCATACTTGTGGCAGGAAAATATACAACAATGCATTGAAGAGTGTCCAAAGGGCAATGATACTACCAACTACAGAGGTATGTAAGCCACAAAATTACATGCCCATGACCTTATAGAAATTTTCATGCATAGGTAGTTATGGAGAGCTTGCACAATGACACACAGTCACAGTCAACACACACACACACACAGTCACAATCAATACACATTCACAGTCATAAAATGACACACAGTCACAGTCAACACACACACACACAGTCACAATCAATACACAGTCACAGTCAACACAAATGCGCACACACAATGGAGCGCTTGCACACAAGAAACAGACAAAGAAACACACACAATCAGTCACACACACAAACAGTCAGTCACACAGTCACACAGACACAATGGAGTGCTTGCACACAAGAAACAGACAGAGATAGGATGAAACTAATCAAAGACATGAGAAAAAGTAAATTATTTGTTCAAGCTTCCCGTTCAGAACCTTCAACTCTGCATTATTTTAGCTCTTCGATTCCAAACCTCTCTCTGCATTACCCAACTACAAGCTAGGAGGCCACTACTGTTATATAAACAAAGTCAAGTGTAAGAGAGACAGAGAGCAAATAAGGAGGTACCTTTTCTTTATCACCAAATTTCAGAGTCTGCACGTACCAAAATTGTATTTTGTGTCACAAGATGAACCTAAAGAACTCACCAGGAAAATACTCAAATTAACAAATCAAGTGAATCATGGAGAACATCATGTAGAATAGTAGTCCGACAAATCCAAAGCAATCCAAGTATATAATCAGAGCTCATGTACATGCAAACCTTTCCCTCCCATAAGGTGATAAATTTGCAAGCTGAAGATCAAAATTTGATTACCTTAGTTGGGCTAACAGAAAGCAATAGGAACCCGGAGCATTGGCGTGCCAGTTTGTATGACTGTAGAGGTGAGCTAAAATTAGAATGATGAGTTGTTCAGGTCAAGATGGCCCTCAGAAGCAGCCGTCTTTTGTTTATACTTGAAGTCATCAAGGCAATTAGTCTTGGAATTGCCAAAATATTTCTGGTGCCATAGATATCTATCTTCTTTCTCAAAGAAATATTCCAATGATTCTTTATAGAATTATCTGTCCTGAAAAGAGTAACATACTACCAACATGAATACTTGTGAAGTGAACAAGGAAAACATGGCTAAATAAGCATTTTGGGACTACATACATCAGCATCACAAAATGTAAAAAACATATTCCAATGATTCTTTATAGAAATTTCGGTCCTGGAAAGAGTAACATACTACTATCAGCATAAATACATAATCTTGTGAAGTGAACAAGGAAAACATGGCTAAATAAGCGTTTTGGGACTACAGACATCAGCATCACAAAATGTAAAAACCATAACTATACCTGCGCTGTAAGCAAACCCAACCCATCAGTGTCCTCAGCAATGCAAGGAAGAGCAAATGTGACATTTGTCTATATCCTACCTGAAATACTTACAGAAGCATTATTCCAGTGATCGGACATCAGTAATACCAAAAAAAGAACATAATTATTGTCAAACACAGATATCACAAAAAATGTATTGTCAAACACCACGGTAAACATGATTATTATGATAAGAAAAATAAGGAACAAAAGCAGGGAAAAGGGTGCTGTGATGAGTGAGTGAGATAAACAGGGAAAAGGGCATGGGATGCATTGGATGCCAAATCGGCCACGCAAAGGAGTGGAAGCCAAGCAAGTGAGTGTTACAAGAATCAAACTTTTCTGCTCAGCCTATCATCATCTATCAGCAGGAGAGAAGCCTGACCAGTGCATGTCTCTGGATCCCTGCCTGCTCGAAACGGCCTACATGGTTTGCATCCTTGAACAGATCCCCATATATGGGGAGACGACATTGGAACACAAGCAAAGCATGAAGAAGAAACCAATTGGACAGATCATACAATCAGTAACACAATCAGAATCATCACCCCATCTAAGCAGTCAAACAGTCACACGCAGACAATGGAGTGTTTGCACACATGAAACAGACAAAGAAACATACATAGATAGGGGCACATCACACATACAGTCATTCAGACACACAATCAGACACACACAATGGATCGCTTGCACACAAGAAACACACAAGGAAACAGAAACAGACATAGATAAGGGTACAAAAATAAAGCTAATATAAAGAAGTTCCAGAAACTGAATGAGTAAACTGATTTCTGTAGAGGGGTGAGGGTAATTCAGATCTTCATTCCTGAAAACAGGAAGCTAGTTAGATCATCATCACTACGGCACTACCCACAAGTTTGTAGGCACAGAGACACATGCTTATTCTTGCAACAAGGTCTAGGCAAAGCAAGAAAAGCATTATTTCAGCGACTGGACAACAGTAATTGATATCATATCTCATGCATAATTGAGTCAGGGAACCTCAAAAGGGAACAAAGAACTCTAGAAATGTATTGTCAAACACCACGGTAAATGATTATGATAAGAAAAATTGACAGCATGAATGTTCATGCACACGCAAAAGAAATACCACTTACGAACAAAACCTACTTGCATTGAACACAAATTAAATAAAAAAATTAGCAGATTTACACTATATTAGGTCACAACCAGGTTATAAACAAACATAGCATAAAATCTATATGCAATCCAAATCCTAATCACGCCCAGGCTTCCCAAGTGCATGGCTTACATAGAGACAAATACAAAAGTCAGCATTCTTGATATTTTAACCAGTGAGTACAAAATTTGCTCCATAAAATTTAACAGGACAAACAAACGGGACATGACAAAAGTGAGCAGCATTGATAAGAAACGTGTGATGAGCGTGCTTTCACAGATAAATAAACTCTGGAATTATGCTCAGGTGTGTAATGACAAAATTCTGGAGTTATGCTATGCAATCTAGAACAAAGTCTGAGGCACCCCATCTAGTACTCCAATATGAAAATGGAAATAGCAACATGAGGAACAAAAGAAGGAAACCTTGTCCAGCAGTAGCAGCAGCAGGTGTTCAATGTCAAGCAGCAGCCACATGATTTGCACTACTTTCTGCTCTGCTGCCTGCTGGAAATGGCACCCACGGCCTACATGGTTTGCACCCCTGAACACACATCACCATATATGGAACATAAGCAAAGCATGATAGGAAGTAACCAATTGAAAAGAACAGAAGCATTAACACCCATCAGAACAAAATCACCCCTGCATCTAGCCTGACGAAAGTGAAACAGAGTATCTAGGCTAACACGAACAAGCTAGGCGTTTGAGATCAGACAACAACCGACGAACAACGCAGGAGCCTATGAACCGATCTGAACTAGCACGACATACTGACAATTGCTCTCCGCCTCTCCATCTCCGGCCGTAACCTAATTTCAAAACCAAGACCCTACCGTTCCTGTAACGCTCGCGCTGACACGAACACGAAACGCGGGGATCCAAGGTGTCGCTCGGACAACAGAAGCGCACGCAGAGATTTCTGAACCGCAAACCAGACGAACACCCTCGACGAGACGGACCAAGAACATGCGAGCGCGCCGGGGCAAACGGCAAGGACGAGCAAAAACGGACGACGGCGAGGACGAGCAGAACCAAATCAGAAGCGACTCTAGACCGACGACGGCGGGGACGCGCAAAATCAACTCGGAAGCGACTCTAAACTGACGAAATGAGCACGAGCAAAATCAAATCGGACGCGGTTCTAGACGGACGACGGCGAGAACGAGCAAAATCAAATCAGGCGGGATTTCTATCTATGTAAACCGGCGAGGGCGAGGGCGAGCAAAATCAAATCCGGACGCGATTCTAGAGGGGGAAATTGATCGAGGAGGACGAGCAAGATGAAATCCGGCTCGAGGAGGACATACACCCGGCCCGGGCGAAGGGTGGAGGAGCAGCGGACCAGCCGGAGTGCGGCGGGGAGGTCGGAGGAGAGAGGCACCGCCTGGACGAAGAGGAGGAGGAGCGGACCGGGCAGGGCGCGGCGAGGAGGAGGAAGGCACGGCCCGGGCGAAGCGAGGAGGAGGAGGAGCGGGCCGGCCAAAGGGCGCGGCTTATAGCCGGGGCAGAGGCGGTGGCGGCAGCCGGAGCCTTGTCCTTGGCCGAGGTGCGCGTGGCGTGGCGGCGGAAATAAAAGGAAAGTGGAGCTGGTGATGGATGGAAGGATCCGGAGCGGGCAGGGGAATTTCTTACCGTTGTGATGCCCATCCACGCCGTGCCTTGGAAATGGTTTTTTTTTTATTCTCAAAAGGAAATTGTTTTTTAGTACAGGTCATGGCATACCATACCATATTAGGCCATCTCAAACGCTGGCCATGGATATATGCATCTATCTTCAGACGTCCACATCGTGGATATATGCATCTATCCTCAGACTCGGTCGTCCAACCATGCCCTAGTACATTTCAAACCGTATTTAAACAAACCAAATGAAATACATGCAAATTGAACTGTTTTCATCTATATCAGACGATCTTTTTTACATTTTTGACATATTTCATTAAAGAAAGCGACCGGACCTAAACTTAGTCTAAATCTAAGATAGCGCACGTCCTCACGGGTCCTTATTCTTCCCTTTCATGCCCATGTCGGGCGGTCGTGTCCATGACCGACGGCCAGCTGTACCACGCGGAGTGGAAGTGCGGCCGCCGATGAGCAAGAGTGGAACATGAGACACGAATCGGCTCACAGGACTCGAGGCCTCGCCGCCTCCCGCTCCTCGTCGGAGTCTGCAGCCTGTCCATCACCAGTTCATGTGAGATCGATGATCGACATGGGCGGACATGCCTCATCATAGAATTGGCACCCTCGAAACTTCATTGGCGGCGCGAAAGGGTGCGCAGCTGCCGACATTCTCGTCCGCGTCCGACTGTGTCGCGAACGCGTTGCGGGCGGCACGAGTGCGCGCAACCTTGTACAAACACCCTTTGCTCGGTGATGAAGTTGGGGTTCTCCGCGGCCTTGGCCGCCTCGGCTTCCTTGCTCGCGAGTTGGCTGTAGATTTGGCCTTCCATTAGCCGATCCTGCTTGAGGAGAGACAAGTTGTACCCTATTCTTCCTGCACCTGCCGGAACCCTGACATTGACTGCGGTGCCGGCTACTGCTCCGCCATGGCATCCTTGAAGTGCGCCTGCGCATGCTCCATGGTCAAGCCGGCATGGAACAGGGCGGGCAGGGGCGCCAACTCGTCGTCGAAGGCTGTCTCCATCGTCAGGTCATTATCGGAGACCTCCGAGGAGTAGGCCGGCAGGCCGACCTCTATCCGCCTCACACGACAACCCTGCCAGGCGGCCTCAAGGGTGGCCAACTCGTGCTTATGCCTTGTTGAGAGGCTCTCCAACAATGCACTAGAGCTCGCGACACTAGAGCTCGCAATCATGGCGGAGGTGGTCCACTGAGGACGATGTGAAGCAGACGTGGTGTGGTGTGGTTTGTGTCGAGTGTGACCTGGTGTAAACGGCGGACACCGGCCAGGCCAAGCGGCGGGGTGTGTCAATGCGGGCGCCGGAGTTGGTTTTGCGGCCGGTGTGCCTGTATAATGATGGTAGGCGAACGGACGGTAGCCTGCTTCAAGTGGTAGATATCCATCATGCCCCGTCCAGCAATGTCTCTACGACATTAAACAGGCGCAGACATCGTACGCGGCGCAAGTGGAGCTCTCGACCGATGCGTCGCTTCAATGTCGGCACAAATGAGAGGTCGCAATCGTTTTAGGCCAGCATGAATGCAGCGCTCGTGCTCTGGACCGACTTGAGCAATGGCAACCGCTTCACGCGGGAGAGATTTTCGGGTCGGACCAGGGTCACCTTCGCGTACGTGGCAGCAATCCCGCAAAGCCCCTGGTTTTGCCTCTAGTTTGTAGGAAAACATACGTCCAAACCGGTCCGCTGACCGATGGGATGCCATGTTGGATGGCAAAAATGGGTCCAGACAGAAACGGACGATTTGAGGGTCAGCTTTAGAGATGCCTTTACTCCTATAAAAGGATGTTGGAGTACCCACCTTCTAGGGGCTTCACGAGTGAGGAGGCCCTCTGTGCGTCCGTTTTCAGCTGGTGTTCCGCGAGGGCTTCTTGGCAGCTCTCCGCTTCATCCAATTTACCGGAACGGCAGGCACCCAGGCGACCCGCCATGGATGTCCATGACGAATGGACCGCGGGCAGAGGGATGGGGCCACCGTCTTGCAAGGCCCTTTCACATGCCCACTCGTACATGAGAGCGGATGCCGGACCCGCGCGTTGGCGTCCTTGCCTCGCGGGGGTCGAAGGGGGGCACAGCCGCATGAGCTGGCGCAGGTGGGCGCGACGCACACCCCGTTTGTCATGACCGAACTAGCCCGGCTTGCGTCGCGCCCATGCGTGGCCTACTGGGAGCCTCTGTGTCTATCTGTTCCACGAGGGCTTCCTAGGGGCTCTTTGCACCATCTGATATTATAATATATTCTTCCTGACCACTTTAAGACAGATCGATCTTAAGATGATCATTGCCTACTCGTCAGTAGCCCATATGAATTTGGTGACTATTGGTATGTTTAGTCGGGCGGCGGCTGTTAGGTCACCTATTTTGAGTTATGGACACACAAGTAAGGCCAAAACATGTGTGTCAGGCATGCAAACCATCAACCTACTAGCAACAGGGGAGAAAACTTAGCATGTCGCAACAAAAGGATCGATGTCTGTTTAGCCAGCACTACCTGATTAAAGAGTTGTAAATATCATAAACCCATACCACCACAAGGTTTGTGATGGATCATGCATATTCCCAGGAGATCTAGTGGGTGCAATGGATACCTTTGCTTGCACCCCATCAAAACTCTCTCATGATTTTCATGAGTTCTTCATAAAGGCCCGGGAAGTTTAAAGACATCCATCAAATAGGTCGGTGGGATTGCATAACTACCTTGACGAGGATTTCTTTGCCGCCGTTAGAAAATCCTTCGTATTGCACACCATTCCTTTCAGAAGTTGCGCTTGGATGATGTGAAAAATCCCTCATACCATTCGGTCCATTGGTGTAGGGAGCCCCAAATATTTTGCTCAAACTATACTTGTGTAACCCTGCAGCACAACCTTGGCCTCCTGTTGTACATCGCTAGGGCAAGCTTTCCCATGCATGAGACCACTTGTGTCAAAATTTCCCAACTGGCATGTCCCTTGGGCATGTTGATCACTTGCTGCACCGCCGACCTTGCTCGGCCTCTGCCTTAAAAAAGACCGTCAGGACTTTTTTCAATTTTTAGGGCATATATGTATGTAAATATTTGCAGCTGCTAAGGGGTGATGAACAATAGGACAATCACGTTGCTAAGGCAAACATAATGACTTCAATTCATTTAGGAACCGAATATTCAGCGAACGTCAGCTTTTAGGCATGATAAATCGAACATTTTTTAACGGCAATTATGTTCGTCGAGAATGGCAATTTTAGTTGGCGAGCATGGCAAATCCGCTTCAGCTTTTTCTTTTTGCCAGGAAATTATTGTGCTTGAAAACTAAAATTTCCATAATTGCGCCAAATATAAATTGCCATGAAAACGTCAGATTTGCCATGCCTAGAAATCTGACGTCATATTTTTAGCGTTTTTGTTCATTTAACCCTCATCAGATTAAGGAGAAAAATTCTAGGCCTAACAAATGTTGGGCTTTTTTGCGGATGAAAACAACCATTGGTTTTATATACATTCCCACACGAATATGAGTTTATTTGTGAAATTCAGCACGTTTATAATGTACATCGATGTTCTTTCTTTGCGAAGGGGTACATCGATGTTCTAACATACTGTATTTTCTTTAGAATTATTGAAAACTATCAAATATAATGTTCATGAAGTTATCTTTATTATCCTCGCAAAAAAATCTTTAAATATTATTTAGTACTCCTACTTTCTCTTTAAAACTAATAATTTTATTACTTCTTTTGAGAAGAAGTAATTGTTACTGGACAATGGGTCTAATTGTTACCTTCTTTTTCGAGTTGATCTAATTGTCACCTTTTGATTTGTTCACGATGGACATACCACGACGGCCTTACGGCCCATTAGAAAATGAAACCGACCCCATAGAGAAAAGTTCAAAGCCCAACACACCCGCGCACTGCCAAAGCCCGAACCACCCCCCCCCCCCCCCCCCCCCCCCGCGCTCCGGCGCCGACCCACCGCCGCTCACCATGGAGCCTGCCGCCATGGACTTTTTTCAATTTTTAGGACATATATGTATGTAAATATTTGCAGCTACTAAGGGTCGATAAACAATAGGATAATCATGTTGTTAAGGCAAACATAATGACTTCAATCATTTAGGACCCGGATATTCAGCAACATCAGCTTTTAGGCATGATAAATCGAACATTTTTAATGGCAAATTATGTTCATCGAGAATGGCAAGTTTAGTTGGCGAGCATGGCAAATCCGCTTCATTTTTTTGCCAGAAAATTATTGTGCTTGCAAACTAAAATTGCATCATCGCACCGAATATAAATTGCCATGAAAACGTCAGATTTGCCATGCCTAGAAATCTGACATCATATTTTTAGCATTTCTGTTCATTTAACCCTCATCAGATTAAGGAGAAAATTTCAGGCCTAACAAATGTTGGTTTTTTTTGCGGATGATAACAACAGTTGGTTTTAAATACATTCCTACATGAATATGAGTTTATTTGTGAAATTTAGCACGTTTATAATGTACATCAACGTTCTTTCTTTGCGAAGGGGTACATCGATGTTCTAACATACTGTATTTTCTTTAGAATTATTGAAAACTATCAAATATAATGTTCATGAAGTTATCTTTATTATCCTCGCAAAAAAATCTTTAAATATTATTTAGTACTCCTACTTTCTCTTTAAAACTAATAATTGTTATTACTTCTTTTGAGAAGAAGTAATTGTTATTGGACAATGGGTCTAATTGTTACCTTCTTTTTCGAGTTGATCTAATTGTCACATTTTGATTTGTTCACGATGGACACACCACGACGGCCTTACGGCCCATTAGAAAACGAAACCGAACCCATAGAGAAAAGTTCAAAGCCCAACACACCCGCGCACTGCCAAAGCCCGAACCACCCCCCCTCCGGCGCCGACGCACCGCCGCTCACCATGGAGCCTGCCGCCATGGACTTTTTTCAATTTTTAGGACATATATGTATGTAAATATTTGCAGCTACTAAGGGTCGATAAACAATAGGATAATCACGTTGTTAAGGCAAACATAATGACTTCAATCATTTCGGACCCGGATATTCAGCAACATCAGCTTTTAGGCATGATAAATCGAACATTTTTAATGGCAAATTATGTTCGTCGAGAATGGCAACTTTAGTTGGCAAGCATGGCAAATCCGCTTCATTTTTTTGCCAGAAAATTGTTGTGCTTGCAAACTAAAATTGCATCATCGCACCGAATATAAATTGCCATGAAAACGTCAGTTTTGCCATGCCTAGAAATCTGACGTCATATTTTTAGCATTTCTGTTCATTTAACCCTCATCAGATTAAGGAGAAAATTTCAGGCCTAACAAATGTTGTTTTTTTGCGGATGATAACAACAGTTGGTTTTAAATACATTCCTACACAAATATGAGTTTATTTGTGAAATTTAGCACGTTTATAATGTACATTGATGTTCTTTCTTTGCGAAGGGGTACATCGATGTTCTAACGTACTGTATTTTTTTAGAATTATTGAAAACTATCAGATATAATGTTCATGAAGTTATCGTTATTATCCTGGCAAAAAAATCTTTAAATATTAATTAGTACTCCTACTTTATCTTTATAACTAACTGTTACTTCTTTTGAGAAAAAAACTAATTGTCACCTTTTGATCCGTTCACGATGGACACACCACTACGGCATTACGGCCCATTAGAAAACGAAACCGACCCCATAGAAGAGTTCAAAGCCCAACCCACAAATCCGCGCACCGCCAAAGCCTGACCGAACCAGCCAACCCCTCCTCCGGCGCCGACCCACTAGGCCGCCACCACCGCTCGCCATGGAGCCCGCGGCGATGGACCGCATCGCCACCCAGCTCTCCGTCGTCGACGGCCTCTACTTCCCCACGACCTTCCTCCGCACCTCGCCACCGCCGCCGGCGTGCAAGTCGGCCCTGCTCGACTTCCTCTCCCGCGACGCCCTGCTCTTCCTCGAGGGTTTAGGGTTTTAGGGTTTAGGCTTTAGGGTTAGGGTTTAGGGTTAGGGTTAGGGTTTAGGGTTTAGTGTTAGGGTTTAGGGTTTAGGTTTAGAGTTTAGGGTTTAGGGTTTAGGGTTAGGGTTAGGGTTAGCATCCATCTCAGAAAGAAAAAGAAAAAGACTCAAAAAAAGTTCTCGAAAAGGAAAAGGAAAAAGTCTCACTGTCATTTAAAAAACTCTAGAAAAATCAAAAACTTTCTCACCGTGACCAACCAGCATGCGCCACGTGGCATAGCTGATTGGCCACCATTCTACCGCACCTTAATGAGTTTAATGGGAAATTAGGCATACCAATGAAAGATGCGCAAAACAAAAAGAAAACGAAACACATAATAATTAATCCTTTCAAAGTCCAGTAGTCTGAAATATTAAACTGATTTTGTGAAATTACTAATCCGATTTTAATGAGGAAAAGCAAATGCCCTAATTGAGCAATTTTTGCTAATGTGTTTAAGACCTTGGCTTGCGCCCCCATCGTCGCCGGATGGCATTGTTTGGATGCTGTCGTGATGAACGTTTCAATGGACACACTAATTTACCTCACGTTGAAATGGATGTTGTCGTGATGAAAGTTTCAATGGACACACTAATTTATCTCCTGTTGCAAGGCACGGGTATATGTGCTAGTAAACTCCAAACAAATTTGGAAACGTGAACACTTTTTGGATCTATGAACAATTTTTGAAAGCGAGAACATTTTTTAAGCTCAGAACAAAATTTAAACGAGAACAAATTTCAATTTATAAACATTTTTTATGAAATCACAAAAATAATTGTGGAATGTTTTGAAAACAAAAAGGGAAAAGGGGAGCAAAAAATAAATAAACTAGAACAAAACAAAAATAATAATGAAACAAACAGGAAAAACCCCAATTAGAAAACCGGACAAAATCTTAAAGAACGCACCTAAACCGGAAGCATGTGTAGCGTCAAATGGGTACACCAGCAATTTGATGCAACGTGCGTCATATAGGGAATTCGGGTGTGTGCATTATTCGCTGCGACACACAAGAGGGGCGTTTTGGCACCCAGGAGCATGTGCTCCTGGTTTTTAAAATATGCTCTAAATGTATTTTGAAATGTCAAAAATTCCGATAAAATGTTTTGTCCATACATCTCGACATTCTGCGTACTCACAAAGTCGTTTCGCAAAAAACCGACAATTTTTGTGTCGCGTGTGAAAAAGACAAAATTCAGTGGTTAAAAAGGCTTTTCACGAGACGTTTCTTTGTCTTTTTTACACAAGCCATAGAAAATGCTAGTTTTCCACAAAACTTGGCGTGCACACATAGAATATCGAAATGTACGCGTTAAATTTTTGTTCGAAATTTTTGACACTTTGGAATGTTTTTCCGATGGCAGGAGCATATGCTCCCATGTGCCAAAGTGAATTTCAGGTAATACTACGTGCTATAGGTTTACTCTTCTTTGAGTTTTATCATGGTCAAGACTTAGGCAAGGGCTGGGGCGCAATTTGGCCTGGACCCAGCGTGAGGCATGTAAACCCACCTCTAGGTAGCCCGGGATTGAGCCTATACACGGTTGCAATTTCATCTGCACATCTGGTTGCAATCTTCCTTAGCCCAACAAAGGTCTCAATCTCCACGTACAATCACAATTCTAGTCCTTTGAACATCTCACATGTTCACACTACTGGTGGATTGCCCATGCATTTCAGGGCTAGCAAATGAATTTATAAACAATTCTTATTTTCTCCCATAAACGAGCACATTGCATGCAATGTTCAACCACAACAGAAATGCAAGCATCTTCTTCTCACTATTCTCACAAACATCACACACCCCTCTAGTGATCCAGGTGGCATGAGTTGCGAAACTATTCCACACTGTTTCAAATGAAGACCAAACTCATAACTCAAATATTCACCTCCACGATCAGATCGTAGAAACTTTATTTTCTTGTTACGATGATTTTCCACTTCACTCTGAAATTCTTTGAATTTTGAAATGTTTCAGACTTATGTTTCATTAAGTAGATATACCCATATCTGCTTAAATCATCTGTGAAGGTCAGAAAATAACGATACCCGCCGTGAGCTTCAACACTCATTGGACCGCATACATCAGTATGTATTATTTCCAATAAGTCAGTTGCTCGCTCCATTGTCCCGGAGAACGGAGTCTTAGTCATCTTGTCCATGAGGCATGGTTCGCAAGCATCAAGTGATTCATAATCAAGTGATTCCAAAAGCCCATTAGCATGGAGTTTCTTCATGTGCTTTACACCAATATGACCTAAACGACAGTGCCACAAATATGTTGCACTATCATTATCAACTTTCATCTTTGGGCATCAATATTATGAATATGTGTATCACTACGATCGAGATTCAATAAACCATTCACATTGGGTGTATGACCATTGAAGGTTTTATTTCATGTAAACATAATAACAATTATTCTCTGACTTAAATAAATAACTGTATTGCAATAAACATGATCTAATCATATTCATGCTCAACGCAAACATCAAATAACATTTATTTAGGTTCAACACTAATCCCAAAGGTAGAGGGAGTGTGCGATGGTGATCGCATCAACCTTGGAATCACTTCCAACACATATCGTCACTTCGCCCATAAATAGTCTTTGTTCATTCTGCAACTCCTATTTTGAGTTACTAATCTTAGCAACTGAACCGGTATCAAATACTCAGGGGTTACTGTCGGTGTCAAAACCGGCGGATCTCGGGTAGGGGGTCCCGAACTGTGCGTCTAAGATCGATGGTAACAGGAGACGGGGGACACGATGTTTACCCAGGTTCGGGCCCTCTCTATGGAGGTAATACCCTACTTCCTGCTTGATTGATCTTGATCAATATGAGTATTACAAGAGTAGATCTACCACAAGATCGTAATGGCTAAACCCTAGAGGTCTAGCTCGTATGACTATGGTAATGAGTCTCTCCTTTCCGGACTAAGTCCTCCGGTTTATATAGACACCGGGGAGATCTAGGGTTACACAAGGTCGGTTACAAAGAAAGGAATCTACATATTCGGTCGCCAAGCTTTCCTTCCACGCCAAGGAGAGTCTTATCCGGACACGGGTGCAGTCTTCGGTCTTCGTATCTTCACAGCCCATCAGTAGCCCCTGAACCTGGCTTCAATGACAAGGTATCCGGCGCGTAGGTCTGTCTTCAGCATTGCAAGGCGGGTTCCTCCTTCCAAACTCCAAAATTGTCTTCGGACGTATCGACGTGTCCGGACCTGTAACACACACACCACACACAACCGCGGAGAGAATATAATTTTACACGAGTCCAATCCGCTGACAACTTTTTGTAACACGACCTCATATCTGTCCGGTCATAATTTCGAACCGCTTTTCGTCTGCCGCTCCATGTTTCGAGACGCGGTTGCCATTGGCACGTCTTGTCAAAGCAGAGATCATGTCCCCTTATTGCGGGATTCTCATCAATACGGGCGTGGTAACCCAACTGTGCTGTTTACACAGCCCTTGGGAATAGGCGAGTTTCGAGGTGAATGGGGAGGCGTTCAATATTCACTGCCTTTATATGGGGATTAGGATCCCCCTTCTTCTCCCACGCCTTCTCTCTTCCTCCGCCCTTCCAATCTTGAGCTCCAGCGCCCAAGTCCCCATATTCTACCCACTCAAGCTAGCACTCAACCATGTCCAGATCCGGAGGTCAAGGCAAGTGGATGGTCTCCTCTGTCAGGGAGAAGGACATTACTGAGCTTCGGGCGGCCGGGTACTTGGCGAAGGAAATCGCCCACCGTCTTCCAGTCCAGGGGCAAATCGTCCCCACGCCGAAGCCCAACGAGAGGGTGGTATTCATCCCTCATTTCCTTCGCGGGCTAGGGTTTCCACTCCACCCTTTTGTCCGTGGGCTGATGTACTATTATGGGATAGATTTCCATGATCTATCCCCAAACTCTTTCCTCAACATCTCAGCGTTCATCGTCGTGTGTGAGGCCTTCCTCCGCATCTAGCCCCACTTCAGGCTGTGGCTCAAGGTCTTCAACATGAAGCCGAAGGTGGTGGATGGCCAGCACGCGGAGTGCGGAGGAGCCATGGTGAGTAAGCTGTCCAATGTCTCCTGGCCGAAAGGCACTTTCGTGGATACTGTCAAGGAATGGCAGAAATAGTGGTTCCACATTACAGAACCCCGCGGCACCAACTGGGCCACAACTGCCGAATTCAACCCCGGTGCCCCAAATGCGGCTCACCTCCTGGGTCGAGAAGAGCCCGAACTGGTGTTCTCCAGACGAGCTGATAGCGCTGCAGACGCACGTTCAAAGCATGGTGGACAAGGACGTCAAACTTGTCGATATAATCCAGGTGATGCTAGTTCGCCGGATTCTCCCGTCGAGGGAGTCCTGGACTAAGGGGTCCTCGGGCGTCCGGCCTGTTAGCCATGGGCCGGACTGATGGGCTGTGAAGATACGAAGACCGAAGACTGCACTCGTGTCCGGATAGGACTCTCCTTGGCGTGGAAGGCAAGCTTGGCGACCGAATATGTAGATTCCTTTCTTTGTAACCGACCTTGGGTAACCCTAGATCCTCCCGGTGTCTTTATAAACCGGAGGACTTAGTCCGGAAAGGGAGACTCATTACCATAGCCATACAGGCTAGACTTCTAGGGTTTAGCCATTACGATCTCGTGGTAGATCAACTCTTGTAATACTCATATCCATCAAGATCAATCAAGCAGGAAGTAGGGTATTACCTCCATAGAGAGGGCCCGAACCTGGGTAAACATCGTGTCCCCTGTCTCCTATTACCATCAATCTTAGACGCACAGTTCGGGACCCCCTACCCGAGATCCGCTGGTTTTGACACCGACATTGGTGCTTTCATTGAGAGTTCCACTGTGCCGTCCCCAAAAGGTTCGATGGCCCCTTCAATCGTCAACAATGACGCTGTCCAAGGAGAAACCTTCCTCCCCGAACAGATCTTCGTGTTCGGCGGCTTCGCACTGCGGGCCAACTCGTTTGGCCACCTGGAGCAGATCGATAGCTACGCCCCTGGCCATCAGGTCAGATTTGGGAGTTTGAATTACGTTGCGGACATCCAGGGAGATTTGATCTTCGCCGGATCCGAGACCGCGGCGACCGCCCCTGGTCACCTTGACGAACATGACCTAAATATGTCGTCAGACCGCATCCAGGAGATAGCTCATGTGACCACTCTGGCCTTAGATCCAGAGCACACTGCGACATCCAAGGATCGGAGGCTCGACCCCACCACGGAGGCCACAGATTCCCCGGCGTTGGAGCCGCACATGGACTTAACCTCACACAATATCCGTGTCGCCGGAATTCCGGACTCGTCTCTGGTTATAAGTTCCGAACCATGTGAGCCCGTGGACGCCGAACTTGACCGCTCATCGATCTTCGAATTCAGCGCCGCAGACATCTTCCAGCACTCGCCTTTGGGCGATGTGCTAAACTCATTAAAGAGCCTGTCCTTGGCGGGGGACTCACAGCCGAACTCTGTCCGGTTCGGACTAGGGGCTGATGATCGAGAATTTTGCTTCCCACCCGCCACCCACTTCATAGCCACTGTCGAGGATTTAACCGACATGCTTAACTATGGCTCCGAAGACATCGCCAATACGGACGACGATGCCGACAAGGAGCGAGGCCAAAACACGCCATTCACTGGACGACGGACGACCACTTCTTCCTATGACGTATACATGGTGGACACGCCTGAAAAACTAACAATGATGACAAAGAGGATCCAGCTGAGGATAAACCTCCTGAGAGACAGCCCAAGCGCCAGCCTCCTCAACACCGCTCTAAGTCACATCGTTCCAAAGACTGCAGTACGGGCACCGGAAAAAATAATACTCCGGACGATGCCGAAAATAATGAAGACCCCGTCAAGGTAACCTCCGAACAGGGGGAATGGGGAAATGGGCAAGTTAGCCCTGATGAACAGGCCATACACGGAGACTCGGAGGACAGTAATTATCTTCCACTCTCCGAGGAAGAGGAGAGCCTCGGCAAGGAGGATTTCATCATGCCGGAGGAACCTCTCGAGCAGGAGCGCTTCAAACGCCGGCTAATAGCCACTGCAAGGAGCCTAAAAAAGAAGCAGCTGCAGCTTCAAGCGGACCAAGATCTGCTTAATTGTAGATGGACCGAAGTCCTAGCCGCCGAAGAATACGGCCTTAGTGGCCCAGCCAAAAGCTACCCGAAGCGTAGATTGCTACCTCAGTGCGATGACGAGGCGCTGGAGCCCGTACCATCATCGCACAATGCGGCAGGTCGACCACAACTTGGTCCGGATAAAGCGGCAACTCAAGCCGAACACCAGACCGCCCCACCTCGTCATAAAGGCAAGAATAAAACAGCTCGGGGTTGTACATACGACCTTCGACAGGACTTGGACAGTAGAGCAGGACACGCAAGATCGATCTACGGATCGTGAGGACATGCCTCGACACGCGGCAACGGCTACCTATTCGGATGTGACAAACCTAGCCACGCCCGGGCCAAAAACCGCAAAGGGACTCCATCGGAGGTACGTCGCAGTGTGGCCCAACATTGAGGCGCCGCACACCCTCTTTGCTTCACAGACGAAGTAATGGAGCATGAATTCCCAGACGGGTTCAAACCCATGAATATCAAATCATACGACGGAACAACGGATCCCGCGGTATGGATCGAGGACTTCCTCCTCCATATCCACATGGCCCGCGGAGATGACCTTCATGCCATCAAATACCTACCACTAAAACTCAAAGGACCAGCTCGGTACTGGTTAAACAGTTTGCCAGAAAATTCTATTGGCAGCTGGGAAGATTTGGAAGAAGCCTTCCGCGACAACTTCCAAGGAACATATGTCCGGCCACCGGACGCCGATGACTTAAGTCACATTGTCCAGCAGCCCGGAGAGTCAGCCAGGAAGCTCTGGACTAGGTTCTTAGTTAAAAAGAACCAAATCATCGACTGTCCGAACGCGGAAGCCCTTGCGGCCTTCAAACACAGCGTCCGGGATGAATGGCTTGCACGCCACCTCGGTCAACAAGGACCTAAATCCATGACAGCCCTTACCGCTCTAATGACTCGCTTTTGCGCGGGAGAAGACAACTGGCTCGCTCTTAGAAGCAACAGCGCCAGCGACTCGGGCACTTCCGAAATCTGAGACGACAATGGCAAGCCACGATGAAGCAAACACAACAGTCGCAATGATAATGAAAGATCACGCGACATAGCGGTCAACGCCGGATTCAGCAAATCCAAACCCGGTCAACGAAAAAAGCCATTGAAGGCAAACCAAGACGGACCATCCAACCTAGACAGGATATTGGACCGACCCTGCCAGATTCACGGCCACCCCGATAAACCAGCTAATCATACCAACAGTAGCTGTTGGGTCTTCAAGCATGCTGGCAAGCTCAACGCCGAACACAAGGGGAGGAGGCCGCCAGGCGATAGGGACGACGGAGAGGTTCACCAACCAAATTCCGGGGGTCAGAAGCAATTTCCCCCCGAGGATCGATCAATCCCGGAGCGGAAATAGCAGTTCGGCTTCCGCCGCCCACCTCATATACCCGCAAAATTTGTACCGCGCATACATCACTACGCACTTAAGATACCATGGGCATTGACGGAAGCACAATACGGACAAGCCGGCAAGCATTCCCATAACATTTTTTATCTACTTTCCCTTTTCTTTCTCCATTATCTCTTAAAAATAGGTGACGCAAACGACAAACATCTAAACCGACTCAATCGGAGTTCGGATCTGTACACTCACCTAAGGGGCTACTTCCGTCAAGGATTCCCCTCGCCGAGGACAGGCGGCGCAGACGTGCGACAGGAGGTCCAAAATAAACTTTTTGTAGACCGCACCTTTATTTCGAGCCTGTAATATGCCTTTTTCCTCCGCCTTCGACCCCGACCATGTCAAATAGATGGGGTTGAGGTCTTTTTATATATAAAGTAATCATTGGCATACCGCTCAGGTCCCAGTAAACATTATCCGAATTAATCATTTGTGTCTTTTCGCAAATGAATATGGCTCCTATGGTTGTTTCACAGATATACCTTGGCATAACCTGCCAGGGGCTCGGTATGGGAACAAATGAGTTGCCAACAAAGTCCGAACAGTTTTACAGCATACTTCGGCGTCGCGAGTTTTGCCTTATATGCATCAGCTCCGAATCATGTCTTGGGTCAATGGTTGGGTTGCCCGGCTCCTGTGCTTGCTACCTTACGTTCCGCTCTATCGGCTAGGGTAGTAAAGGGAGAACTACTGCGATTGTGCTTCCGGTTCATCTGGTCAAGCACCTCAGTAGAGAAAGCCGAAAACCGACTGTCATGATGCTGCGAGAGCTGGTCAACCACTCGATGACTTATCGGAATCTATCACGATTCCCTCCGTATCACACGAAGGACCCTTTTTCTTCAGGTCATATATGTAACGCACCATATTGGAATAAGCCGTACGCATACCAGGGGCTATATCGTAGTCCCCCCTATAAAACTCCTATGGCTAAGTGAAAGTGTTAACGCCCTATAGTATGATTGCCTGGTTCGCCACATTATCACCTCCTTCATGGGCCAAGACGTTGGGTCAAGAGTGATCAAATGCTTTTCCGAACACCCCCGTACTTCCTACGAGGGGGCTGAAACCAACGATTGGAAAACTTTCAGATTATATAAAAACGGCCGCACAGGAGGAACACAAGCTTTCGAGCAAAACATAAAATAGATTAACTATAAAATTGTCTTTTACAATTCCCATACACCTCACTCGAATATTATGTCTTTCGAGCATTGACCCTCTATCAAGCGGGCAGCCTCTAAAACGTCTTCAAAATAATGCTCCGGTGCGTAACGGTCCTTGCCCTTGGGTGGACTCTTCGCCGCAACATCGATGGCCTTCATCTTCCCCCAGCATGTCTTGACTCGGGCAAAGGCCATCCGTGCACCCTCAATGCACTCGACCGCTTCACAGCGTCGATACGTGGCGCCGAATCAACAAGCCGCTGCACCAAGCTGAAGTAGCTATTCGGAACAGGCTCAGTTGGCCACAATCGGATTATTACGTTCTTCATGGCAGCGCCGGATATCCTATGAAGCTCGGCCCATTGGGACATCTGTTCATTCAGCAACAGAGGGCGCTTTGACGTGCCAAATTGTGACCAGAAAAGCTTTTCCGTTGCATACCCCTCTCGCGCTTGGTAAAACTGCGCCGCATCGGAAGAACTCTTCGGCATGTCTAAAAACTCGTCCGAAGAACTCCACACTTGCTTAAGCTGAGCATAGTTCGGATCGCCGAACTTAGTTTGTAGCAAAAAGGGCTTACCAGCCGCAATCTTCCCAGCTTGCCAGATCTCCTCACGGGCTGCTCTGGATTCAGACCGCGCTTCTCTCGCCTCTCGTAAGGCCTTGTCAAGTTCAGCCGTTTTGGATTCATTCTCCTTCTCAAGAAGTTCACAGCAGCTAGCAGCATTTTTTAGTTCGAGCGCCATCATGGATATCTTCTCCTCGTCTTGGTGCCGAGTAGCTTGTTCGGCTTTTAAGTCAGCTGATGCCTTTTCGGCAGCCGCATTACTAAACCGGGCCTGCTCCTTGGCCCGGGCCAGCTCTGCCCGAAGAATTTCAACGGCGGCAACACCATCTGCAGCCATGCATATTCCAGTATATAACTTTCAGCGTCATGCTTATATCACAAAAATGTATGTGAAGGGACTGCCCCGAATACATACCTTGCGACTCGTCAAGACGCATATTGATTAACGCAATGTCATCCCCTGCCACATCAAGCTTCCGCTGCAGGTCGGCAATATCCGTAGTCTGGGAAGTAGCCAGGGGGGAAGCAGCCTGTGTTCAAGTTAATCAGATTAGTCCTTGAATATTTCTTCCCGATCCTCCGTTCGCCTCCCATGGGAAGCCAACCCGAGTCTCAAGGGCTACTACCTATACACAGGTGCATCTTTGCAAATAAGATATAGTTGAAAACATTACATCACAAATCTCGAAGCCTTTTAGCAGGCTCATGAAGGCTTCATTCAATCCGCTCTTCGCGGACAGAATCTTCTCAACCACCGTACCCATCAAGGTACGCTGTTCCCTCGAGACAGATGCTTTTCGCAGCATATCCCGCAATATATCGGGCGCCGCCGCGTCTCCGAAAGCCGCCCTAGGAGCACGACCGTCCTTTGAAGGAAACCGTTCACCCGTCTCCAGAATCATCGTTGGCCAAAAACCGGACAGTTCGGGGCCTTCATTATTGGCCCCCGAATCCCGGACGATCGGAGTTCCACCTTCGGGTACTGCCTCTTTCATCCCCTGCACAGCTTGTTGATCAAGACAAACCCTCCGAGATGACACTTCGGAGTCGTCCGCCTTATTGGGCGAGGAGATCGGGGGAGGCGTCTCGCTTTCCATCATCTTTGGGAGGAGATCTCCCGAAGAAGAGGATTGCCCAGAAAAACTATGTGACAAACTGTAAAAATACACAGGCATGTTACCTATCTCTTCGGTAACAGGAAAGGAGTGGGATGCTATCAAAGCACCCCGGATTCACTTACGGTTTGGTTGAGGGCTTGTCCTCATGATGGAGCTGTTCAACGGCGTCGCCTTCCAATCCTGAGCCGCTCGATGGTGGCATCTTGCCCCTCTTAGGAGACCACCCCTCCCAACCTTCGGAGGCGGCCCTTTTCCTCCTGAATGGAGAAGGGATACTGGCTTCTCTTTCGCCTTTGTCTTCAGGCGAGGAAATGTCGATTTCTCCGGACTTAGTATCTATCTTACCTCCGAAACGAAGGTCATCCCGGGTATTCTCACTCTCCACCTTGCCCTCCCCTGCCGGCGCCTGGTACGGTGCCGGTGCTAGCATCCTTGTTAACACGGGGTCTGCTGAGTCTTTGGGAAGAGGGGTCGGACACCTAATCCGTTCCGCTTTATTTATCCAGCCCTGGAAAAGGATGGTTTGCTCAGTGTCTTACCACTGGTTATCTGATTATGAGGTGTCGGCGGGCGAGTACTTACCAGGGTGTCCGGATGGTTACAATCTAGGCCAGTATCTTCGATGGTGTCTGGCCATTGTCTTCGGCTCCCGAAGAATAGTTTCCACATTCCTTCATGCGTAGTGCCGAAGAAGTGCTGAAGAGTCCGTGGCCCTTCTGGGTTAAACTCCCACAGGCGGAGAGGCCGTCGCTGGCACGGCAGGGTCCGGCGGACTAGCATTACCTGAATAACATTGACAATATTGATATCCTTCTCAATGAGGCTTCGGATGCGACTTTGCACAGTCCGCACCTCGTCAACGGATCCCCAGTCCAACCCCTTATTAATCCACGATGCAAGCTGAATTGGGGGGCTGGATCGAAACGCAGGCGCAGCTGCCCACTTGGAACCGTGGGGCTCGGTGATATAGGACCACTCCTGCTGCCATAAGTCGGAAGATTCCTGAAAGACCCTGTTAGCCAGATAGCGCTAGTAAGCTTGCTCACTGAGGCACCACCGCACTCCGCCTGCTCCCCCTCTATCATTTGCGGTTTCACATTGAAGGTCTTGAGCCACAAGCCGAAGTGTGGAGGAGTTCGGAGGAAGGCTTCACACGTGACGATAAACGCCGAGATGAGAAGAATAGAGTTCGGGGCGAGATCATGAAAATCTAACCCGTAATAGAACATGAGCCCCCAGACAAAGGGATTGAGGGCGAACCCCAATCCTTGGAGGAAGTGGGAAACGAACATGACCCTCTCACCGGATCTGGGGGTAGGGATAACCTGCCCCTCCACGGGAAGCCGGTGGAGGATTTCTGCGGTCAGGTATCTGGCCGCCCGAAGCTTCGCGATATCCTCCTCTGTGACAGAAGAAGCCACCCACCGGCCTTGACGGCTGGATCCGGACATGACTTAGGCTTACGGAGGGTGAGACCTGGGTGTTGGAACTCGAGGTAGTAAGAGTCGAGGAAGAAGCAACCATGGAGAGGAAAGGTGGGTCTGTGCCCCTTTATAAAGGCCGAGAATATCAAACGCCTCCTCCCGGGCCTTAAACTTTGCCTATTCCCAAGGAGTTGTACCCTAAGGACGCTTGGGTTACCCACGTCTGTGTCGATAAAAGAATCCCTTAATAAGGGGACACAATCTCTGCTTTGATAAGATGTGTCGATGACAACCGCGTTTCGGAACGTGGGGCCGCAGGCGAAACAACGGTTCGAAATAATGACCGGACTAATATGATGTCATGTTGTAAAAAGTTGCCAGGGGATTGGACTTATAAATTATTATGCCCTCTGTGGAGATATATGCTGCTCATGCTGCCAAGCCGAACTCGATCGTTCGAAGACCATTGTGAAGTATCCGGAAAGAAGGGAACCCGCCTTGCAATGCCCAAGACAGATCTATGCGCCGGATACCTTGTCATTGAAGCCAAGTTCAGGGGCTACTGAGGGAGTCCTAGACTAAGGGGTCCTAGACTAAGGGGTCCTCGAGCGTCCGGCCTGTTAGCCATGGGCCAGACTGATGGGCTGTGAAGATACGAAGACCGAAGACTGCACTCGTGTCCGGATAGGACTCTCCTTGGCGTGGAAGGCAAGCTTGGGGACCAAATATGTAGATTCCTTTCTTTGTAACCGACCTTGGGTAACCCTAGATCCTCCCGGTGTCTTTATAAACCGGAGGACTTAGTCCGAAAAGGGAGAATCATTACCATAGTCATACATGCTAGACTTCTAGGGTTTAGCCATTACGATCTCGTGGTAGATCAACTCTTGTAATACTCATATCCATCAAGATCAATCACGCAGGAAGTAGGGTATTACCTCCATAGAGAGGGCCCGAACCTGGGTAAACATCGTGTCCCCTGTCTCCTGTTACCATCAACCTTAGACGCACAGTTCGGGACCCCCTACCCGAGATCCACCGATTTTGACACCGACACCCGTGCCAAAGCTGAAGCCTCCCGCTATGGAAGTTCAATCCGAAGAAGCACCATACCCTGAAGAGGCTCTTCGAGACCATTCACAAAGATGCCTGGAAGTTGCTCTTTAAGGGCAACGAGATACCGCCAGCCACGTATTCGGATCATGGGCACGACATTAACCACCCCGCCAGCGAGGTGAGTTTCCAACATGTCCTCTACTAGTTTGCTTCAAGGAGGATATCTGAACTTTTACTGTCATTGCTTCTTCAGGAATGGATGAGGGCGAAGCGGATCCAGTGTCTGGCTCCGCTACCTGAAGAACCAGTCATTTCGCGTTTAGTGAAAGATGCTGGTGCCGGCGCCCTATACAGCGCCGGCGAAGAAGGCCAAGGGGAAGGCCAAGGGGGTCCGAAGTGGCCCCCGTCGCAAGAGCGCTTCAGACGCGACGTCCGAAGACAAGACCCGCTCCTCCGCCGCCGAAGATGACGACGATGAGGAGGAGGAGGAGGAGAACAACCCTCCCCCTAATGAGGGAAGGAAGAAGAGGGCGGCCTCCATGAACCTAGAGGCGGGGACGTCCAAGAAGGGGAAGGGCTCCTTCGAGGACAAATCCGCGTGGAATGTTGACAATAGTCCGGAGCGACACCCCCACACCAAGCCTCAAGATGCATCGTAAGTGCTATGACTCCCGCATACCCATATGTCCAGCCTCTCCACTTCAATGTATTGACATGGTTAATTATGCTATTGCAGTCCGGCCCACGACAGCTCCCAGCGATCCTCATCAAGAGGTTCGTTGGACTCAAAGGAGATGGCTAGCGAGACACCGCCGGCCGCTTATTCTCCCAAGGCCAAAGGAGACGACGAGGTGCTGTCCCAACGGACCTTCCTAGGCCGGGGAGAGGCTCAGGAGGTGCCGGAAGGTGAAGCCCCCGTTGCCGAACACCAGGGGGAGCCAATCCCCCTGGAGATTGGGGATGAGAGCCATATTCAGTTCGACCCTCATCCGGACTTGATTCCGGAGACCGATATGGCTCCGGAATCCAACACGCAACCTCCTTTGAAAGGAGGCGGTATGCCTATTCCACCGATGACCCCTGTCCAACCAGGGGCACCAGGTGATCTGCTGGAAGTGCTGCGAGGCGCTTCCATTGTGGATGAGCACCGCGTTCTTATGGGCACGGTGATTGAAAGGGTTCAGTCTGCCAAGAGCGGACTAACCGAAGCCTGTCCAACCAGGGGCACCAGGTGATCTGCTGGAAGTGCTGCGAGGCGCTTCCATTGTGGATGAGCACCGCGTTCTTATGGGCACGGTGATTGAAAGGGTTCAGTCTGCCAAGAGCGGACTAACCGAAGCCTGCAGCAGCCTGCTGACAGGTTTTGAGGTAAGCGACGCAAAAAGAGAAAATCCCAATATAGACAGTAGCCCCTGAGACACTGTCCGGTGCTTCAAAAAGAAATAGCCGGACAGAGGATCAATCCTTTATTGCAGGAAACTAACTAAATTTGTCTGGAATGGATATGCAGGCGTCGCTGCTGGCCGCGGCCTCACATGCTGTTGAAGTCTCTGAACTGAAACGGAGACTGGAGAAGGCCAAGGAGGAGCTCGGCCACGTGAATAGGCAGCTCCAGGAGAATCAAGGTATGTAATAACCCGTGAAATATTCGAAAAGAGTAAGATTATATGTATTGACCGAAGTGTCATGATATGTATAGGAGCAACGACCGAGGTCGAGGCCCTAAAGGAGGCCCTGGTCGAAGCCGAGGGGAAGGCTGTCAAGGAGCAGGCCGCCCGTAAGAAGCTCAACGCCCGTGTCAACGAGGTTCAACAAGAGCTCCATGACGTGGTGAGGAAGTGCGAGACCTTGGAGCGCGACGCGTCGGTTCGAGAGACCAAACTCGCCCAGGCTCGCCAGAGCGCGGAGACGGCCCGGAATGAGGACCGGGGCACCCTCCAAGAGATCCAGGAGGCCATGAAGATTGCGGCGGGTAAGGCATTTAGTATGCAAAGCAAGTATATGAGGAAGAAGTATCTCTTACTAACCCTGACTCGGAGTTCTCCAGGAGCCTACGCAGATCTACCGCGCAGTGTGTCTGACCCCGCGGAGTTCTTTCGAGCCGAGGAAGGGAGCTCCACGGAAAAATTGTTCTGGTCAGAGTATCTTGCGCCAGAGCATCCCGTGCCCTTCACCGATCAGCTGAAATAGCTGGTGGAGCTGCATAGGGTGGCCGATCTAGCCATGAAGGATTTGATAATCCGGCTATGGCCAGCCGAAGCTATGCCCGACAGCTACTTCGGACTTGTGAAGCGGCTGGTGAACGCCTGTCCTTGGCTGGACGTCATCAAGCGATCAGCCTGTATTGAAGGTGCGCGCATGGCCTTCACCCGTTGCAAGATGTGGTGGGCAAAGATGAACGCCGTCGAGCTGGCCAGGGGGGCGCCAGAGGGCAGGGAGCACCGCACACCCGAGCGCTATTTTGCGGATGTCCTAGAGGGGTGTCGCATTGTGGCAACGCAGTGTGAGCAGGACATTATTTTCGAATGAATACATTTGTGGCCTTGTATGATGAAACAAAGTCGGTTTGTAATATAATGCTTGTTATGTTTTAATTTTTTCCTCCTGTGCGACCGTGTTGTATGGAATCTGAGGGTTGGCCAGTCGTCGGCTTCTGCCCCCACGTAGGTAGTACGGAGGTGTTCGGGATGGAATATAAACAATCTTGATCCAATTATATGGTCCTTGAAGGAGTTGTTAGCGCAACGAACCAGGCAATCAGACTATGCGTCTTAAACGCCCTCACTTAGCCATAGGAGTTTTACAATAAAACATAGGCGCAGCCCCTAGTATCCGAACCAGAGTGCTATGAGCGTCTGGTCGGGAAGTACCGATCCTTCGCGTAATGCGGAAGAAATCTCCAACGATTTGCAACCTCCGAACAGCTGACCGGCTCTCGCCGTATCATGACAGTCAGTTTTCGGCTTTCTCTACTGAGGTGCTCCTTTGGATAAACCAGGGCACAATCGCAGTAGTTCTCCCTTTACTACCTTAGCCGATATAGAGAAATGTAAGGTAACAAGCACAGGAGCCGGGCAGCCCAACTATTGACCAAAGACATGATTCGGAGCCAATGCATATGGTGCTAAATTCGGGGTGCCGAACTATACTGTAAAAGTGTTCGGACTTGGGTTGCCATGTTGTGGGGTGCTATGAAGCCCCTGGCAAGGTGGAACACACCGAGTGTGCGGGTGTTATATGATAAAATTACCAGGAAGGAAAAGGCAAAAAAGAAAGAAAGAGGAAGAACCAGTAGTAAGCTAGAGCCGTGGAAATTTGGGCCGCAAACTGTTTCTATTATAATTTCATTGGTGCGTTAAAGCGCATTTATACAAGTAGTGCAATAAGTAGAAAGGCTAATTACTATGCCTTCACCAAGAGAGAGCTGTGCATGGGTCCTAAAAAGAAGGTAGAGTGATCGTTTAACGAAACCACCTAGAGAAGTCCCCCATATGTCTGCGGCTCTCCCGTGCCGAGCTTGTATAATACCATCCAAAGGGTCAACTATCCCGACCGCTCTTATTCTTGCCGTATTGGTGTGTTTGTCCTTCGAGATGACCCTTGGGCAGGCCATCGGATGAGGTCTGTGGGATTGAGACCTGAAAGGAAAAAGTAAACGTGAAAGTATGTGTGTATCCGGTGCCGGTTAAGCCGCACTCTGGATCGCAAGCTAGTTGTGCCTCCGTCGATGCCCATGGAATTTCGAGTGCGTAGTTATGTACGCGCGGCGCGAATGCCACCGCCTGATCGGGACTGAGACGGAGGCCGGATTGCTAGTCGAGCTCCTGACGAGCCGAGCTGTCCTACAGAGGGTTGTTCAGACCCTCTTAACGGTGTCCGTGGGCTCGGCAGCCGAATTAGGGTTCTGCTTGAGAAGGCCGCTCTGTACTTCTACTGCTAAGGTAGTTGTGTGCTCTTCTGTACGGAGGGAGCATTCCGTATTTCCGTTGACCATGATGACGCCGCGTGGACCAGGCATCTTGAGCTTAAGATAAGCATAGTGTGGCACTGCATTGAATAGAGCGAACGTGGTTCGTCCGAGCAGTGCGTGATAGCCGCTGCGAAAGGGGACGATGTCGAAGATTAATTCCTCGCTTCGGAAATTGTCCGGAGACCCGAAGACAACTTCTAGCGTGATTGCACCCGTACAGCGGGCCTCGACACCTGGTATGACTCCTTTGAAGGTAGTCTTTGTGGGCTTGATCTGTGATGGATTGATGCCCATTTTTCGCACTGTATCCTGATAAAGCAGGTTGAGGCTGCTACCTCTGTCCATAAGGATGCGCGTCAGGTGAAATCCATCGATGATTGGGTCGAGGACTAGTGTGGCTGAACCGCCATGACGGATACTACTCGGGTGGTCCCGACGATCAAAGGTGATCGGAAATGACGACCATGGATTGAGTTTTGGGGCGACTGGCTCTATCGCATAGACGTACCTTAGTGCGCGTTTGCGCTCCCTTTTGGGGATGTGTGTAACATATATCATGTTCACTGTTTTCACTTGAGGGGGAAACTTCTTTTGTCCCCCTGTGTTCGGTTGTCGGGGCCCCACGTCGTCGTCCTCGCTTTGTGATCCCTTTTCCCTGTTCTCGGCGTTTAATTTGCCGGCCTGTTTAAAAACCCAACAATCTCTGTTGGTATGATTGGCTAGTTTGTCTGGGGTGCCATCTATCTGGCACGGGCGACCGAGTATGCGGTCCAGGCTGGATGGTCCCTGATTGTTTCTCTTGTACGGTTTCTTCCGCTGGCTGGACTTGGAGCCGTTGAATCCGGCGTTGACTGTAGTGTCGTCGGTATTATCCCCATTGCTTCGACGTTTGTGTCTGTTACGTCGAAGCTTGCCGTTGCTGTTCTTAACCTCAGAGGGTCCTGCCTCACTAGCTGTGTTTTTGTTGCGAGCCAGCCAACTATCCTCACCCGTGCAAAAGCGGGTCATGAGTGCCGTGAGGGCTGCCATAGATTTTGGCTTCTCTTGGCCGAGGTGGCGGGCGATCCATTCGTCGCGGATGCTGTGTTTAAAGGCCGCTAGGGCTTCGGCATCCGGATAGTCAGCGATCTGGTTCTTTTTAGTTAGGAACCTAGTCCAGAACTTCCTGGCTGACTCCCCAGGCTATTGAACTATGTGGCTTAAGTCATCGGCGTCTGGTGGCTGGACATATGTACCTTGGAAGTTATCGAGGAAGGCCTCTTCCAAGTCCTCCCAGCCGCCAATAGAATTTTCAGGCAGGCTGTTTAGCCAGTGTCGAGCTGGCCCTTTAAGCTTTAGTGGGAGGTATTTGATAGCGTGGAGGTCATCTCCGCGGGCCATGTGGATGTGGAGGATAAAATCCTCGATCCATACCGTAGGATCAGTTGTCCCGTCGTATGATTCGGTATTCACGGGTTTGAACCCTTCGGGGAATTCGTGATCCATTACTTCATCAGTGAAGCAAAGAGGGTGTGCGGCGCCTCTATATCGGGCCGCGTCGCGACGTAGCTCCGATGGAGTCCGTCTGCGGTTGTCGGCTCGGGTGTGACTAGGTTTGTCACATCCGAATAGGTAGCCATCATCACGTGTCAAGGAATGTCCTCGTGATCCGTAGATCGATCGGGTATATTCTGCTCTACTATCCAGGGTTTGCCGGAGGTCGTATGCATGACCCCGGATTGTTTTGTCTCTGTTTTTTCATGGCGGCGGGGCGAGCTGCTGTTCGGCTTGAGTTGCCGCTCTATCCCGACTGCGAGGTGGTCGGTCTGCCGCACTGTCCCGACTGTGTAGTATTCGGTCAGTCGCATTACGCGTGGAAAGTATGGGCTCCGGCGCCTCTTCATCGAACTGAGGTAGCAACCTTCGCTTCGGGTAACTCTTGGCTGGGCGTCTGAGGCCGTGTTCTTCGGCTGCCAGGACATCAGTCCATCTATCGACGAGCAGATCTTGGTCAGCTTGAAGCTGCTGCTGCTTCTTTTTCAGGCTCCTTGCAGTGGCTATTAGCTGGTGCTTGAAGCGCTCCTGCTCGAGAGGTTCCTCAGGCACGATGAAATCTTCGTTGCCGAGGCTTTCCTCATCCTCAGAGAGCGGACGATGACTACCGTCCTCCGAGTCGTTGGGCCTGGCCTGTTCGTTGGGGCTAGCTTGCCCGTTTTCTTGCTCCTCCTGTTCAGATGTTACCTCGGCAAGGTCTTCATTGTTTTCGGCATCGTCCGGAGTATTATTTTCTCCGGTGCCAGCATTGCTGTCTTTCGAACGACGTGACTTAGAGCGGCGCCGAGGACGCCGGCGTTTTTGCTGTGTCTCAGGAGGTTTATTCTTGACTGGATTTTCTTTGTCATCGTCGTTGGTTGTTTTGGGTGTGTCCACCATGTACACATCGTACAAGAGGTGGCCATCCAGCATCCAGTGAATGGCGGACTTTGATTTTGCTCCTCATCGGCATCGTCGTCCATACCGTCGATGTCTTCGGAGTCGTAATCAAGCGTGTCGGTTAAATCCTCGACTATGGCTATGAAGTGGGTGGCGAGTGGAAGCAAGATTCTCCTTCATCAGCCCCTAGTTCGAACCGAACATAGTTCAGCTGTGAGTCCCCCGCCAAGGACATGCTCTTTAATGAGTTTAGCACATCGTCCAAGGGCGAGTGCTGGAAGATGTCTGCGGCGTTGAACTCGAAGATCGATAAACGATCAAGTTCGGCCTCCGCGGGCTCACATGGTTCGGAACTTACACCTAGAGACGAGTCCGGAGTTCCGTTGACACAAATATTGTGTGATGGTACGTCCATGTGCGGCTCCAACGCCGGGTAATCTGTGGCCTCCGCGGTGGGGTTGAGCCTCCAATCCTTGGACGGAGCTGTATGCTCTGGATCTAAGGCCAGAGCTGTTACAGGAGCTATCTCCTGGATACGGTTTGACGATAGATTTAAGTCATGTTCATCAGGGTGACCAGGAGTGGTTGCCGCGGTCTCGAATCCGGCGAAGATAAAATCTCCACGGACGTCCGCGACGTAGTTCAAGCTTCCAAATCTGACCTAATGGCCAGGGGCGTAGCTATCGATCTGCTCCAGATGGCCAAACGAGTTGGCCCGCAGTGCGAAGCCGCCGAATATGAAGATCTGTCCGGGGAGAAAGGTTTCTCTTTGGACAACATTGTCGTTGACAATGGAAGGGGCCATCAAACCTTTTGGGGACGACACAGTGGAACTCTCAATGAAAGCACCAATGTCAGTGTCAAAACCGGTGGATCTCGGGTAGGGGGTCCCGAACTGTGCGTCTAAGGTCGATGGTAACAGGAGACGGGGTACACGATGTTTACCCAGGTTCGGGCCCTCTCTATGGAGGTAATACCCTACTTCCTGCTTGATTGATCTTGATGAATATGAGTATTACAAGAGTAGATCTACCACGAGATCGTAATGGCTAAACCCTAGAGGTCTAGCTCGTATGACTATGGTAACGAGTCTATCCTTTCCGGACTAAGTCCTTCGGTTTATATAGACACCGGGGAGATCTAGGGTTACAGAAGGTCGGTTACAAAGAAAGGAATCTACATATTCGGTCGCCAAGCTTGCCTTCCACACCAAGGAGAGTCTTATCCTGATACGGGTGCAGTCTTTGGTCTTCGTATCTTCACAGCCCATCAGTCCGTCCCATGGCTAATAGGCCGGACGCATGAGGACCCCTTAGTCCAGGACTCCCTCCGTTACTATGAACACTAGTAAAGTACACATCAATAACATGTATATCACAAATACCTTTGTTCACTTTGCCATCCTTCTTATCCGCCAAGTATTTGGGGTATTTCCGCTTCCAGTGACCATTTCCTTTGCAGTAGAAGCACCCAGTTTCAGGCTTGGGTTCAGCTTTGGGCTTCTTCACGGGAGTGGCAACTTGCTTGCCATTCTTCTTGAAGTTCCCTTTCTTTCCCTTTGCCCTTTTTCTTGAAACTAGTGGTCTTGTTAACCATCAACACTTGATTTCTACCTACGCCAATTTCAACATCGCTAAGAGGTCGGTAATCGTTTTCGTCATCCCTTGCATATTATAGCTCATCACGAAGTTCTAGTAACTTGATGATAGTGACTAGAGAACTCTGTCAATCACTATCTTATCTGGAAGATTAACTCCCACTTGATTCAAGCGATTGTAGTACCCAGACATTCTGAGCACATGCTCACTAGCTGAGCTATTCTCCTCCATCTTGTAGGCAAAATACTTGTCAGAGGTCTCATACTTCTTGACACGGGCATGAGACTAAAATACCAATTTCATCTCTTGGAACATCTCATAGTTCAAAATGTTTTTGAAGACCCGGTTCTAAGCCGTAAAGCATGGTGCACTAATCTATCAAGTAGTCATCATACCAAGCTTTGTCAAACGTTCATAGCATCTGCATATGCTCCTGCAATATATAGGTGTGTCACCTAGCGATGCATCAAGGAGATAATTCTTCTGTGCAACAATGAGGAGAATCCTCAGAACACGGACCAAGTCCGCATCATTGCTACTATCATCTTTCAACTTATTTTTCTCTAGGAACAAATAAAAAATAAACATGGAGCTACATCGCGAGCTATTGATCTACAACATAATTTGCAAATACTATAAAGACTAAGTTCATGATAAATTAAAGTTCAATTAATCATATTACTTAAGAACTCCCACTTAGATAGACATCCCTCTAGTCATCTAAATGATCATGTGATCCAAATCAACTAAACCATGTTCGATCATCACGTGAGATGGACTAGTCATCAATGGTGAACATCTCTATGTTGATCAACTAGGAGTAGGTTCCCCCCTTTCCTAGTCCAACTAGGATGGAAGGAAGGGGAAGAGGGAGAGAAGGAAAGGGGGGCCGCCCCCCCTCCCCAATTCGGATTGGGCTTGGGGGGGCACCTCTCCACTTGGCCGCCTCCTCCTCTCTTCCACAATGGCCCATGAAGGCCCATTAACCCCCCGGGGGGTTCCGGTAACCCCCCGGTACTCTGGAAAATGCCCGAACCTATCCGAAACCTTTTCGGTGTCCAAACATAACCTTCCAATATATCAATCTTCATGTCTCAACAATTTCGGGACTCCTCGTCATGTTCGTGATCACATCCGGGACTCCGAACTACCTTCGGTACATCAAAACACATAAACTCATAATACCGATCGTCATCGAACGTTAAGCGTGCGGACCTTACGGGTTCAAGAACTATGTGGACATGACCGAGACTCATCTCTGGTCAATAACCAATAGCGGAACCTAGATGCTCATATTGGTTCTACATATTCTACGAAGACCTTTATCGGTCAAACCGCATAACAACATACGTTGTTCCCTTTGTCATCGGTATGTTACTTGCCCGAGATTCGATCGTCGGTATCATCATACCTAGTTGAATCTCGTTACCGGCAAGTCTCTTTACTCGTTCCGTAGTGCATCATCCCGTAACTAACTCATTAGTCACATTGCTTGCAAGGCTTATAGTGATGTGCATTACCGAGAGGGCCGAGAGATACCTCTCCGACAATCGGAGTGACAATTCCTAATCTCGATCTATGCCAACTCAACAAGCACCATTGGAGACACCTGTAGAGCATCTTTATAATTACCCAATTACGTTGTGACGTTTGATAGCACAATAAGTGTTCCTCCGGTATTCGAGAGTTGCATAATCTCATAGTCATAGGAACATGCATAAGTCATGAAGAAAGCAATAGCAACAAACTAAACGATCATCGTGCTAAGCTAACGGATGGGTCTTGTCTATCACATCATTCTCTAATGATGTGATCCCGTTCATCAAATGACAACTCATGTCTATGGCTAGGAAACTTAACCATCTTTGATTAACGAGCTAGTCAAGTAGAGGCATACCAGTGACACTCTGTTTGTCTATGTATTCACACATGTACTAAGTTTCCGGTTAATACAATTCTAGCATGAATAATAAACATTTACCATGATATAAGGAAATATAAATAACAACTTTATTATTGCCTCTAGGGCATACTTCCTTCAGTCTCCCACTTTCACTAGAGTCAATAATCTAGATTACATAGTAATGATTCTAACACCCATGGAGTCTTGGTGCTGATCATGTTTTGCTCGTGAGAGAGGCTTAGTCAACGGGTTTGCAACATTCAGATCCGTATGTATCTTGCAAATCTCTATGTCTTCCTCCTTAACTTGATCGCGGATGGAATTGAAGCGTCTCTTGATGTTCTTGGTTCTCTTGTGAAATCTGGATTCCTTTGCCAAGGCAATTGCACCACTATTATCACAAAAGATTTTCATTGGACCCGATGCACTAGGTATGACACCTATATCAGATATGAACTCCTTCATCCAGACTCCTTCATTTGCTGCTTCCGAAGCAGCTATGTACTCCGCTTCACACGTAGATCCCGCCACGACGCTTTGCTTAGAGCTGCACCAACTGACAGCTCCACCGTTCAATATAAACATGTATCCGGTTTGCGACTTAGAGTCATCCGGATCAGTGTCAAAGCTTGCATCGATGTAACCATTTACGACGAGCTCTTTGTCACCTCCATAAACGAGAAACATATTCTTAGTCCTTTTCAGGTATTTCAGGGTGTTCTTGACCGTTGTCCAGTGATCCACTCCTGGATTACTTTGGTATCTCCCTGCTAAACTAATAGCAAGGCACACATCAGGTCTGGTACACATCATTGCATACATGATAGAACCTATGGCTGAAGCATAGTTAATGACTTTCATTTTCTCTCTATCTTCTGAAGTGGTCGGGCATTGAGTCTGACTCAACTTCACACCTTGTAACACAGGCAAGAACCCTTTCTTTTCTTGATCCATTTTGAACTTCTTCAAAACTTTATCAAGGTATGTGCTTTGTGAAAGTCCAATTGAGCGTCTTGATCTATCTCTATAGATCTTGATGCCCAATATATAAGTAGCTCCACCGAGGGTTTTCATTGAAAAACTCTTATTCAAGTATCCTTTTTGCTATCCAGAAATTCTATATCATTTCCAATCAATAATATGTCATCCACATATAATATTAGAAATGCTACAGAGCTCCCACTCACTTTCTTGTAAATACAGGCTTCTCCAAAAGTCTGTATAAAACCATATGCTTTGATCACACTATCAAAGCGTTTTTTCCAACTCCGAGATGCTTGCACCAGTCCATAAATGGATCGCTGGAGTTTGCACACTTTGTTAGCATCCTTTGGATCGATAAAACCTTCGGGTTGCATCATATACAACTCTTCTTCCAGAAATCCATTCAGGAATGCAGTTTTGACATCCATTTGCCAAATTTCATAATCATAAAATGCGGCAATTGCTAACATGATTCGGAAGGCCTTAAGCATCGCTATGGGTGAGAAGGTCTCATTGTAGTCAACTCCTTGAACTTGTCGAAAACCTTTCGCAACAAGTCGAGCTTTGTAGACAGTAACATTACCGTCAGCGTCAGTCTTCTTCTTGAAGATCCATTTATTCTCTATGGCTTGCCGATCATCGGGCAAGTCAACCAAAGTACACACTTTGTTCTCATATATGGATCCCATCTCAGATTTCATGGCATCAAGCCATTTCGCGGAATCTGGGCTCATCATCGGTTCCTCATAGTTCATAGGTTCGTCATGGTCAAGTAACATGACCTCCAGAAAAGGATTACCGTACCACTCTGGTGCGGATCTTACTCTGGTTGACCTACGAGGTTCGGTAGTAACTTGATCAGAAGTTTCATGATCATTATCATTAGCTTCCTCACTAATTGGTGTAGGAATCACAGGAACTGATTTCTATGATGAACTACTTTCCAATAAGGGAGCAGGTACAGTTAACTCATCAAGTTCTACTTTCCTCCCACTCACTTCTTTCGAGAGAAACTCCTTCTCTAGAAAGGATCCATTCTTAGCAATGAATATCTTGCCTTTGGATCTGTGATAGAAGGTGTACCCAACAGTCTCCTCTGGGTATCCTATGAAGACACATTTCTCTGATTTGGGTTCGAGCTTATCAGGTTGAAACTTTTTCACATAAGCATCGCAGCCCCAAACTTTAAGAAATGACAACTTGGGTTTCTTGCCAAACCACAGTTCATATGGTGTCGTCTCAACGGATTTAGATGGTGCCCTATTTAACGTGAATGCAGCCATCTCTAAAGCATAACCCCAAAAAGATAGCGGTAAATCAGTAAGAGACATCATAGATCGCACCATATCTAATAAAGTGCGGTTAGGACATTCGGACACACCATTACGTTGTGGTGTTCCGGGTGGCGTGAGTTGCGAAACTATTCTGCATTGTTTCAAATGAAGACCAAACTCGTAACTCAAATATTCTCCTCCACAATTAGATCGTAGAAACTTTATTTTCTTGTTACGATGATTTTCCACTTCACTCTGAAATTCTTTGAACTTTTCAAATGTTTTAGACTTATGTTTCATCAAGTAGATATACCCATATATGCTTAAATCATCTGTGAAGGTAAGAAAATAACAATACCCGCTGCAAGCCTCAATACTCATCGGACCGCATACATCAGTATGTATTATTTCCAACAAGTCTGTTGCTTTCTCCATTGTTCCGGAGAACGGAGTCTTAGTCATCTTGCCCATGAGGCATGGTTCGCAAGCATCAAGTGATTCCAAAAGCCCATTAGCATGGAGTTTCTTCATTCTCTTTTCACCAATATGACCTAAACGGCAGTGCCACAAATAAGTTGCACTATCATTATTAAACTTATATCTTTTGGCTTCAATACTATGAATATGTGTGTCACTACTATCGAGATTTAGTAAAAATAGACCACTCATCAAGGGTGCATGACCATAAAAGATATTACTCACATAAATAGAACAACCATTATTCTCTGATTTAAACGAATAACCGTCTCGCATCAAACATGATCCAGATATAATGTTCATGCTTAATGCTGGCACCAAATAACATTTATTTTAGGTTCAACACTAATCTCGAAGGTAAAGGGAGTGTGCGATGGTGATCTTATCAACCTTGGAATCACTTCCAACACACATCATCACCTCGCCCTTAACTAGTCTCTTTTTATTTTGCAACTCCCGCTTCGAGTTACTACTCTTAGCAACTGAACCATTATCAAATACCGAGAGGTTGCTATAAACACTAGTAAAGCATGCATTAATAACATGTATGTCAAATATACCTTTGTTCACTTTGCCATCCTTCTTATCCGCCAAATACTTGGGCAGTTCCGCTTCCAGTGACCAGTCCCTTTGCAGTAGAAGCACTCAGTCTCAGGCTTAGGTCCAGACTTGGGCTTCTTCACTTGAGCAGCAACTTGCTTGCCGTTCTTCTTGAAGTTCCCCTTCTTCCCTTTACCTTTTTACTTGAAACTAGTGGTCTTGTTGACCATCAACACTTGATGCTCCTTCTTGATTTCTACCTCCGCAGCCTTTAGCATCGCGAAGAGCTCGGGAATTGTCTTATCCATCCCTTGCATATTATAGTTCATCACGGAGCTTTCGTAGCTTGGTGGCAGTGATTGAAGAACTCTGTCAATGACACTATCAACCGGAAGATTAACTCCCAGCTGAGTCAAGTGATTATGATACCCAGACATTTTGAGTATATGTTCACTGACAGAACTATTCTCCTCCATTTTGCAGCTGTAGAACTTATTGGAGACTTCATATCTCTCAATCTGGGCATTTGCTTGAAATATTAACTTCAACTCCTGGAACATCTCATATGCTCCATGACGTTCAAAACGTCATTGAAGTCCCGGTTCTAAGCTGTAAAGCATGGCACACTGAACTATCGAGTAGTCATCAGCTTTGCTCTGCCAGGCGTTCACAACATCTGGTGTTGCTCCTACAGCGGGTCTTGCACCTAGCGGTGCTTCCAGGACGTAATTCTTCTCTGCAGCAATGAGGATAATCCTCAAGTTATGGACCAAGTCTGTGTAGTTGCTACCATCATATTTCAACTTAGCTTTCTCTAGGAACGCATTAAAATTCAAAGGAACAGTAGCACGGGCCATTGATGTACAACAACATAGACATGCAAAATACTATCAGGTACTAAGTTCATGATAAATTAAAGTTCAATTAATCATATTACTTAAGAACTCCCACTTAGATAGACATCCCTCTAATCATCTAAGTTATCACGTGATCCAAATCAACTAAACCATGTCCGATCATCACGTGAGATGGAGTAGTTTTCAATGGTGAACATCACTATGTTGATCATATCTACTATATGATTCACGCTCGACCTTTCGGTCTCAGTGTTCCGAGGCCATATCTGCTTATGCTAGGCTCATCAAGTTAAACCCGAGTGTCGGGTGGTAGGTGCGACATATGCCAACGGGTGGCTTATCATTGTGGGAGCCAGTAAGACATCGCCGGTGCCTGGAAACGGGATAAGGCGAAGACATGCACGCCGGCGGATCTTACCCAGGTTCGGGGCTCTCCGTGGAGATAACACCCCTAATCCTGCTCTGCGGGGTCTCCGCATGATCACTAGACCAACACAAGTAGCTACAAGTGCTCCTTGAGCTGTTTGGCTAGAGGAGGAAGAAAGGCAAGGCTAGCTCTCCTCTTCTCTCTATGTGGTGTGTAAAACTATCTCAGAGATCAACCCTTTGCATGGGTGCCCTGGGGGGTTTATATAGGCCTACCCCCCAGGGATACAATGGTAATCCGGCTGGGTGCGGGTCCCAGCCATCAGTGTCTGTGTTCGCCGGCTTCTCCGCCGACCGTTGGGGCCCACCGACTGGTGGGTCCTGCCGGCTGCCGGCCTCTTGGCCGACAGGCCGGCCCCACCGCCTGGGGGTCTTGTTGGTGGCTGGTTATTGTTGCCTCGCCCCTGATGACGAGGGCTTTGTCGAGGTAAGCGTGGCTACAGTGCCGCCGCCTGGCGGGCTCTCACTGTAGCCTTACCTCATCTTGTCTCCTTAATGATGCACATACTTCGAGGGAGGGAGGTAGCCGGCTATTGGGAGCCGGCTACGCCCCAGGCCGACTAGGGGAGGCCTGGCCGCCTTCGAGCGTCTCTCTGGCTGAAGGGGCCCGCCGCCCGCGGGCCGTACTGGCGCCTGTCGTGGGTGGCGTCACGGTCAACATGGCAACAGTGCCGCGCCGGACGGGGGATGGCTGACCCGTACGGCGCACTATGGCCATGCGTGCTCTGGGATTCAGGGGTGGCAGGCTGTACTGTGGCCACGCCCCGTCTCATCACCGTTATGTGGGTGCAGCCCTTGAGGGTGCAGTCTTGGCCGGCTTCCGGGAGTCGGTCTTCTTGCGGCCGGCTTCTGGGAGTCGGTCTTCTTGTGGCCGGCTTCTGGGAGTCGGTCTTCTTATGGCCGGCTTCTGGGAGTCGGCCATCTTATGGTTATATTCGAGAAGGTTTTTTGAGGTCGGGTCGCCTTCCGGTAGTCGGCCTGTGAGATAGCCGTCCAGGGGAAGGCGGCCCTGTGTTTTGGATGCTTGAAGGCCCGATCGGCCTGATAATTTTTCAAAGAGTCAGGGGGAGTCGGTTAGGCTACCCGTGGCCATTTACTCCGCAGTTGTCCCCGAAGCTGGTTGGGCTTCGAGGCTGAGAAGAGGACGAGAAGCTCGGTCAGCTTCCTATCTTGAAGAGCCAGCAGCTAGGAGCCGGCTTCGGTTGGGTGCGCCGTTTTGGCGAGATTTTGAAGTCTGAAGGCGGGAGTCGGCTGGTGCTCACCCCGGGTTGCGGACCGGCCGCTCGCCGCCCGCGCGCCACATGGCACCCTCCGGCTGAAAAAGCCTGCCAGCCCACGTGTGACGGGACGCCGCTGGAGGCCGGGGCCCACCACTACCACGCCTAGGCCTATGCGCGGATTCTCTGTGGCCCAAAGCGGGCCGCTCGCCTTCCGACGACAGTTTCTGCACGTCGTTAGGGTGCAATAATTGCGGGACGTGGGGGAGTGGGCGCAGTTAATCCCATGTTCCCCCCACGCCTCGCCTCCTCGGCTTCGCCGCACAAGGCTATAAGTAGGGGGAGGAGGGGGAGCGGCAGGCGCTCGCACGCTCACCCTCGCTCCGCCATTTTCTTCCTTTCCTTCTCCGCCGCAGCACCCCTTCGCCGCCGCGCCGTCCCTCTAGTCTTCGCACTACCCCGCAGCTTCGCCGCCGCGGGGCCGTGGTTTCGCCGTCGCCGCGCCCTTTCTCGTCAGCTTCCTGCTGTCATGCAGCACCGCAGAGACTAGGACGGCTCCAACGTCCACGCGGACAACATCGACTTCCTCCGCAAGACGTGGCAGCTGCCCGGCGAGGACCAGGTGCGGGTCCGTCTTGCGCCGAAGAAGGAGATCTCGCCGGCGCCGGAGGAAGGCGAGCGGGTAATCTTCCGCTCGCACTTCCTGCGCGGCCTCAGCCTGCCCGCGAGTGCCTTCTTCCACTCCTTCCTCGAATTCTACCAGCTCCAGCCGCACCACCTCACTCCAAACATGGTGGTGCTGCTGGCCGCCTTCGTCACTCTGTGCGAGGGCTTCCTCGGCGTCCTTCCCACCCTCGAGCTCTGGGGGAAATTCTTCCAATCCAAGCTCGGCACCCGCATGCAGGGCGTGCCGGCTCAGAACGGCGCCTTCATCGCGGTGCGGAGGCCGGCAGCCGACAACCCCTTCCCTGCCATCACGCTGATCCAGTCGGTGAAACTCTGGCAGAAATCGTACTTCTACGTGAAGAACGTCGCCCCGCAAGGCGACTACGTCAATTTGCCGTCTTACGTAGCCGGCCCGCCGGCTGGGAGGCGGCCCCAATGGTCCTATCGGGCCAGGATGCTGTCGCCAGCTGGAGCCGCCGCCATCGCCCGACTCCGGGTAATGATCCAGTCGGAGGGCCTGACTGGGCCCGACCTGCTGGCCGCCTTTGTGGTGCTCCGGGTGCTCCCGCTTCAAGGCCGCCCTCATTTGATCTGTCAAATGAGCGGCTGTCACGACCGGTTTTTCAATAAAACATTTATTGAGAGACCAATCCCTTTTATGGACCAGTAAAGAAGAATTCCTTCTCACTGGTAGACAATATCTTGGTCACAGAAGAAAAATACCAGGAGTACTGAATATAATACAAGGTTGAGCGGAGACTGCTCAATAATTTATTACAAACACGCCGTTAAAACATAACGGCGGATAGGGTGGCATAACTACTAACTCACGATAACAACGGTGGTGGAAATATCACAGCGGAGTGGGTGATATGACTCCTGAAAACTACAGCTCTTCGAGCGTCGGAGTGAGGCTCGAGGAGACTTATTGCGGGTGGCGGAAGCGTATATAAAACAAGTGACCAAAATCCAGGATCGCACGGGACTGACTGGGACTCCTCTAGGCGTCGGACTCACTAACAAACTCTTCATCCATGAGATCGCCTTCGTCAACATCTAGCCAAATCAACAAGCCAGGTGAGTACTATGAAAGTACTCGCAAGACAGTTCGGACATAAGATATAACAAATGTAAACATGAAGCATATGAACAGATTAAGAAGTGCGTTCAAACATAGAGATCATAATGCATGGGAAAATAACCGAGAAGTCGGGCGGTAGTCCTCCCGAAATCCCAAAATAAATACTGGGTGCCAAACGAGGGTCTGAATGACTCCTCGAGAGGAAACTGCAAGAATAATAATGCCGCGGGTGCCAAACGAGGGTCTGAATGACTCCTCGAGAGGAAACTGCAAGAATAATAATGCCGCAGTCGGGCGCCGGGGCGACACCACATAAAGGGCTTATAATAGGAAATAAAAAGACAGTGCGTGCCACAGTCGGACGTCTGAGCGACATCACATAAAGGGCTTATATTGAAAGTAAAAGACAAACATGCCACAGTCGGACGTCTGAGCGACATCACATAAAGGGCTTATATTCATAACTTAATAGCTCATGAATTTAAATCATATCAAGAGAATAATCAGACATGAGGTAAACAACAGGGTTAGTCCATCCACAGGAATAACGTTCAGCCAAGTTTACTACTCACGCATGCTTACCGGAAAGAAATATAACGCGAGGGTTTAACATAGACATGGATCCACTGATCACGCTACTTGACCATGGATACGATGACTCGAAAGGATTTGACTCTGCAGAGTTTGTACTTTAACCACAGCCAACGGATTTCAGTAGTCACGGGGACTAGTTCCGTTTACGGTGTTTTGGAAGAAACACATCTAACCAGTACACACCCATTCAACAATCCGAAGCCAGGAATCACCCTCGGCAACGTTCAAGAAAAACCTTGAGACGGGGAGGCTACAACCTCGCGTAGCATGGGATCAAATTTCTATACGCGCGCTCTAAGGGGTGCCCCCCTCTCGGTCCCAACCGGAAACACCCATGCCCCCTGACCGGATGACTAGCTTTAATCCAGGGCCATGGAACCATCATCCCGGCCCCTCTGTTTGGTGTGTACATGGAAAGAGGTTACCAACTTACTAAACCGCATTCTGGCAGAAAACAAGTGGTAGCACGGAAGGGGAAAGAACGATAACGTGACTCCGTCCACGTTAACGTCGGAATTTGTCGGATGACGCAAGGCTGGCATGCTACAACAGTACCACCTTGCTGCCCTTCATGTCACCACATGATTAGGCCATCTCTCATCAGAGATCATCGCAACTTTGGAACACGCGGGTAGTTGCCTTACAGGCAACGAGGTACTCACCGATACTCATATGTCACGCACAACCTCTCACGCAAACATGCAAAACACCTATCATATCAAAGGTTCAAACATGCTTTCCTGGTTCGGAGAAGTCGGAGTCTAGCTCGGCGAAGTTCGCAGCTCCGTCACCTCTTCCGGAACCTACGGTATAGCGAAAAAGCATACTAACGTGAAAACCAACGCGTGCATAAAAGTTGTTCCAAATTTTTTCCAAATAAATCCCATAAAAAACTAGACAAAATTATAAGATTGTCAGAAAAAGAATCACTCAAAAATCACTTTTTATTAAAAAGTTATAAGGGTTTCTGTCCAGGGACTCATCTGTAATGAAACAGAAAAGTTCCAGGGGTTTAACTGAGAAAACAGAAAACGCTTCGGAAAGAAACGCGCCAGCTCAAAGGGAAAACGTATTTGCCCGAAGGCGCCAACAGAAAACGTTTCGAGGGAGAAGAGAATAGAGGCTGACAGGGGGGGTCCACATGTCAGGTTAAAAAAGTTCGCCGGCGCCCGAAGATTGCGATGGTCGCCGGCGTCGAACCGCGGCGAGACAGGGAGATCGGAGTGTACCAAGAGCTTCAGCATGTCCTTCCGCGTCGGTGGGTGGTGGACTCGACCGACGGAGAGCACCACGTCGACGGCGACACTTTCTCCGGCGGACGGCGGCTCGGGTCATGGTGGAGAACTCCAGTGGGTGCTGCAAACTCCGAATTGAAGCGCGGGTCAGGAGAGTGGATGCATAGGGAGGCTACTAGCAAGAGATGGGAGGCAGAGGTGCACGCACGGGAGCGAATCAAGCTGGATCCCGTGGCGGGTCGCGGCGGCCGGAGTCGGGGAAGAAAGCTCCCTCGGGGCTCTTCTAGTGGCTTGGTGTGGTCTAGGTGGAGTGCAGAGGTGGTGTGGGTTCGAGTTGAAGCTCGGGGCCTCTATTTATAGGAGGATCGAGGGGGTGGCCGTGAATGGGGTTGCTCCGGCGAGCAATTACGGCGAGGCAGTGGCTTGGCAGGGAGCTTAAGTGGCCAGGCAGCATCAGTGAGATGTACTGGTGCCGTTCCCCCGCTAATCCCGGTCGGTCTTGGCGTAATGGCGCCGGTCCACGGTGGGGTGGCCGCACGGGCACGACGGCGGCAGAGGGCGCGCTCCGCGCCCAGCGGTTCACGACGAGGGTGGCAGCGCGCACGGGGGAGTGGGTGGCCACGCGGCGGCCTCCGGTGGCTTGGGTGGCGCTGGGTGGCGCCGTCTACGCTGCGCCTCTCTCTGGCGGCCGCAAAGCCACCGCTGGCGTCGGTCACGGGGCGGCGCACCTCCTCCAGCTCGTCGCCGACGTCCGCAAGGCTCCAGGCGCTCGTGCGGTGCAGAGGACAAGGGGGAGGGGACAGGGAACACGGCGACGCCGAGGCACTGGCGAGATCGACTACGGACACTGAAGAAACGACAGCAACACTGAACTGTTCTCTGAATTTGACTGAACCTGATTTTGACAATGCCCTGCAGGTGTTCGACAGAATGATTTGGCAAGGAGAAATTTTTTCCTGGGACTGGGACTTGGTGAGGTGACCTCTCAATGCACCCAGAGGCTGCCTGATTTTTCAGAATTTTTTTGGAGAAGGATTTGAATGAATTTCATCAAATTTGACAAATCTGGTCCAAACTTGCAGCAAGTATAGTTTGAAATATTTGAACTGAAGACCAGTGGATCTTCATGGATCTTGGTTGAGGGTTCAAAGGACTAGGAAGGGAAATTGGTTTGGGGGCAAAAATCAAAACAGAAATGGTAGCTCCTTTGTAAATCTCCAAGGGCTAGAATAGAAGACATAAATTGTTTTGATAAGATTTAAATGGAAAATAATCATATGGGGAGGTCCAACTTGCTGGATTTGATGCAAATCATGATCCAAAGATGAGGGGAGGTTTAGGAGAGTGGATTTGCACTAAGGCCATGGCAAGAGAGATTTTTTGAAAGTGGTAAAGGATTATTCCAAAAGCTATAGAGTATTTTCAAAGAAATCTTCAAAAGACATGTTTCTCAAGTGAAAAGCATTTTGGTTTGAGTCCAAATAAAAAGCAAGAACCTCCAAGACCAAAAACAAGTCTTGGGTGAATCCAAATAAAACTCTTGCAATAAAAAAAATATTTTGAAAGGGAGGGTTCTTTTGAAGAAAAATTTAAATCACCTCCCTCAAGTCAAAATAAATTTTTTGAAAAATCCAAATAAAATTTTGGGTGTCACAACACCTCCCCCCTTAGGAAAAATCTCATCCTCGAGATTATTGCTGATCCTCAAATAGATATGGGTACTCTGCCTGAAGAAAATCTTCCCTTTCCCATGTAGCTTCATCCTCGGTGTGGTTGCTCCACTGAACTTTGAAAAAATTAGTTGTTTTCTGTCGGGTCCTCCGTTCAGACTCTCCCAATATCTTTACTGGCCGCTCTCTGTAGGTGAGATCTGGTTGTACATCAATGTCCTCATGAGATACATGCTTCTCCGGGTTACTCACACATTTTCTCAATTGGGAGACGTGGAATACGTCATGGATGTCTGACAGCTCCTTGGGTAAGTCTAGTTTGTAGGCCACTGTGCCTCTTCGTGCCTCTACACAAAATGGTCCGATAAATCTCGGGGCTAGCTTCCCCTTAATTTTGAACCGTTGTAGGCCCCTCATAGGAGACACTTGTAGGTATACGGAATCACCGGGTTCAAAGCTGACCTCACGATGTTTTTGATCGTAGTAGCTCTTTTGTCGGCTCTATGCTGTCTTGAGTCTGTCCCTGGTCTGCTTAACTTTCTCCTCGGCCTCTTTAAGCATGTCTGGGCCGAAGATACGGCTGTCACCTGTTTCTGACCAATTCAGTGGGGTACGACACCTCCGCCCGTACAATGCTTCAAAGGGTGCCATTTGCAAGCTGGCTTGGTAACTGTTGTTGTAAGCAAACTCGGCATACGGCAAACTCTCTTCCCAACTGGACCCATAGGTGAGCACACAGGCTCTCAGCATATCCTCTAGGATTTGGTTCACACGTTCCGTTTGTCCATCAGTCTGAGGGTGGTACGCTGTACTGAAAGCTAGCTGCGTGCCCAGAGCTTGTTGCAGGTGATCCCAAAATTTGGAGACAAATTATGTGCCTCGGTCGGATATTATAGTCTTTGGGACTCCATGCAAACAAACTATGCGGGAGAGATAAAGTTTGGCCAGTCTTTGTGTGGAGTAGGTAGTCTTCACGGGAATGAAATGAGCAACCTTGGTTAGTCGGTCTGTGATGACCCATATGGCGTCATTTCCGCGTTGTGATCGGGGTAGTCCGACGATGAAGTCCATTCCTATTTCATCCCATTTCCACTCCGGTATCCTGTTTGGCTGGAGTAGCCCTGCTGGCTTTTGATGCTCGGCCTTGATGCGCTGACATGAGTCGCAACAAGCAATAAATGCGGCTATATCCCTTTTCATACCGTGCCACCAAAATCTTTCCTGAATGTCTTTGTACATTTTGGTTCCTCCAGGATGGATCGAGTATGGTGCGGTGTGGCTTTCGGTTAGGATTTGTTGCTTGAGTACCTCAATGTTAGGTACGCAAAGTCTGTCTCCGTACCATAATATTCCTTCACTGTCTGTGACGAACTCTGAAGCCTTACCAAAGTTCATTTTCTTCTTTATACCTTCGATGCTGGGATGTCCCTGTTGAGCCTTCTTAATTTGTTCCACTAGGGTGGGTCGTACCTCCAGATTTGATATGGTGCCCTCAGAGACTAACATCATGTTGAGCCTAGCGAACTCTTGCTGAAACTCAGGCCTCAAGTTTTGCGGACCGTCGTTGTCCGGGCTGGGGTTTCGACTAAGGGCATCAGCCACTACATTTGCTTTCCCTGGATGGTAGTGAATGCCGACATCATAGTCCTTGACCAATTCCAACCAGCGTCGTTGGCGTAAATTTAGCTCTGGCTGTGTGAAAATATATTTGAGGCTCTTATGGTCCGTATATATTTCACAGCGATTTCCCAACAGAAAGTGCCTCCACTCCTTGAGTGCATGTATGACTGTTGCTAGCTCCAAGTCATGTGTTGGGTAATTTTCCTCATGTTTTCGCAGCTGCCTGGAGGCATACGCGACAACTTTGCCATCCTGCATTAGTACACATCCGAGGCCTTTTCGGGACGCGTCACAATATACTTCAAAACTCGTGTGTATGTCTGGCACAGTTAAGACCGGTGCGGTTGTTAGTTTCTTCTTGAGTTCTTGGAAGCTTTTCTCGCATGCTTCCGTCCATACAAATTTCTTGTCTTTCTTGAGCAACTGTGTTATTAGTTTTGCCACAATGGAGAATCCTTCAATAAATCTTCTGTAATATCCGGCCATTCCCAGGAAACTCCGCACATCTGTAACGTTGGCGGGTGGCTTCCAGTCAAGTATGGCTTTGACTTTTTCTGGGTCTACGGCCACGCCTTCTTGGTTCAATATATGGCCTAGGAAACCAACTTGCCTTAGCCAAAATTCACACTTGCTAAATTTGGCGTACAACTGATGTTTCCTTAATTCTCCCAAAACAATTCTGAGATGCTCAGCATGCTCTTCTGGTGTCCTTGAGTAAACTAGAATATCGTCAATGAATACCACAACAAATTTGTCCATGAATTTCATAAACACTTTGTTCATGAGGTGGACGAAATATGCGGGGGCGTTCGTTTGTCCAAAAGGCATCACTGTGAACTCATATAACCCATATCTGGAAGTGAATGCTGTCTTGGGGATATCTTCTGTCCGAACTTTCAATTGGTGATATCCCGATCTCAAATCAATCTTTGAGAACACCTTGGCTTGTGCGAGCTGGTCAAACAAATCATTTATCCGTGGCATCGGATATTTGTTTTTGATGGTGACCATATTGAGAGCTCGATAGTCTATACACAATCTCAGTGTCCCATCCTTTTTCTTGGCGAATAATACTGGCGAACCCCATGGTGAGGAGCTGGCTCGAATAAAACCTTTGTCCAATAATTCCTTTATCTACTTCTTCAACTCTACCAATTCTGAGGGTGCCATTCTATAAGGTTTCTTATAGATGGGAGCGGTGCCAGGTGCTAGTTCGATGCTGAATTCTATCTCTCGGTCTGGTGGCATGCCTGGCAGTTCTTCAGGAAATACGTCAGGAAACTCGCATACCACTGGAACTTTTCTCAGTTCTGAAATGTCCACTCTGTTCAGTTTTGGTTGCCGTGACCGTGGTCTTTCTTGAGCTGTAACCTTTATTGTCTTGCCATGATGGTGAGTGAGAATCACGGTCCGATTGAAACAGTCAATGAATCCTTTGTTGGTGGTTAACCAGTCCATCCCTAAAATGACATCCAGTCCTTTATTTTCCAACACGATGAGATTTGCTTGGAATTGTAGTCCTTCGAACTCAATGATTACTCCTTGGCAGTAATTCTGAGTGATTTGCTTATTTCCGGGGGACTTGATGATCATAGATTTTTCCAAGGGAAGTATCGGAAAACCATGTTGCAAAACAAAACTCTTCGAAACGAACGAATGGGAAGCTCCAGAATCAAACAAAACCGTGGCAGGTACTGTGTTGACAGGGAACGTACCGAGCATGATGTCTGGGGCATTCTGCGCTTCTTCCCTGGTGACATGGTTCAGGTGACCCTTCCTGTGGTTGTTGTTGGGATTGAAATTGTTGCGCTTGGGGGCTGGATTATTCCCACCATTGTTTGGCTTGGGGGCCGAGTTCCTCGGCTTTGGGCATTGTTTAGCATAGTGCCCTTCTTCACCACAAGCATAGCAGGTGACCCCTGGATGGTACGTGAACTCCTTGTCCCTGGCATGAAACTGCCTGACGGGCCTTAGATCAGTAGTCGTGGATTTCCTTGCTCCTGTCCTTGGAACCTCAGTCTTGCTTCAGTTGTTGCGAGCAAGAGTCGTCTTGTCCCTCTTTCACTTACGTATATCTTCCAGGCTGCGGCGCTCATTCTCCAAGGTAATGGCCTTGTCAACCAGAGTTTTAAAATCCGGGAAAGTGTGTACAACCAGTTGGCATTTTAGTGCCGGTGCCAGGCCGTCCAGGAATTTTTCCATCTTCTTGTTCTCTGTCATGTGCTCGTCGTAGGCATAACGAGATAGCTGGGTAAACTGACCATTGTATTCTGTCACTGACAAGCCTCTCTGCTTCAGGTCATCAAATTCTCTCTTCTTGATTTTTATGATGCTCCTGGGGATGTGTGCCCCACGGAAGCCTTCCTTGAACTCCTCCCAGGTGATGTTTTGTTCACTGGGGTGCATGTGTAGGAAGTTTTCCCACCATGCTGCAGCTGCTCCAGTAAGGTAGTGTGGTGCATAAAGCACCTTCTCATGATCTGAACACTGAGCAATAATCAGCTTCCTTTCGATGTCGCGAAGCCAATCGTCGGCTTCTAGCGGCCTATCGGTGTGAGCAAACGTTGAAGGGCGAGTTTTCTGTAACTCAGATAACTTGGAATGAGGCTGATAGGGTTCACGGTGGTTTCCCATATTGATGACGTGATTCATCATCTCTTGGTGCTGTTGCTGGCTTTGTTCGAAGAGACGGCATACTTGAGACAGGGCTGCTTCGCTGTCCTGTTGACTGGACTGACCCTGAGTGAAGTTGTTGCTAGTCTGTGTCCCATAAACTTCTTCTGGCTGATTGGGCATGGAGCGAGTCCACGGGCGAGACATTTTTCCAGTCTAGGGTATTATTTTGCAAAACCCATGAGAAGAACTGTGTGGCACAAGGAAAATCTTGCAAAGGCAACAAATTTAAAAGACCTCAAGGTTTTCAAGAAAACATAAACGATTTTGCACGGAGAAATGACTGCTTAACACAAATCTTACACGCAAAAAGCAAACACATGATACAGCACTTAGGATGTGCGTACACAATCCTGACATGTTATTTAGACTAGCGTACTCCTCCGGAAAGCAGCAAACACACTAATACAAACTAGCGTACAGAGAAAACACATCATACAAGCAGACATAACGCGCGGCTACTCGGCGCTCTCAGTCGGAGATGGTGACGATGTCCTTTCCCTTGCCGAGGGCAAGACTCAGCGGTGCAGGAGAATCAACCTCCACCTCCTCTCTAGCTGGCTCCTGGCGCGTAGCACTGCGCTGCAGTGATGGCGCGGGGGCGACAGGTGGCAGAGCGGGTGCGGCAGGCGGTGCAGCTCTGACTGGAGTAGGGGCGATGACTCGGTCGAACTCCTCAGTGGTAGGCAGACGGCGAGCAGTGGCCAAAATGGCTGGTGCATAAGAGGCTGAAGACGAGACGAATGTCAGAGGCGGTGCCATGTGGAGAAGCTCCTTCCTGTTGGCAGGACCGCCCCGGACTAAGTTCATGCGGGCAGCCACAAGATCGTCTACGAGGTTGTCGAAAGATTTCTCCAGAGCCTTGAGGTACTCAATGACCATCTCGATGGCTTCATCTCGCTCTCCCCGATGGCAGGCGAATGCATAGTGACAAGTATATGGCACATGGCATGGGAGATAGCGGTAGCGACGAGTCTTCATCATAGGAAGGATGTCCCGAAGGCGAGCTATTGCCTCACGGGCAGCCATCTGCATGGCATGCCTCTCCGTAGGCATGGCCCTTCCCACAAAACGGAAGTGGCGAGATGCAGAACGTCCTCCCTTGAATTGCACCACGGCCTGGTGCATAGACACGTCGTCGCTGAGCTTGTGCTGATAAAGCGTGAACTCCGGACGAGGAGTTTGACAAACCCCTCGGGCACGTTCGTGAACACTCGAGTCTCGCAGCTACTGCCAGCCATCTACAAAAGTAGGCAAAAGTTCTGAGTACTCATGTCATAAATTTATGATGACCAACAGAAAATAGCTACAATTGCAAAATGCTGAAAAGCACAAAAGACGCTAATAACCGATTAGCGATCGCACCTAGTGGCTTCCTACAGTCAGCCTGGCTCTAATACCAAGCTTGTCACGACCGGTTTTTCAATAAAACATTTATTGAGAGACCAATCCCTTTTATGGACCAGTAAAGAAGAATTCCTTCTCACTGGTAGACAATATCTTGGTCACAGAAGAAAAATACCAGGAGTACTGAATATAATACAAGGTTGAGCGGAGACTGCTCAACAATTTATTACAAACACGCCGATAAAACATAACGGCGGATAGGGTGGCATAACTACTAACTCACGATAACAACGGTGGTGGAAATATCACAGCGGAGTGGGTGATATGACTCCTGAAAACTACAGCTCTTCGAGCGTCGGAGTGAGGCTCGAGGAGACTTATTGCGGGTGGCGGAAGCGTATATAAAACAAGTGACCAAAATCCAGGATCGCACGGGACTGACTGGGACTCCTCTAGGCGTCGGACTCACTATCAAACTCTTCATCCATGAGATCGCCTTCGTCAACATCTGGCCAAATCAACAAGCCAGGTGAGTACTATGAAAGTACTCGCAAGACAGTTCGGACATAAGATATAACAAATGTAAACATGAAGCATATGAACAGATTAACAAGTGCGTTCAGACATAGAGATCATAATGCATGGGAAAATAACCAAGAAGTCGGGCGGTAGTCCTCCCGAAATCCCAAAATAAATACTGGGTGCCAAACGAGGGTCTGAATGACTCCTCGAGAGGAAACTGCAAGAATAATAATGCCGCGGGTGCCAAACGAGGGTCTGAATGACTCCTCGAGAGGAAACTGCAAGAATAATAATGCCGCGGGTGCCAAACGAGGGTCTGAATGACTCCTCGAGAGGAAACTGCAAGAATAATAATGCCGCAGTCGGGCGCCGGGGCGACACCACATAAAGGGCTTATAATAGGAAATAAAAAGACAGTGCGTGCCACAGTCGGACGTCTGAGCGACATCACATAAAGGGCTTATATTGAAAGTAAAAGACAAACATGCCACAGTCGGACGTCTGAGCGACATCACATAAAGGGCTTATATTCATAACTTAATAGCTCATGAATTTAAATCATATCAAGAGAATAATCAGACATGAGGTAAACAACAGGGTTAGTCCATCCACAGGAATAACGTTCAGCCAAGTTTACTACTCACGCATGCTTACCGGAAAGAAATATAACGCGAGGGTTTAACATAGACATGGATCCACTGATCACGCTACTTGACCATGGATACGATGACTCGAAAGGATTTGACTCTGCAGAGTTTGTACTTTAACCACAGCCAACGGATTTCAGTAGTCACGGGGACTAGTTCCGTTTACGGTGTTTTGGAAGAAACACATCTAACCAGTACACACCCATTCAACAATCCGAAGCCAGGAATCACCCTCGGCAACGTTCAAGAAAAACCTTGAGACTGGGAGGCTACAACCTCGCGTAGCATGGGATCAAATTTCTATACGCGCGCTCTAAGGGGTGCCCCCCTCTCGGTCCCAACCGGAAACACCCATGCCCCCTGACCGGATGACTGGCTTTAATCCAGGGCCATGGAACCATCATCCCGGCCCCTCTGTTTGGTGTGTACATGGAAAGAGGTTACCAACTTACTAAACCGCATTCTGGCAGAAAACAAGTGGTAGCACGGAAGGGGAAAGAACGATAACGTGACTCCGTCCACGTTAACGTCGGAATTTGTCGGATGACGCAAGGCTGGCATGCTACAACAGTACCACCTTGCCGCCCTTCATGTCACCACATGATTAGGCCATCTCTCATCAGAGATCATCGCAACTTTGGAACACGCGGGTAGTTGCCTTACAGGCAACGAGGTACTCACCGATACTCATATGTCACGCACAACCTCTCACGCAAACATGCAAAACACCTATCATATCAAAGGTTCAAACATGCTTGCCTGGTTCGGAGAAGTCGGAGTCTAGCTCGGCGAAGTTCGCAGCTCCGTCACCTCTTCCGGAACCTACAGTATAGCAAAAAAGCATACTAACGTGAAAACCAACGCGTGCATAAAAGTTGTTCCAAAGTTTTTCCAAATAAATCCCATAAAAAACTAGACAAAATTGTAAGATTGTTAGAAAAAGAATCACTCAAAAATCACTTTTTATTAAAAAGTTATAAGGGTTTCTGTCCAGGGACTCATCTGTAATGAAACAGAAAAGTTCCAGGGTTTAACTGAGAAAACAGAAAACGCTTCGGAAAGAAACGCGCCAGATCAAAGGGAAAACGTATTTGCCCGAAGGCGCCAACAGAAAAGTGATGGTGGAGAACTCCGGTGGGTGCTGCAAACTCCGAATTGAAGCGCGGGTCAGGAGAGTGGATGCATAGGGAGGCTACTAGCAAGAGATGGGAGGCAGAGGTGCACGCACGGGAGCGAATCGAGCTGGATCCCGTGGCGGGTCGTGGCGGCCGGAGTCGGGGAAGAAAGCTCCCTCGGGGCTCTTCTAGTGGCTTGGTGTGGTCTAGGTGGAGTGCAGAGGTGGTGTGGGTTCGAGTTGAAGCTCGGGGCCTCTATTTATAGGAGGATCGAGGGGGTGGCCGTGAACGGGGTTGCTCCGGCGAGCAATTACGGCGAGGCAGTGGCTTGGCAGGGAGCTTAAGTGGCCAGGCAGCATCAGTGAGATGTACTGGTGCCGTTCCCCCGCTAATCCCGGTCGGTCTTGGCGTAATGGCGCCGGTCCACGGTGGGGTGGCCGCACGGGCACGACGGCGGCAGAGGGCGCGCTCCGCGCCCAGCGGTTCACGACGAGGGTGGCAGCGCGCACGGGGGAGTGGGTGGCCACGCGACGGCCTCCGGTGGCTTGGGCGGCGCTGGGTGGCGCCGTCTACGCTGCGCCTCTCTCTGGCGGCCGCAAAGCCGCCGCTGGCGTCGGTCACGGGGCGGTGCACCTCCTCCAGCTCGTCGTCGACGTCCGCAAGGCTCCAGGCGCTCGTGCGGTGCAGAGGACAAGGGGGAGGGGACAGGGAACACGGCGACGCCGAGGCACTGGCGAGATCGACTACGGACACTGAAGAAACGACAGCAACACTGAACTGTTCTCTGAATTTGACTGAACCTGATTTTGACAATGCCCTGCAGGTGTTCGACAGAATGATTTGGCAAGGAGAAAAATTTTCCTGGGGCTGGGACTTGGTGAGGTGACCTCTCAATGCACCCAGAGACTACCTGATTTTTCTCAAAAATTTTGGAGAAGGATTTGAATGAATTTCATCAAATTTGACAAATCTGGTCCAAACTTGCAGCAAGTATAGTTTGAAATATTTGAACTGAAGACCAGTGGATCTTCATGGATCTTGGTTGAGGGTTCAAAGGACTAGGAAGGGAAATTGGTTTGGGGGCAAAAATCAAAACAGAAATGGTAGCTCCTTTGTAAATCTCCAAGGGCTAGAATAGAAGACATAAATTGTTTTGATAAGATTTAAATGGAAAATAATCATATGGGGAGGTCCAACTTGCTGGATTTGATGCAAATCATGATCCAAAGATGAGGGGAGGTTTAGGAGACTGCATTTGCACTAAGGCCATGGCAAGAGAGATTTGTTGAAAGTGGTAAAGGATTATTCCAAAAGCTATAGAGTATTTTCAAAGAAATCTTCAAAAGACATGTTTCTCAAGTGAAAAGCATTTTGGTTTGAGTCCAAATAAAAAGCAAGAACCTCCAAGACCAAAAACAAGTCTTGGGTGAATCCAAATAAAACTCTTGCCATAAAAAAAATATTTTGAAAGGGAGGGTTCTTTTGAAGAAAAATTTAAATCACCTCCCTCAAGTCAAAATAAATTTTTTGAAAAATCCAAATAAAATTTTGGGTGTCACAGCGGCCAACTCGATCCGAGTCGGATGTGCACCAAGGAGATGCCTCATGACGAGGTGGCTCACATGGTGAACTATCTCGCGAACTGCAAGCTCTCCGAAGAGTGGCAGTTTGGCAAGGAGCCATACTCCCGTGCCGATCCCCCGCCTATGGTATGGTTTCTTTATCTTCTCTTCTTTAGTTTTGTCACCAAGTTTTTCTTGGCCGACTCTGACCAGTCGGCTTGTCTTGGCAGAGCCCTCTCCTTTGACCTGCGGCTGGGTCAGCGGGGGCGGATCGCCAATTTCTCCCCGACCGGGCGGAGCATGACTTGGAGGACCCCGACTTGGGGGCGGCCCCTATGGACGATAACACCGAGGCAGGAGGCGGCGAAGCAGGCGGCTCCGAGCTTGGAGCCAGGTTCGACGACTTGCCGGATGACGACGAGGCGGAAATCGTCTCGCGCCGGCAACCGGCATCCGACCATGGCGCGGGTTCATCCGCCACGCCGCCTGCTCGAGGCGGCGCGCAGAAGCGCCGGGCCGCGTCGGGCTTGTTCGGTAGTCGGCCGAAGAAGCCCAAGAGCGGGGCGGCGGCGACCAGGCGGGATGAGGCGGCCGCGAAGGCGGCCCGCTTCCGCAAGGTGGTGAAGCAGCCGCAAAAGGTTTCGGCGTAAGTGTCGATTCTCTTGCATATTCCTTCTTCTTTTCATGTCGATTTCTGAATCCTTGTCTTGACTTATCAAACAGGACTCCGCTCTCTCTTGAGCGGATCGCTGCTGCCTCCGTGGTTGGATCAGCGAGAGGATCCGCAAGCACCCGCCGCGTGGACCCCCATGCCGAGCTTCAAGCGGCAATGGAGCGGAACGCGCGGGAGGCGCAGGAGGAGCGGGAGGCGGAGGAGCTGAGGGCAGCCGCTGCCAAGGCGGCGCAGGAGATGGCGGAGGAGTCAGCGAAGGCACAAGCCGATGCGGCGGCCAAGGCTCAGGCGGAGGCTGCAGCCGCAGCGGCAGCGGCGGGGGCCTTGCTTGTCACCCCCCTGCGCGCCGTGGCGCCCGAGATCCCGGAGCCCCCGCCGGAGGAAGCCGGTGGCGACCTGCCGGGGATGGAGAGGGAGGAGGACGACGTCGTCGTCCGGGAGAGGGAGGCGGCACCGCCATCGCCGACTGGGGCGGACCGAGGCAGCCGGCTTGACGCGCCGCTCGTGCGGCCGGCTAGAGGTGAGCCGACTGCGAGGACGGACCTGGTGGTCTGGTCGCCATCACGCCAGCGCGCGGGGAAGGTGTAACGCTCACGATGCGGCTATATCTCCCACGTGTCGAGGCACGACTTAGAGGCATAACCGCATTGTGGTTTTGTCGCAAGAAGGGTCATCTTCACACAATCCCATGTAATGAACAAGAATGGGATAACGAGAGTTGGCTTACAATCGCCACTTCACACAATACATAAATATAATTCATACATCATCCAAAATACACACATAGACCGACTACGGTCAAAATCCATAAGAAAATAAGATAACCCCAAATGCTAGATCCCCGATCGTCCCAACTGGGCTCCAGTACTGATCATCAGGAAAAGACACATAGTAACGACCACGTTCCTCGTCGAACTCCCACTTGAGGTCGATCCCATCATCTGCACTGGCATCGTCGGCACCTGCAACTATTTTGGTAGAATCTGTGAGTCACGAGGACTCAGCAATCTCACACCCGCGAGATCAAGACTATTTAAGCTTATAGGAAAGGATGGTGTAAATAGGTGGAGCTGCAGCAGGCACTAAGCATATATGGTGGCTAACATACGCAAATGAGAGCGAGAAGAGAAGCAGCGGAACGGTCGTCATCTAGTAATGACCAAGAAGTGATCCTGAACTCCTACTTACGTCATTCATAACTCAAACCATGTTCACTTCCCGGACTCCGCCGAGAAGAGACCATCACGGCTACACACGCGGTTGATGTATTTTAATTAAGTCAAGTGACAAGTTCTCTACAACCGGACATTAACAAATTCCCATCTGCCTCATAACCGCGGGCACGGCTTTCGAAAGATATTACCCTGCAGGGGTGTCCCAACTTAGCCCATCATAAGCTCTCACGGTCAACGAAGGATAAACCTTCTCCCGGAAAGACCCGATCAGTCTCGGAATCCCGGTTTACAAGACATTTCGACAATGGTAAAACAAGACCAGCAAAGCCACCCGAATGTGCCAACAAATCCCGATAGGAGCTGCACATATCTCGTTCTCAGGGCACACCGGATGGGCAAGACGTCGGGTTGGCATAGACCCTGGTTGCCCAGGGGGCGCCGGACATCGCCCAGTTTGGGCCAGCATCGAAGGAGCACTGGTCCGGGGGTAAAATAAAGATGACCCTCGGGCTCGCGAAAACCCGGGGGAAAAGGCTTAGGTCGCAAATGGTAAAACCAAGGTTGGGCCTTGCTGGAGGAGTTTTATTCAAGGCGAACTGTCAAGGGGGTCCCATAAATCACCCAACCGCGTAAGGAACGCAAACTCAAGGAACATAATACCGGTATGACGGAAACTAGGGCGGCAAGAGTGGAACAAAACACCAGGCATAAGGCCGAGCCTTCCACCCTTTACCAAATATATAGATGCATTAATTAAATAAGAGATATTGTGATATCCCAACATATCCATGTTCCAACATGGAACAAACTTCAACTTCACCTGCAACTAGCAACGCTATAAGAAGGGCTGAGCAAAAGCGGTAACTTAGCCAAACGACGGTTTGCTAGGAAAGGATGGTTAGAGGCTGTCATGGCAATATGGGAGGCATGATATAGCAAGTGGTAGGTAGCGCAACATGGCAATAGAACGAACAACTAGCAAAGCAAAGATAGAAGTGATTTCGAGGGGTGGTCATCTTGCCTGCAAGGTTCTCAGAGTTGTCGAAAGCTTGATCCTCGTAAGCGTACTCAACAGGTTCCTCGTTCACAAACTCGTCTCCCGGCTCTACCCAAGACAAGAACACAAGCAATGGAACCACAATCAATCACGGGAAAAACACAAGCAACATGATGCAATACATGAATGATATGCAAGATATGATATGCGATGCATATGCATGCTCCGGAAGGAAAATGATGAACAAGGCAGTAACTTGGCAAACCAAGCATGCCACTGGAAAGATGAGATGATTTCGGTTGAAATCGATATAAAGATCACCGGAAACGGATGCACGGTTTGCAAATGGCAAGCAAAACAAGAATGACACGAATCTGCGATTAACAGCATGATAGCACTTAGAATGCAACAAGTAACAATGCTACAGCACTCCAATGTAGCAACAAAGCATATGGCAGTAATCTACAGGAGATTCTTGACAAAAGATGAACGCTGAGCTACGGCTAGTTCACACCACAGCAGGTTCAAACAGGCATGGCAAAAGTGCAAAAGATAACAGGTTCACAGACTTGGAGAAATTACTGGACATGGCAAAAACAGCATCAGGTAGCAATGTTCAGAGCACGAAATGAATATGCTACAGGAAATTAACATGGCAAAACAAGGAATGGCAGTATTCTACTAAATGCATATGACAAATGTCCCTTACTGACCATAAGCCAAAAAGGACCAGAAGATATGATGGCAACCATGTAAAGATAGCAAGTTTCGTTAACAGGTTTCAGACTTGGCAGAAAACAGAGCATGGCAGAAACAATAATATGAAGGCATCTTGGTGAGCTTGATGCACTCACCACAAAGCAATGCATGACAAAACAAGCATACCTACAGCAAGATGGCAAGTTTATAAATCTATCCATGGCAAGAGCAAATACATAGAATGTATGGATCAACTACAATAAGCTTGGCAAAATTGAATAACACGTAAACAATCTGCCAGAAATATTTTATAGTAAAAGTAGAGCAAGATTGAGTCATGCTATGGCACTACATAATTACAAACAAGGGCATAAATGGATCAATTACAACAATATCTACAAAACATCCTTACTGAACATCACCAAAATAAGCATGGATCTCTCTGTAGCCACATGGATACATAGAAACAAAATAACAACAGACATAGACTTGGAGAAAATACTAAGTCTCTGAAATCAGAAACATTACGGAGCCTAGTTTGCATGCTTGTGCTAGTCACCACAGAGATAATAAAAATACAATGCACACACCACTGGAAAGATGGCATGGCATACAACAAAACACATGTAGAGCTCATGCCCATAAGATGCACAGATTAAATGCAACAAAAATAACAAATCTACAAGTTCTGCTAAGTAACAACAGTTAACAGCAACTAGCACTCTTGCACCAGCGATTTGGGCATCAAGATGAGCTCAAATGAACATGGTGCAATGGAACAAAATGAAGAGCATCTCGAGACGAACAGTTCGATATATTACACGCACGAAACGGAGCTATATGCAGAGAGTTATAATGCGTTGAACAGGTGCACATACTGTAAAATAATATGACTTGGAAATATTTCGGGGGGATCTCGGGGTCAACCTTAGGGGTTGACTGGATCGGGATCGACCGGAGTTTGGACTCGTCGGGGCGGCCGGAGGTTCGCCAGAGTGGAGGAGAGTGCGGCGGCCGGAGAAGAGGAGGAAGAGGCGCCGGGTCGGGGAAGGAGGCGAGGATGGGGACGCGGCGGCGACCGGCGTCGAGGGCGGCGGCCTCGGGGCGCGGCGGCGGCGTTGGTGACGGCGAGGCGACGGCGAGGCGGCGGCGCCGGCGCAGGAGGCGAGGCGGCGGGCGGAGGCGAGGTGCGGCGACGGCGCACGGGAGCGGGGGAGGCGCACGGGAGCGGAGGCGCGCGGGCTCGGGGGCCAGCCACGGGCCCGGCGGGCCGGCGGCGCGCGCGGCGGTGGGGCGCCACATGGCAGCGCGTGGGTGGCTGGAGGCGGCGGCGGATTCGTCCGGCGGCGCCGGAGGCGATTTTTAGGGTTTTGGACAGCAAATGTATTCGGAGGGGGAGGTGTATATATAGGTAGAGGGAGCTAGGAGACTCCAAACGAGGTGCGGTTTTCGCCCACACGATCGTGATCGAACGACCTAGAGCATGGAAGAGACTTAGAGGGGTTTTTGGGCTGTTTGGAGGGGGTTTTGCTGCAACACACAAACGGACTTTGCGGTTACCCGGTTAACCGTTGGAGTACCAAACGACCTCCAAATGGAACGAAACTTGACCGGTGGTCTACCGGTGGTATACCAAGGCCACTTGACAAGCCTCGGTCCATTCCGAGAACGTTTGACACCCGCTCACGAAAAGAAAACAAGAGGGGTGCGCCGGAGGAGGTGGGAGTGCCGGATTGCAAAACGGACAACGGGGAAAATGCTCAGATGCAAAAGACGAACACGTATGCAAATGCAATGCACATGATGACATGATATGAGATGCATGACATGAACAAAAATACAAAACAAAAAACAAAACCCGACCACGAAGGAAATATCATAACACATAGCCGAAAATGGCAAGAGTTGGGGTTACAAATATGGAAAGTTACATCCGGGGTGTTACAGAAGGCGACTTCGGCGCCGGACCCGCAGAAGGCCGCGGGCTCTAGCTTGTCGACCCAGGATCTGGAGACAGCCAGCGCTAGCTCGGGGTGGACGCCGGGTGGTGGGACGGCCGTGGTGAACATGGCGGCGCAAGAAGTCTGGAACCGGCTTCAGTCCCAGGCCGCCGTGCTGAGGCAGTACATTGAAGAGTTCCTCGCGACACGGGCGGCCATTCGGGAGAGTCTTCCCACTTTTCTGTTTCTTGATCTTGATTTCTTCCGTGGGGGCGCATCAGCGCACCCACTGGGTGTAGTCCCCGAGTTCCGAGTCGGCTGCTGAGCAGGCGGCTTGGAACTTCTTAGTAGACTTTGATTGCTTATCTTGCTCTTGTTCGCTTCTCTGTCCGACTTGCAGGACTACCATAACCTCCGCGTGGCTGCCTTCAACTCCCAGGCTCGGGAGTTGACCCAGAAGACCGCTGATCTAACTGAGAGCCGGAGTAAGTGCTTCATCTTTTATCTCACGTGAGGGCGCGTCAGCACACCCACTAGGTGTAGTCCCCGAGATTCGGGCCAACTGCTGAGCAGTCGGGTCGGATCTTTCCTGGCGACTTCTTTCTTATTGCTTTTTTCTTGTTTGCCATATCTGCAGAGGCCAATGCCAACCTGAGGGAGCAGCTGGGTGGGACCCAGACCGCCCTTCGTGCCAAGGAAGCCGAGTTCGACGCCTTGGTTCAGGAGCGTGACCGCTTGGTCAAGAGGCTGGCCGACCAGGAGGAGAGCAACAAGGCGGCCCTGAAGGCGGTGCAGGACAGCGAGGCCGCCCTCCAGGCCGAGTACGAGGCGAGGCGGCGAGCTGGGCTGAGGCAAGGCAGTCGCTGATCAGTGGCTACGGCCAGATCGAAGACTTGGTTGACGGTAGGCCTTCTTCTTCGTTTCTTGCTTGCCGCTTGCCATTTGGTCCATTCTCTGACTTTGTGTTTTTTCTCTTCCTTTCTTTCTTGTGCAGAGTACTTCCCTGGTTACTCTACCGCTGCCAACCAGGTCGTCGAGGCCCACCGCGAGGCACGAAGGCAAGCCGGTGTGGAGATCGCGCCGAATGCTCGTCGGTCGCTTGAGGAGCAGCTTCTGGCGATCCAAGCCCGCCTCCAGCCGGCTCACCGCATGCTCCGCCGTCTTCAGCGCGTTCGGGCGCAAGTGCTGGCCGCCCTCTGGCCCGGCGAGGCGATTCCCCTTACCCCCAGTCGGACTGCCGACTGGCTGGAGGTAGCGGTTGGCCGCATCGAGGCCTGGAAGGCTTCTGCAGCTCGGTCAGGCGCCAGGCGGCCGCTGGAGTTCGTCAAAGCCTGGTATCCCGAGTTGAGCTTGGACCAGCTGGCCACCTGGCGGCAGGAGGCCGACGAGGAGTTGGAGGCGGTGCAGCCGGGTATCATCTAGCGCGCCTCGGCAATCGCCGACTACACCGACACCAGCGCCTTTGCTCCTGAGGTGGATGATAACGGCATTGCTCAGCCGGAGGAGTGGTTCGGGCTGAACCCGGCGGATGGTGAGGACTCAGCGGAGGAGATCGATTCCAGCGACGAGGGCGAAGAGGATGAGGGAGAGGATGGTGAAGACGCCGTGCCAGATGGTGGAGCAGCCGGCCAGCCTCAACTTGACCGTGCCTCCAGCAACGAGGCGCGTGCGAGCGCGCCGCCTGCGGGCGGTGATGATCAAGCCGAGACTCGCCAGCCGGCCACTCCTCCCGCCGGTACTGCCGTCTCTACCGACCAGCCCGGCTCGCCTATTGCGCCCTTAGCCTGATCCGCCGCCTTTGCTTTCCTGTTTATTGTTCTTCGAACAATATTTTGTTAAGTTTGCGCAGTTCCACCCACTGGGGGTGTATTCAAATTATGTTGACTGCCGGCCTGTTGAAGGCCTTTTGTGTAAATATAATCATGCATGTGTTTGGCTTCCCGTTGTTCTTGCTTTTCATCCTTTGGCTGTTTCCTTTGCCGCCCTCCCTTGGTCGCCGCCTTCCCAGCCGGACAGCTGCTCTGCGGTCTGTGGCTGGAGAAGTGCCTGGCCGGTTGGGAGGGCGAGTACTCTAGCTTTCTTGGATTGTAGCAAAGTGAATGGGAAGCCGGCCAGCCGGCTGTTCTGTTAGCCGGTAGGCGTGGTGGGAGGCCGGCTTGTGTTATATAGGTTCGTTAGTCCTTGGCCGTTTTTTGTGTGGGCATCCTTTCCTGCCTTTGGCTCTTGCCAGTCGGATAGTCGGTTCTTCGAGCTGCGACTTTCAATAAGAGAGGGCTCGGGTGCCGGCACACTACTTGTCTGACTGCAGGTAGAACTTTAATATAACTCAAGGCGGCAAGTCCCCGGGCCGACTGGTCGAACCCGGTGCCGGACAGAAAATCAAATGTAATAGTACATTCATAGGTATGACACTCGTCATTCATAGATAAAAGAGGGTAGTCCCCGAGTGCGCCTCAGGGGGCCCGTTGTCTTGTAGTTAATACAAAAGGTAGCGTGGTACATACTGCTTTTAACTGTAAAATCTTCTTAGGAGATTGGCGTTCCATGGTCGTTCCGACTCCTTGCCGGAATCATCCGTCTTGCGTGCCTTCGGCTTCTGTGCGTCGATCAGGTAGTAGGAGTCGTTGCCTAGGGCCTTGCTGATGACGAATGGGCCTTCCCAAGGGGCCGAGAGCTTGTGCTGGCCGGCTGTTCGCTGGATTAGCCGGAGCACAAGATCGCCTTCTTGGAAGGATCTTGGCTTGACCTTCCGGTTGTGGTAACGGTGCAAACCCTGCTGGTAGATGGTGGACCGGCTGAGTGCTAACAGCCGGCCCTCTTCCAGCAGGTCGACACCGTCTTCTCGCGCTTCCTTGGCCTCCGCCTCTGTGTACATGGTGACCCGAGGCGAGTCGAACTCGATGTCAGTTGGGATGACAGCCTCGGCACCATATACAAGGAAGAAAGGAGTGAAGCCGGTTGACCTGTTCGGGGTAGTACGCAGACTCCAGAGGACAGCCGGCAGCTCATCGAGCCAGCAGCCGGCCGAACGCTCCAGTGGTACGACCAGTTGGGGCTTGATGCCGGAGAGGATGAGGCCGTTTTCTCGCTCGACTTGGCCGTTTGACTGCGGGTGGGCAACGGATGCTGAGTCCAGTCGGATGCCCTGTGCTGCGCAGAAACGTGCCAGTGCTCCCTTGGCAAAATTCGTGCCGTTGTCAGTGATGATGCTGTGTGGTATACCATACCGGGTGGTGATATCTGCGATGAATGTCACGGCAGTCGGCCCGTTCAGCTTCTTGATTGGCTTCGCTTCAATCCACTTGGTGAATTTGTCCACGGCGACAAGCAGATGTGTCATGGCGCCGCGTGCCGTCTTGAATGGGCCTACCATGTCCAGCCCCCAGACGGCAAAGGGCCAGGTGAGGGGGATGGTCTTGAGTGCAGAAGCCAGCAGGTGTTGCTTGGAGCTGAAGACTTGGCACCCTTTGCAGCATTTGACTAATTCCTTGGCGTCTTCCAAAGCAGTCGGCCAGAAGAAACCATGGCGGAAAGCTTTGGCGACAAGTGATCTTGAGGCCGCGTGGTGGCCGGATTCGCCTTGGTGGATATCCTTGAGGATTGCTATGCCCTTCTCTGGCTCGACGCAACGTTGGAAGACTCCAGTGACGCTACGCTTAACAAGTTCTCTGTTTATTATTGTGTATGCTCTGGCTCGGTGTTGAACTTGTCTTGCCGAGATCTCATCAGTCGGCAGCTCTCTGTTTACTAGGAAGTTGAGGATGGGTTGGGCCCATGATGGAGCTGTGATTTCTTCTATTGTCAATACGGCTACCGTGACCCGGGTGGGTGGGTTGGGTGGTGAAGAGTTGGAGTCGGCCACCGCCTGTTGTGTCATTGCAGTCCCCGGGCCGACTGCTGCAGTCCCCGGGCCGGGTTCTGAAGTTCCCGAGCCAGGTGCGACTACGACAGTCCTCGGGCCGCCTGTCGAAGTCCCCGAGCCGCCTGCTGGGTTCCCCAAGTCAGATCCGACTGCATCAGGGGCAGGCGGTACGAAGATGGAGTCTGATTCTGAAGACGGCTTGACAGACGGTTTGAGGAGGCATTGGAGAGAGACGCCGGTTGGTATAGCTTGTCGGGTGGAGCCGATCCGTGCCAGGGCATGCATCTGCTTGCTCGTTGTCGGCCCGTGGCACGTGGAGGAACTCGCATCCTTCAAAGTATCCGCTGATTTGCTGGACGAGGAATCGATAGCTCGCCATGTTTGCGTCCTTGGCGTCCTAGTCGCCGGATGACTACTGGACTACCAAATCCGAGTCGCCATAGCACAGGATCCGGCGTATGCCGAGCTCTTTGGCTAGCCGGAGCCTGTGTATGAGCGCCTCGTACTCGGCCACATTGTTGGAGGCGGCAAAATGAATTTGCAGTGTGTATCTGAGTTTGTCGCCCTTGGGAGAGGTGAGGACGATGCCGGCTCCCAAGCCGGTGCGCATCTTGGATCCATCAAAGTGCATCCGCCAATGAGTGGAGTCAGGAGCCGGCGGTAGGTACTGGGTCTCGGCCCAGTCGACAAGGAAGTCAGCCAATGCTTGGGACTTGATGGCGGTGCGGGGCTGGTAGAAGATCATGTAAGGAGCCAGCGCAATGGCCCACTTAGGCACCCGGCCGGATGCATCCCAGCTGGCTATGATCTCGGCAAGCGGGGCAGTGCATACGACCGTGATGGGATGCTCTTGAAAGTAGGGCTTCAGCTTCTTGGCGGCAAAGTACACTCCATAGCACATCTTCTGGTAGTGCGGGTAGTTTTGCTTCGAGGTGGACAGTACTTCGCTCAAATAATATACCGGCCTCTGGACTAACTGAGCCCGGCCTTCTTCTGGGCGTTGGACCACGATAACTGTACTAACCACTCGGCTAGTCGCGGCAATGTAAAGGAGCATGGACTCTTTCTCAGTCGGCGCTGCCAGGACAGGCGGTGTGGTCAGCATCTTCTTCAACTCGTGGAAAGCTTGGTCTGCTTGGTCGTTCCACTCGAAGTGGGTGGACTTCTTCATGAGTCGGTACAGGGGGAGAGCCTTCTCCCCTAGCCGGCTCATAAAGCGGTTTAGGGAGGCCAGGCACCCGGTAAACTTTTGAACGTCTCGCAGCTTGGTAGGAATCTCCATTCTCTCTATGGCCTTGATCTTCACTGGGTTGCACTTGATGCCGCGTTCGGAGACCAAAAAGCCTAGAAGCTGGCCGGCTGGTACTCCGAACACGCATTTCTCAGGGTTGAGCTTGATCTGAAACCGGCGCAAGTTGGCAAATGTTTCTCTGAGGTCTTCCAGCAGGGTGCCGCGCTTCTTCGTCTTCACCACAATATCGTCTACATAGACGTGGGCATTTCTGCCGAGTTGCTTGAGGAGGCATTTCTGCATGCAACGCTGAAAAGTGGCACCGACATTTCTCAAGCCGAATTTCATAGTCAGGTAGCAGAAAGCTCCGAATGGTGTGATGAAGGCGGTCTTCAGGCGGTCGGCTGGATCCAACTTGATCTGGTGGTAGCCTGAGTAAGCATCCAAGAAACTCAATAGCTTGCATCCGGCTGTGGAGTCTATCACTTGATCGATTTGTTTTAAGGCAAACAGATCTTTGGGGTAGGCTTTGTTGAGGCTGGTGTAATCTATACACATACGCCATTTATTGTTTTTCTTCAACACCAGGACCGGGTTGGCAAGCCATTCTGGAACAAACACCTCCATAATGAAGCCGGCTGCCAGGAGCCGGGCTATCTCTTCTCCTACGATCCTTCTCTTCTCCTCCGACAGTCGGCGGAGAGGTTGCTTGATTGGTTTTGCGTCCGCTTGGACGTGTAGCTTGTGCTCGGCGAAATCCTTCGGAACACCCGGCATGTCCTTTGGGGACCAAGCAAAGATGTCCCGATTCTCACGGAGGAAGTCGACGAGCTCGCCTTCCTATTTGCTGTCCAGGTTTGCACCAATGACAGCAAACCTCTCCGGGTTCTCCGGGTCCAGAGGTATCTTCTTTGTTTCCTTGGCCGGCTGGAAGGAGCCTTGAGCATCATATTCCTTGGGGTCAGGGGACAGGGCCGGCTGCTTGCCGGCCATGGCCACGACTCGGTCCAGCATCTTCTTCTCTTCAGCAATCACGAGGGACTCGGCCAGCCGGCTGCTGGCTGCAGCACACTCGGAGGATTTCTTGTAGTCTCCGGCTATGGTGATGATCCCCTTTGAACTCGGCATCTTCATCTTGAGGTAGGCGTAGTGGGGCACAACCATGAACTTGACCAGGGCAGGTTGGCCAAGCAATGCGTGGTAAGGGCTCTCTAGATCCACTACTTCAAACCAGATCGCTTCTCGACGGAAGTGATCCTTGTCTCCGAAGAGAACATCCATCTTGATCTTGCCGATTGGGGAACAGGACAGGCCGGGTACGATGCCACGGAACACAATCCGGCTTGGCATGAGTTGCTTCATCTTGAGATTCAACTTCTCCATGGTGTCGCGGTACAGTATGTTGATGCTGCTTCCACCGTCAATCAGCACACGGGAGAAACGGGCAGCTCGCCTCTCTGTCACGAGGGTGGCGTCCAACACCAATGCATAAGAGCCGGGAGACGGCATCACTTCTGGGTGATCGGCCCGGCTCTAGCTGATAGGCTTCTCAGACCAATGCATAAACTCGGGGTTGTTGGAGGCGACCGCGTTGACTTCTTGGTCCTGTTGGCGCCGACTGCGCATGTCTTCAATTTGGCTTGTGAAGACGACGTAGGCGGCGTGCTCATCTGGGAACTCATCTTGAATGGCTCCGACTGCTGGTCGAACAGCCGGCTGCTGAGGGGCTAGAGGCGGCGGGCCAGTAGGTGGAGGCGGTAGCAGCCCTTCGCCCTTGGAGATCCGCGTGAGCCAATGGCACTTCCGGGCCGTGTGGTTGGACGGCTTCGCGCCGCTGTGGAACTTGCAGGGGGCATCAAGGGTTTGCTCGTAGGAGAAAGCCGGCTGCCAAGCCGGCCTGCCGCCCCTCTGCTTCTTGGGCGCGGGCCGCTCTTCGGGCTGTTCGTCTTTGACGGTGGCTACTTGCCGACTGGTGGAAGGTGGCATAGGGGCCTTGCGCTTGTTGCCGTTCTGGTAAGGGCGTCGGTTGGAGTCACCAGCCGGCGTCTTGGGAGCCGGAGCGAGCACCTTTCCAGAGGCGTCCACTCGAAGCTCGGTCTTCATCGAAGAGTCGGCCATGGCGTACTTGTCTGCTATGATCAGCAACTCGTCGAGGGTAGTCTGCTCGTCGCAGAGGAGTCGGTGCTTGAGGAGGGTGCCCTCTCGGCACCCGGCGGTGAAGTACTCTATGGCTTGAACCTCATGCACCCCCTCGCAGGAGTTGCGGAGCTCGGCCCAACGCGTGAGGTAGTCGCGAGTTGATTCGCTGGTCCCTTGGACGCACAAGGAGAGCTGGCGGGGCTTGGGAGGCCGCTTGTATGTGCTGGTGAAGTTGCGAATGAAGACTTCCGTGAAGTCTAGCCAGCTGTTGACGCTGTAGGGCTTGAGGCTGTTCAACCAGGTGCGTTCCGTGCCTTGAAGCATGAGCGGGACGTACTTCATGGCAACGCGCCTGTTGCCGTTTGCCATGCTGACTGCGGTGGAGTAGTCGATCAACCAGTCTTCCGGCTTCACGGAGCCGTTGTATTTTGGCGTGTCTCTTGGGAGTGAGAACCCTTTGGGGAAGGGCTCGTCGCGGATGCGGGGGCCAAAGCAAGGCGGGCCGACATCATCTTCTTCTTCTAGCGCCAGGGATCGCGCTAGGCGGTCGATCCGGTGGCGGGCGTCATTCTCGCCGACTCCTTCGCGGTGGTCTAGTCGGCCGCCGAGAGTCGGATGCGTGACAGGCGGCGGGGTGGGATATCTCTCCCCACGAGGCGAGGGAGGAGGTGGATTGCCTTGTCGTTCCACAGCTCGGGGGCGGCCTTCTGCGTCGCGCTCAATGGTGAGCCGAGTCCGACTGCAGCTAGCAGCCGGCTCCTTGTCTTTTCTTGCGCGGGCGCCACTTGCAGTCGGCGTACGGGTTGTCGCGCCGTGCTCTCGGCGTGGGGGAGGACTTTCAGCGTGGGCGCCGGCTTCATGCCGCTCTGCGGCCGCGTCGATCAGCTGCTGGATGCGTCTAGTCATGTAGGGGAGCTCGTCGGCCCCCAGCCTGTTCAGCTCGTCAACAGCCGCCTGAGCGGCACGCAGGTTCTCGAGTGGCGTGGCGTAGACTGGGCAGTCTGCTCCCAGCATGCTAGCGATGGCCGCGCCGCGCTTCTTGATGATGCCGGCTCGGCTCGGCCCGCCAGGAGGCGGCGTACCGAAGGCGGCGCGGTCGACTTCGCGCTGGTGAGCCTCAGTGAGGCGTCTCATGGATGCTATCTTTTGGCCTTCCGCAACGAGGGCGAGGCGGTGTGCCTCGAGTGTCTCGGCGTCGGCGTTGGCCGGGATGGGGACGGACAAGTCGTGCAGCGCCGCTTGTAGGGCTTCGTGGGTGTTCTCGCCTGAGACGACGCCGTGGCTAATGACCAGCACCTCAGTGACAGCGCTGCTGCCACTGTCGGCTCTAGGGAGAGGGTCGTCGATGATCACCACGTTGGTGGGGAAGGTGTCAAGCGATGCCATGTCGGAGTCGACTAGCATCGGGTCGGTGGAGCCGACCGACTCCAAGTCCATAGCAAGCTCGCTGGAGACGTGAAGCTGTTCGACGAGGCTGACCAGGCGGCTCTCGGGGCAGTCTGTGCCCGCGTCGGACGCAGGCTCATCGGAGATGCGAGCCTCGCCAAGAAGATCGGCGAGGCAGCTCGCCGCGCAGGCGTCGTCGACGCCTTGCAGTGCGTTGGGGCAAGCGCCATCGGGCGTGGCGGGCTGCTACGCTCGCGGGGGAGGAAAAGGGTTCCCATCCAGAACAGGTCTCCGGACGACGGTGCACCTGGCCCCACGGTGGGCGCCAAATGTCAGGTGGTAGGTGCGACATATGCCAACGGGTGGCTTATCATTGTGGGAGCCAGTAAGACATCGCCGGTGCCTGGAAACGGGATAAGGCGAAGACATGCACGCCGGCGGATCTTACCCAGGTTCGGGGCTCTCCATGGAGATAACACCCCTAATCCTGCTCTGCGGGGTCTCCGCATGATCACTAGACCAACACAAGTAGCTACAAGTGCTCCTTGAGCTGTTTCGCTAGAGGAGGAAGAAAGGCAAGGCTAGCCCTCCTCTTCTCTCTACGTGGTGTGTAAAACCATCTCAGAGATCAACCCTTTGCATGGGTGCCCTGGGGGGTTTATATAGGCCTACCCCCAGGGATACAACGGTAATTCGGCTGGGCGCGGGTCCCAGCCGTCAGTGTCTGTGTTCGCCGGCTTCTCCGCCGGCCGTTGGGGCCCGCCGACTGGTGGGTCCCGCCGGCTGCCGGCCTCTTGGCCGACAGGCCGGCCCCACCGCCTGGGGGTCTTGTCGGTGGCTGGTTACTGTTGCCTCGCCCCTGATGACGAGGGCTTTGTCGAGGTAAGCGTGGCTACAGTGCCGCCGCCTGGCGGGCTCTCACTGTAGCCTTACCTCGTCTTGTCTCCTTAATGATGCACATACTTCGAGGGAGGGAGGTAGCCGGCTATTGGGAGCCGGCTACGCCCCAGGCCGACTAGGGGAGGCCTGGCCGTCTTCGAGCGTATCTCTGGCTGAAGGGGCCCGCCGCCCGCGGGCCGTACTGGCGCCTGTCGTGGGTGGCGTCACGGTCAACATGGCAACAGTGCCGCGCCGGAGGGGGGATGGCTGACCCGTACGGCGCACTGTGGCCATGCGTGCTCCGGGATTCGGGGGTGGCAGGCTGTACTGTGGCCACGCCCCGTCTCATCACCGTTATGTGGGTGCAGCCCTTGAGGGTGCAGTCTTGGCCGGCTTCCGGGAGTCGGTCTTCTTGCGGCCGGCTTCTGGGAGTCGGTCTTCTTGTGGCCGGCTTCTGGGAGTCGGTCTTCTTATGGCCGGCTTCTGGGAGTCGGCCATCTTATGGTTATATTCGGGAAGGTTTTTTGAGGTCGGGTTGCCTTCCGGTAGTCGGCCTGTGAGATAGCCGACCAGGGGAAGGCGGCCCTGTGTTTTGGATGCTTGAAGGCCCGATCGGCCTGATAATTTTTCAAAGAGCCAGGGGGAGTCGGTTAGGCTACCCGTGGCCATTTACTCCGACAACGAGTATTCTGCGTGTGCAAAACTGGCTTGCACCCGTTGTATGTGAATGTAGAGCTGATCACACCCGATCATCACGTGGTGTCTCGGCATGACGAACTGTCGCAACGGTGTATACTCAGGGAGAACTGTCGGTGTCAAAACCGGCGGATCTCGGGTAGGGGGTCCCGAACTGTGCGTCTATGATCGATGGTAACAGGAGATGGGGGACACGATGTTTACCCAGGTTCGGGCCCTCTCTATGGAGGTAATACCCTACTTTCTGCTTGATTGATCTTGATGAATATGAGTATTACAAGAGTTGATCTACCACGAGATCGTATTGGCTAAACCCTAGAAGTCTAGCCTATGTGAATATGGTAATGAGTATATGTGGTATCCTTTCCGGACTATCCCCCTCGGTTTATATAGACACCGAGGGGATCTAGGGTTTACATGGAGTCGGTTACATAAGAAGGAATCTTCGGTCATCAAGCTTGCCTTCCACGCCAAGTAGAGTCCAATCCGGACACGAGTATGGTCCTCGGTCTTCGTGTCTTCATAGCCCATTAGTCCGGCCCATGGATAATATGCCGGACGTCCGAGGACCCCTTAGTCCAGGACTCCTTCAGTAGCCCCTGAACCTGGCTTCAATGACGTGGAGTCCGGCGTGCAGATCGTCTCCAGCATTGCAAGGCGGGCTCTCCATTTTCCGAACTCCAAGATAGTCTTCGGACAAGATGATTCCATCCGGACCTGTCACATATACACCGTACATAACCGCAGAGAGAATATAATATTTGCACGAATCTAATCTGTCGACAGCTTCTTTTCTTCTGCCATCCCACGTTTCGAGACGCGGTTGCTATTGGCATGTCTTGTCGAAACAGAGATCGTGTCCCCTTATTGTGGGATTCTCATCAATGCGGGCATGGGTAACTCAACCGTGCCGTTTATACAGCCCTTGGGAACAGGCGAATCCTAAGGTGAGTGAGGAGGCGTTTAATATTTGCTGCCTTTATAAGGGGATAAGGATTCCCCTTCCTCTTCTCACGCTCTCTCTCCGTCTCCGCCTTTCCGATCTCAAGCTCTAGCGCCTAAGTTCTCATCTCCGTTCAACTCAAGCAATCATGTCCGGATCCGGTGGTCAGGGCAAGTGGATGGTCTCCTCCGTCAAGGAGGAGGACATTACTGAGCTCCGGGAGGCCGGATATTTAGCGAAGGAGATCGCCCATCGTCTGCCGGCTGAGGGACAAGCCGTCCCCACGCCGGAGCCCACAGAGAGGGTAGTATTCATCCCCCATTTCTTCCGCGGATTAGGGTTTCCACTCCACCCTTTCGTCCGCGGGCTGATGTATTATTACGGGATAGATTTCCATGATCTGTCCCCGAATTCCTTCCTCAACATCTCGGCGTTTATCGTCGTGTGCGAGGCCTTCCTCCGCATCCATCCCCACTTTGGGCTGTGGCTCAAAGTCTTCAACGTGAAGCCGAAGGTGGTGGATGGCCAGCACGCGGAGTGCGGAGGAGCTATGGTGAGCAAGCTATCCAATATCTCTTGGCCCAAAGGCACTTTCATGGAGACAGTAAAGGAATGGCAGAAGCAGTGGTTCTACATCACAGAACCTCGCAGCACCACCTGGGCCGCAGCTGCCGAATTCTGCTCTGGTGCTCCCATGTGACTCACCTCCTGGGTCGAGAAGAGTCCGGACTGGTGTTCACCAGACGAGCTGATAGCGCTGCAGACGCGCGTTCAAAGCATGGTGACCAAGAACGTCAAGCTCGTTGACGTCATCCAGGTGATGCTAGTCCGCCGGATTCTTCCATGCCAGCGCGGAAGCCGTCCTTTATGGGAGTTCAACTCGAAGAAGCACCAGACCTTGAAAAGGCTCTTCGAGACTTCTCACGAAGGGGCCTGGAAGTTGCTCTTTAAGGGCAATGAGAAGCCGCCGGCCACGGATTCAGACCGCGGTCACAACTGTAAACACCCCGCCAGCAAGGTATGTTACTTTAGACGTATCCCCAACTTAAATGTTTCAAGGATGATGCCTGAGATTTTAGTATTGCTCTTTCAGGACTGGGTGGAGAGGGCGAAGCGGATCCAGTGTCCGGCTCCGCTGCCCGAAGAACCGGTCATCCCGCGCCTGGCGAAGATGCTGGTGCCGGCGCCATATACAGCGCCGGAGAAGAAGGCCAAGAAGAAGGCCAAGGGGGCCAAGAGTGGCCCCCATCGTAAGGGCGCTTCGGACGCGACGTCCGAAGACGACGAGGCCCATTCCTCTGTCCCTGAGGATAATGATGAGGAAGAGGAGGAGGAGGAGGAGGAAAACAACCCTCCTCCCGAGGAGAAGAAGAGGGCGGCCTCGGCGCATCCGGAGGCGAAAGTACCCAAAAAGGGGAAGGGCGCCCCAGCGGTCAATACCACATGGGACGTTGATAGTAGTCTAGAACGACGCCCCTGCACTAAGCCCCAGGCCGCATCGTAAGCAACATGGCTTATTTGTGCGCACATCCAGCCCTTTTCTATTTATTATTTTAACATGGTTAACTACACTATTGCAGTCCGGCCCGTGACCTTATCCAGCGATCCTCATCTGGAGGTTCGTTGGCTCCATCGGAGATGGCAAGCATTTCGCCACCGCCTGCCTACTCAGGGACGACACCGAAGTGCTATCCCGGAGGACTGCTCCGAAGGGAGGAGCCCAGGACGTTTTCCAGGAGGCGCCACAAGGCGGGACCTCCTCTGCTGGACACATGGGGGAGCCAATATCCATGGAGACTGGCGAAGAGGGTCGTATACAGTTCGGCCCTCAGCCGAATACGATTCCGGAGACCGATATGGCTCCGGAGTCAGGCGAGCAGCCCCCTTTGAAGGAGGGGGTGCGCCGCCTCCACCGGTGGCTCCTGTCCAACCAGGAGCGCCGGATGACCTGATGGGGGCGCTACAAAGCGCCTCCGTCGTGAACGAGCACCGTATCCTTATGGGTGCGGTGATCAAAAAGGTTCAGTCCGCCAAGAGCGGACTGAATGAAGCCTGCAGCAGCCTGTTAACAGGTTTCGAGGTAAGAAAGAGAAAAACCCCGTATAGTCCGTAGCCCCTGAGACGCTGTCCGGTGTTCCGTGAGAAGAACCGGGCAAGGGATCAATCCTTAATTATAAGAGGTTGATTGAATGTGTGTCCATAAGCAGGCGTCCCTGTTGGCCGCGACCTCGCATGTTGCCGAGGTCTCCGAACTGAAGCGGAGGCTGGAGCGGACCGAGAATGAGCTCGGCGAGGTTAAGGTTCGGTTCCAGGATCAGCAAGGTGAGCAACGAATTGCTATGTGTTCGGGAAAGGATAAGCGCTGTATATTGACAGCGGTATTGTGATACGTGCAGAAGCCGCGACCGAGGTCGAGGCCCTAGGGAAGGCCTTGGGCGAGGCCGAGGAGCAGGCTGTCCAGCAGCAGGCCGCCCGTAAGAAGCTAGAGGCCCGGGTCAAAGAAGTCCAGCAGGAGCTCCAGGATGCGGTTAACAAATGTGAGACCTTGGAGAATGATGCATCGGCTCGAGGGGCCGAACTCACCAAGGCTCGTTAGAGCACGGAGACCGCTCGGAATGAGGCCCAGGCCGCCCTCTAGGAGATCCAGGAGGCCAAGAAGATCACAGCGGGTAAGGCTTTTAAGATGCAAAGCAAGTATGTGGAGAAGCAGTACCTTTTACTAACCCGGGTTCGGAGTTCCCAGGGGCTTTTGCTGGTCTACCACGCAATGTATCGGACGCCGTGCAGTTTTACCAAGCCGAAGGAGGGGTTCCACGGAGAAGCTCTTCTGGTCGCAATATGCGGTGTCCGAGCCTCCCGTGTCCTTCACCGATCAGCTGAAACAGCTGGTGGAGCTGCACAAGGTGGCCGAATTAGCCATGAAGGATTTGATAATCCGGCTATGGCCAGCCGAAGCTATGCCTGGCAGCTACTTCGGACTCGTGAGGCGGATGGTAAACGCATGTCCGCGGCTGGACGTCATCAAGCACTCCGCCTGTATTGAAGGTGCCCGTATGGCCTTCGCTCGCTACAAGATGTGGTGGGCGAAGATGAACGCTGTTGAAGTTGCCAGTGGGCCGCCGGAGGGCAAGGAGCACCGCACACCCGAGCGATATTTCGCGGATGTCGTAGAGGGGTCTCGACTTGTAGCGGCACAATGTTCGCAGGACATTGTATTTGAATAAATGTATTCATGTTGCCTTTGCCTTGTATTAAGGGGACAAAGCCAGTTTTTGTAAAGTAATTTTATTATGCTTTGAATTGCTTCCTCCTGTGCGGCCGTGTTGCATGTAATCTGAGGGTTGGCCAGTCGTCGACTTCTGCCCTCACGTAGATAGTACAGAGGTGTTCAGGATGGAATCTAAACAATCTTGATCCAATTACATGGTCCTTGAAGGAGTTGTTTAGCGCAATGAATGAGGCAATCAGACTTTACGGCTTGAACACCCTCACTTAGCCATAAGAGTTTTATAATAAAGCATGGGCGCAGCCCCTAGTTTAAACCAGAGTACTGTCAGCATCTGATCGGGAAGTGCCGATCTCTCGCATAACGCGGAAAAAATCTCCAACGATTTGTAACCCTCGAGTAGCTGGCCGGCTCTCGCCATACCATGACAGTCAGTTTTCGTCTTTCTCTACTGAGGTGCTCATCTGGTCAAAGCCAGGGCACAATCGCAGTAGTTCTCCCTTTACTACCCTAGCCGATAGAGCAGAACGTAGGGTAGCAAGCACAGGAGCCGGGCAACCCAACTATTGACCACAGACATGATTCGGAGCCAATGCATATAATGCTGAATTCGGGGTGCCGAACTTGTATATAAGAAGTGTTCGGACTGTGCTGCCGTATTGTGGGGCGACAGGTAGCCCCTGGCGAATATGAAACGTAAAAGAGTGACGATGCAGCAAATAAGCGGATCAAAACAAAACGAAGTAAGAAGCGGAAAACACAGAAGCTGGGCCACGAACCATTTTTATTACAACTGGATGGATACGTCAAGGCATATCTTATACAGATGGTGTGAAAAGTATTCGGCTATTTAACATACCGGCATCAATAGGGCGCAGCGTGCGGGTCCTGAGAAATAAGTATGAATACCGTCAAGAAGAACGCATAAAGGTTACCCTACACACATGTGCTGCTTGCCTCCGTTGTATTCCAGTCCTTCTAAAGGACTTGCGGTCAGGCCCGCGGAGAAAGGTGCCTGAAACAAGAAAAAGAAGTAAAAGTATGTATGTCCGGGATCGGTCTGGCCGAACTGTAGACCCCAGGTTATCTCGTGCCTCCGTCGATGTCCATGGAATTTTAAGTGTGTAATTGTGTATGCGTGGTACGAATGCCACTACCACATTGGGGCTGGGACGGAGGCCGAATTGCTAGTCGAGCTCTTGACGAGCCGTGCTGTCCTGTTGAAGTGTAGTCCGGACCCTCTTGATGGTGTCCAGGGGCTCGGCAGTTGTATTATAATGCTGCTTGAGAAGGCCGCTCTGTACTTCTGCTGCTAGGGCGGCGGTTTGCTCCTATGTTCGAAGGGAGCGTTCCGTATTGCCGTTGACTGTTATGACGCCACGTGGACCGGGCATCTTGAGCTTGAGATAAGCATAGTGTGGCACTGCGTTAAATCTAGCAAACGCGGTTCGTCCGAGCAGTGCGTGGTAGCCGCTGCGGAAGGGGACGATATTGAAGATTAACTCTTCGCTTCGGAAGTTGTCCGGAGAACTGAAGACCACCTCCAGCGTGATTGAGCCCGTACAGTGGACCTCTACACCTGGTATGACTCCTTTAAAGGTAGTCTTTGTTGGTTTAATTCGTGAGGGGTTAATGCCCATCTTCCGTACTGTGTCCTGGTACAGCAGGTTGAGGCTGCTTCCACCATCCATCAGGACTCGTGTTAGGTGGAATCCGTCGATGATTGGGTCAAGGACCAGTGCGGCCGAACCGCCATGGCGGATACTAGTCGGATGATCTCGACAATCGAAGGTGATCGGAAATGACGACCACAGATTGAACTTTGAGGCGACTGGCTCTACCGCGTAGACGTCCCTGAGTGCTCGTTTGCGCTCCTTTCTGGGGATGTGCGTGGCATATATCATGTTCACCGTTTTGACTTGGGGGGGATTTCTTCTAACCCCCGGTGTTTGGCTGCCGGGGCTCTTCATCCTCGTCCTCACTTTGTGATCCCTTTTCTTTGTTTTTGGCATATAACTTGCCAGCCTGCTTGAAGACCCAACAATCCCTGTTGGTATGATTGGCTTGGTTGTTCGGGGTGCCGTGAATTTGGCACGGACGGTCGAGTATGCGGTCCAGGCTGGAAGGTCCTTCGTTGTTTCTTTTGTAGGGCTTCTTCCTTTGTCCGGACTTGGAGCCACTGAATCCGGCGTTGATTGTGGTGTCATCGGTGTTGTCGCCGTTGCTTCGGCGTTTGTGTCTATTGCGCCGGAGCTTACCGGTGCTGTTCTTGGCCTCGGTGGGGCCTGCCTCGCTAGCTGTGTTTTTGCTACGAGCCAGCCAGCTGTCCTCGCCCGCGCAAAAGCGGGTCATGAGTGCCGTAAGGGATGCCATTGACTTCGGCTTTTCTTGGCCGAGGTGGCGTGCTAGCCATTCATCACGGATGCTGTGTTTGAAGGCTGCTAGGGCCTCGGCATCCGGACAGTCAATGATCTGCTTCTTTTTGGTTAGGAACCTAGTCCAGAATTTTCTGGCTGATTCTCCAGGTTGTTGAACTATGTGGCTTAAGTCGTCGGCGTCTGGTGGCCGGACATAGGTTCCTTGGAAGTTGTCCAGGAAGGCCTCTTCCAAGTCGTCCCAGCTGCCGATAGAATTTTTAGGCAGGCTGTTGAGCCAGTGCCGAGCTGGCCCTTTGAGTTTTAGTGGGAGGTATTTAATGGCGTGGAGGTCATCTCCTCGAGGCATATGGATATGGAGAATGAAATCCTCGATCCATACTGCAGGATCGGTTGTGCCGTCGTATAATTCGATATTGACGGGCTTGAACCCCTCGGGGAATTCATGATCCAGTACTTCATCTGTGAAGCAGAGCGGGTGTGCGGCGCCTCTATATCGGGCCGCATCGTGGCGGAGCTCTGATGGAGTCCGTCTGTGGCATTTGGCCTAGGCATGGTTAGGTTTGTCACGTCCGAATACGTAGCCGTCGCCGTGCCTCGAGGCACGTCCTCGCGATCCGTAGATAGATCTTGTGAGTCCTGCTCTACTATCTAGGGTCTGTCGGAGGTCGTACGTATGACTCCATACTCTTCCGTCCCTATTTTGATGGGGTGGTGGGGCAGTCTGCTGTTCGGCCTGAGTTGCAGCTTTATCCCACGCGGGGTGGCCGTTCGGCCACCCTGTCTCGACCATGTGGTGGTCGTTCTGCGTTACGCGAGGGAGATAAGCGCTCCGGCGCCTCCTCGTTGAATTGAGGTAGCAGTCTGCGTTTCGGGTAGCTCTTGGCTGGGCGCTTGAGGCCGTATTCCTCGGCGGTCAGGACATCAGTCCATCTGTCGACGAGCAGGTCTTGTTCACCTTGAAGCTGCTGTTGTTTCTTTTTCAGGCTCCTTACAGTGGCTATGAGCTGAAGCTTAAAGCGCTCCTGCTCGAGAGGATCCTCAGGCACGATGAAGTCTTCGTTTCCAAGGCTTGTCTCCTCCTCGGAGGGTGGACGGTAACTACCGTCCTCTGAGTCATCTTCAATGGCCTATTCGTCAGGGTTGTCTTGCCTGCTGTCATGTTCCTGTTCGGATGTAGCCCCGACAGGGTCTTCATTGTTTTTGGCGTCACCCGGAGTACTATTTTCTCCGTTGCCAATATTTCCGTCCTTTGAGCGACGGGGCTTAGAGCGACGTTTGGGCCGTCGGCGCTTGGACTGCGTCTCGGAGGTTTTATTCGCATCTGGCTCTTCTTTGTCATCGCCAGGTCCTTTAGGTGTATCAACCATGTACACGTCGTACGAAGAGGTAGCCGTCCAACGTCCAGTGAATGGCGGGTCTTAGCCTTGCTCCTTGTCGGCATCGTCGTCCATACCGTCGATGTCTTCGGAGCCATTGTCAAGCACGTCGGTTAAGTCATCGACGGTGGCTATGAAGTGGGTGGCGGGTGGGAAGCAAAATTCCTCATCATCCGTCTCTAGCTCGAACCGGACATAGTTCGGCTGTGAGTCCTTCTCCAAGGACAAATTCTTTAGAGAGTTTAGCACGTCACCCAAAGGCGAGTGCTGGAAGACGTCAGCGGCGCCGAACTCAAAGATCGATAACCGATCTAGCTCGGTGTCCGTAGGCGTACATAGTCCGGAACTTATAGCCGGAGACAAGTCCGAAGTTCCGTTAAAGCGAATATTGTAGGGCGTCGAGTCCATGTGCGGCTCCAACGCCGCAGACTCTGCGGCCTCGGATGGCCCGATCTGCTTCGGCTCTAAGGCCGTTGCAGCCGTAGGAACCATCTCCTGGGTGTGATCCGATGACAGATTTAAGTCACGTTCATCAGGGTGAGGGGGAGCGATCGCCGTGGTCTCAAATCCCTTGAAGATCAAGTCACCATGGACATCCGCGACATAGTTCAAGCTTCCGAATCTGACCTGATGGCCAGGGGTGTAGCTGTCGATCTGCTCCAGATGACCAAGCGAATTGGCCCGCAGCACAAAGCCACTAAATACAAAGATCTGTCCCGGGAGGAAGGTTTCTCCCTGAACAACGTCATTACTGACGATCGAAGAGGCCACCGAGCTCTTTACCGACGGCATACTGGAACTCTCAATGAAAGCACCAATGTCGGTGTCAAAACCGGCGGATCTCGAGTAGGGGGTCCCGAACTGTGCGTCTATGATCGATGGTAACTGGAGACGGGGGACACGATGTTTACCCAGGTTCGGGCCCTCTCTATGGAGGTAATACCCTCCTTCCTGCTTGATTGATCTTGATGAATATGAGTATTACAAGAGTTGATCTACCACGAGATCGTAATGGCTAAACCCTAGAAGTCTAGCCTATGTGAATATGGTAATGAGTATATGTGGTATCCTTTCCGGACTATCCCCCTCGGTTTATATAGACACCGAGGGGATCTAGGGTTTACATGGAGTCTGTTACATAAGAATGAATCTTCGGTCGCCAAGCTTGCCTTCCACACCAAGTAGAGTCCAAATCCGGACACGAGTATGTTCTTCGGTCTTCGTGTCTTCACAGCCCATCAGTCCGGCCCATGGATAACAGGCCCGACGTCCGAGGACCCCTTAGTCCAGGACTCCCTCAAGAACACTTATACCTTGAAATTTAGTGAAAGATCATCTTATAATGCTACCGCCGAACTAAGAAAAATAAGATGCATAAAGGATAAACATCACATGCAATCAATATAAGTGATATGATATGGCCATCATCATCTTGTGCCTTTGATCTCCATCTCCAAAGCACCGTCATGATCACCATCGTCACCGGCTTGACACCTTGATCTCCATCGAAGCATCGTTGTCGTCTCACCAACTATTGCTATCATGACTATCGCTACCACTTAGGGATAAAGTAAAGCAATTACATGGCGATTGCATTTCATATAATAAAGCGACAACCATAAGGTTCCTGCCAGTTGCCGATAACTGTTACAAAACATGATCATCTTATACAACAATTTATATATCATCACGACTTGACCATATCACATCACAACATGCCCTGCAAAAACAAGTTAGACGTCCTCTACTTGTTTTTGCAAATTTTACGTGGCTGCTACGGGCTTAGCAAGAACCGTTCTTACCTACGCATCAAAACCACAATGATTTTTCGTCAAGTGTGCTGTTTTAACCTTCAACAAGGACCGGGCGTAGTCACACTCGATTCAACTAAAGTTGGAGAAACAGACACCCATTAGCCACTTGTGTGCGAAGCACGGCGGTAGAACTAGTCTCATGAACGCGGTCATGTAATGTCGGTCTGGGCCGCTTCATCCAACAATACCGCCGAATCAAAGTATGACATGTTGGTAAGCAGCATGACTATTATCGCCCGTAACTCTTTGTGTTCTACTTGTGCATATAACATCTACGCATAAACCTGGCTCTGATACCACTACTGGGGAACGTAGTATTTCATAAAAATTCCTACAATCAGGCAAGATCTATCTAGGAGAAGCATAGCAACGAGCGGGGAGAGTGTGTCCATGTACCCTCATAGACCGAAAGCGGAAGCGTTAAGTAACACGGTTGATGTAGTCGAACGTCTTCGCGATCCAACCGATCAAGCACCGAATGCACGACACCTCCGCGATCTGCACACGTTCAGCTCGGTGATGTCCCACGAACTCTAGATCTAGCTGAGGTCGAGGGAGAGTTTCGTCAGCACGACGGCGTGTTTACGGTGATGATGAAGTTATCGACGCAGGGCTTCGCCTAAGCACTACGACAATATGACCGAGGTGGAAATCTGTGGAGGGGGGCACCGCACACGGCTAAGAAATCAACTTGTGTGTCTATGGGGTGCCCCCTCCCCCATATATAAAGGAGTAGAGGAGGGGGCCGCCGGCCCCATAGGGCGCGCCCCAAGGGGGGGAATCCTACTCCTACTAGGAGTAGGTTCCCCCCTTTCCTTGTCCAACTAGGAGGGAAATGAAGGGGAAGAGGGAGAGAAAGAAAGGGGGCCGGCCCCCCTCCCCAATTCGGATTGGGCTTGGGGGGGCGCGCCCCTCCACTTGGCCACCTAAACCTCTCTTCCACTATGGCCCATGAAGGCCCATTAACCCCCCCGGGGGGGGGGGGGTCTGGTAACCCCCCGGTACTCCGGAAAATGCCCGAACCTATCCGAAACCTTTCGGATGTCCAAACATAACCTTCCAATATATCAATCTTCATGTCTCGACCATTTCGAGACTCCTCGTCATGTCTGTGATCACATCCGGGACTCCGAACTACCTTCGGTACATCAAAACACATAAACTCATAATACCGATCGTTATCGAACGTTAAGCGTGCGGAACCTACGGGTTCGAGAACTGTGTAGACATGACCGAGACTCATCTCTGGTCAATAACCAATAGCGAAACCTGGATGCTCATATTGGTTCCTACATATTCTACAAAGATCTTTATCGGTCAAACCGCATAACAACATACGTTGTTCCCTTTGTCATCGGTATGTTACTTGCCCAAGATTCGATCGTTGGTATCATCATACCTAGTTCAGTCTCGTTACCGGCAAGTCCCTTTACTCGTTCCGTAGTGCATCATCCCGTAACAAACTCATTAGTCACATTGCTTGCAAGGCTTATAGTGATGTGCATTACCGAGAGGGCCCAGAGATACCTCTCCGACATTCGGAGTGACAAATCCTAATCTCGATCCATGCCAACTCAACAAATACCATTGGAGACACCTGTAGAGAATCTTTATAATCACCCAGTTACGTTGTGACGTTTGATAGCACACTAAGTGAACATGTATAAGTCATGAAAAAATAAATAGCAACAAACTAAACGATCATCGTGCTAAGCTAACGGATGGGTCTTGTCAATCACATCATTCTCTAATGATGTGATCCCGTTCATCAAATGACAACTCATGTCTATGGCTAGGAAACTTAACCTTCTTTGATTAACGAGCTAGTCAAGTAGAGGCATACTAGTGACACTCTGTTTGTCTATGTATTCACACATGTACTAAGTTTCCGGTTAATACAATTCTAGCATGAATAATAAAAATTTATCATGATATAAGGAAATATAAATAACAACTTTATTATTGCCTTTAGGGCATATTTCCTTCAGATAGTGATTGACAGAGTTCTGTAGTCACCATCACCAGGTTACTGGAACTTCGTGATGAACTATAATATGCAAGGGATGATGAAAAACGATTCTCAAGCTCTTCGTGATGTTGAAATCGGCGCAGGTAGAAATCAAGAAAGAGCATCAAGTGTTGATGGTTAACAAGACCACTAGTTTCTAGAAAAAGGGCAAAGGGAAAGAAAGGGAACTTCAAGAAGAATGGCAAGCAAGTTGCCACTCCCGTGAAGAAGCCCAAAGCTGAACCCAAGCCTGAAACTGAGTGCTTCTACTGCAAAGGAAATGGTCACTAGAAACGGAACTACCCCAAATACTTGGCGGATAAGAAGGATGGCAAAGTGAAAAAGGTTATATGTGATATACATGTTATTGATGTGTACTTTACTAGTGTTCATAGTAACCTCTGGGTATTTGATACCGGTTCAGTTGCTAAGATTAGTAACTCAAAACAGGAGTTGCAGAATGAACAGAGACTAGTTATGGGCGAAGTGACGATGTGTGTTGGAAGTGATTCCAAGGTTGATACAATCACCATCGCACACTCTGTCTATCTTTGGGATTAGTGTTGAACCTAAATAAATGTTATTTGGTGTTTGCGTTGAGCATGAATATGATTAGATCATGTTTATTGCAATACGGTTATTCATTTAAGTCAGAGAATAATTGTTATTTTGTTTACATGAATAAAACCTTCAATGGTCATACACCCAATGTGAATGGTTTATTGAATCTCGATCATGGTGATACACATATTCATAATATTGATGCCAAAGGATGCAAAGTTGATAATGATAGTGCAACATATTTGTGGCACTGTTGTTTAGGTCATATTGGTGTAAAACGCATGAAGAAACTCCATATGGATGGGTTTTTGGAATCACTTGATTATGAATCATTTGATACTTGCGAACCATGCCTCAAGGGCAAGATGACTAAAAATCCGTTCTTCGGAACAATGGAGCGAGCCAATGACTTATTGGAGATAATATATACCGATGTATGCGGTCCGATGAGTGTTGAGGCTCGCGGCGGGTATCATTTTTTTCCGACCTTCACAGATGATTTGAGCAGATATGGGTATATCTACTTAATGAAACACAAGTCTGAAACATTTGAAAAGTTCAAAGAATTTCAGAGTGAAGTGGAGAATCATCATAACAAGAAAATAAAGTTTTTACGATCTGATCGCGGAGGCGAATATTTTAGTTACGAGTTTGGCCTTCATTTAAAACAATGTGGAATAGTTTCACAACTCACGCCACCTGGAATACCACAGTGTAATGGTGTGTCCGAACGTCGTAGCCGCAATTTATTAGATATAGTGCGATCTATGATGTCTCTTACTGATTTACCACTATCATTTTGGGGTTATGCATTAGAGACAACTGCATTCACATTAAATAGGGCACCATCTAAATTCGTTGAGACGACACCGTATGAACTATTGTTTGGCAAGAAACCTAAGGTGTCGTTTCTTAAAGTTTGGCGGTGTGATGCTTATGTGAAAAAGCTTCAGCCTGATAAGCTCAAACCCAAATCGGAGAAGTGCGTCTTCATAGTATACCCAAAACAAATTGTTGGGTACACCTTCTATCACAGATCCGAAGGCAAGATATTTGTTGCTAAGAATGGATCCTTTCAAGAGAAGGAGTTTGTCTCGAAAGAAGTGAGTGGGAGGAAAGTAGAACTTGATGAGGTAGTTGTACCTTCTCTTGAATTTGAAAGTAGTTCATCACAGAAATCGGTTCCAGTGATGCCTACACCAATTAGTGAGGAAGCTAATGATGATGATCATGAAACTTCAGATCAAGTTACTACTGTACCTCGTAGGTCAACCAGAGTTCATTCCGCGCCAGAGTGGTACGGTAATCCTGTTCTAGAGGTCATGTTCCTAGACCATGATGAACCTACGAACTATGAGGAAGCGATGATGAGCCCAGATTCCGCGAAATGGCTTGAGGCCATGAAATCTGAGATGGGATCCATGTATGAGAACAAAGTATGTACTTTGGTTGACTTGCCCGATGATCGGCAAGCCATAGAGAATAAATGGATCTTCAAGAAGAAGACTGATGCTGACGGTAATGTTACTGTCTACAAAGATCGACTTGTCGCAAAAGGTTTTCGACAAGTTCAAGGAGTTGACTACGATGAGACTTTCTCACACGTAGCGATGCTTAAGTCTGTCCGAATCATGTTAGCAATTGCCGCATTTTATGAAATCTGGCAAATGGAGGTCAAAACTACATTCCTTAATGGATTTATTAAAAAGGAGTTGTATATGATGCAACCAGAAGGTTTTTCGTATAGGTGCTAACAAAGTGTGCAAGCTCCAGCGATCCATCTATGGATTGGTACAAGCATCTCGGAGTTGGAATATACGCTTTGATGAGTTGATCAAAGCATATAGTTTTATACAGACTTGCGGTGAAGCCTGTATTTACAAGAAAGTGAGTGGGAGCACTACAACCTTTCTAATAAGTATATGTGAATGACATATTATTGATCGGAAATGATGTAGAATTTTCTGGAAAGCATAAAGGAGTGTTTGAAAGGAGTTTTTCAAAGAAAGACCTCGGTGAAGCTGCTTACATATTGGGCATCAAGAACTATAGAGATAGATCAAGATGCTTGATAAGATTTTTCAATGAGTACATACCTTGACAAGATTTTGTAGTAGTTCAAAATGGAACAGTCAAAGAAGGAGTTCTTGCCTGTGTTGCAAGGTGTAAAGTTGAGTAAGACTCAAAACCCGACCACGGCAGAAAATAGAAAGAGAATGAAAGTCATTCCCTATGCCTCAGCCATAGGTTCTATAAAGTATGTTATGCTGTGTACCAGACCTATTGTGTACCTTGCCATGAGTTTGGCAAGAGGGTACGATCACTAGTACACATCGGTGCTATACAAATGGTTTTAAACCCCTTTCTGCGACGGCATTTGGAACCGTCGCCTAGTGAGTGTGGGTGATAGGGGGGTCCTTCCCACACGACCTAGAAACCGTCGGGGATATGCCTCCTGGCACACACGCTTGGCGAAATGAGGTCGTGTGCGACCAGCGAGCGCTCAAATACGGAAATACATACAGTAGAGCTAAAAATTACAATTATACATGCGAAATTGTTTCCAGTCGCAAGTACATCCCAAACAGTCAGTCCCCGCTAAACATTTCCGTTCGTATGTACATCCCACACAGTCGCTCCAAGGAAAACGTTTCCGTTCATAGGTACATCACACAAAATTTTCCCGTTAAATCGTTTGTGATAGTGTTGCCATTGCACAAGATATTAACAATTTTATCGTTTGCATTATTGAATGCATCACACACGGTGCGTAGAAGAAATTGTGTGGCAACGGTTGTCCATTAAAAACTTTTTTATGTGGTAAACATTTGCTCAAGGTGGCCTAACGCAAACAGTTTTCAAGAGGATGTCATGTGTGTAGTGGAGATTGATCGCACACGTAGTGGATCCTAGAAACGTTTTTGATCTCCATGTCTATTGCAGACGTTTCGCTTTTGCAAACCGTATGCAGTGTAATCCCTAATTAATCCCTAGTTTAAAAATCACATGTTTTGAATTTGAAAGTAGGCAATCACTTATTTCATATCCAACCATGTTTATTACAAATATAGGTTCAACCACGAATGCATAATTCAATGCACATGTACATATACTGAAGAACTACAGAAGCACCAAGTAAAGAATGATGAACCACAGTTGTACTAAAGACTGTAAAGACAGAGGCGAAAGACATTCTGGTTGCTGGAAAAGGTGAAGCGGAATGTCCATATTGTGCCCTCCTCCGTGCGTAATGCGCGCACGACTCTAGGCCAACCCCTTGTGATGGCTGCATGTCCATCCTTCACTGTCTTCATTACGACTTCTCGATGCTCACTGTAGTCTGGATGAAATATTTTGACCTTCATTGTGTGTCCACCAATCATGTACTTTGCGAGGTAATCTTGAGTGAACTGCTTCCGGAACCATTGGGAACGAAAAAGATTCAGACATTGTTGTCTAACAACTCATTATGGGCAGTAAAAAGAGAAGGCTGCAGAGTTTGTAGTTACCATCCTACAACTCACTTGATGCTTGTTCATGAATATCTCATTGCACCATACGCAAAAAAGGTCGATGCGTGGATCCTTGCCAAGGGCATATGTACTTACAAGCAACAATTCAATATTAGAAGCTAACAAGTGTCCAAGCCTGGATCTATATGCACTACATTATGGAACGACGGGGGGAGTACAAGCCGAGGGATGAAGCTAACCTCGGCGGAAAATGGTGGCCACTCCCGTTGTTGTCCTGCACAAGTAGTGGAAAGGCATGATAAGTACAGTAACCTTAACATCAAACAAATATAGCAAAGGTAAACAACATCATCTCCAAATGATAGCTTGAATGTGTTGGTTTCAGCATGCTGTTAAAGCATATATAAAATGGAAGGCAATGTTACGGATAGCAGGCTTAACATCCATCAAATATTGCAATTCAAACTGGTATTGTTGAAAATGAATAAAACGTAGGTAATGCTTAAACATCACACCGGATAAATGTGTAAAACTGAAATAAAGGGCATGTGTTAACTACACCAGGAATAACCGGAACCAAATATAGCCGTTCAAACTGGTATTGATGTAGTCCAGCGGCACAGTTCTGACTTGCACATAATGAACAACACATTATGAATGACTGAAATAAACAAGGCATAAATGACCAGTATAACAACCAAATATAGCCATTGAAAACTGGACAGAGTCTCACTTCAACCCAATGTTGAGGATATCGCTTATCGTTATTGTCTCGGTCAGCTAGGGATTAGAGATTAATCGGAAATCGGCCAATTAATCGATTTTATCGGTCGACTATTAATCGGATATTTTTTTGCAAATCTCAGGTTGCCAACACTAAAATACGCTATATTCAACGCCAAAACAATATTTGACAGAAGTGTTACCTTGATTTCTAGCCTTTGAATCCTCGTATAATGGCAAAAAAAACTGGACAATAGTACATATTCCGTAACAAGGTCCACAAAACATAAATAAACATAGTTTTTGCAAACATCGTGCTATGAATAGATCTTATTTATCGGTAGATTCCCGATAAATCGCTTGTTAGAACGGTAAATCGGTCCAAAAGATAAACGACAAAGATAAGGCATAATCTTATCGGTCATCACCCAATTAGCGATAAATCGGAAGATTAATCGGTGAATCGGAAGATTTCTTGAACAGTGCTGCAACCAACCTAACCAGCAAATACAGATAAACAGGGCATATGCTTGAAAACTGGACAAATGCTCACTCAACCAACCTAACAAGCAGATAAAGATAAACAAGGCATCTGCTTGATAACTGGACAAATGCTAAAAAAGAAACCTAAAAACCAAATACAGATAAACAAGGCATCTGCTTGATAACCGGACAAATGCTAAAAAAAGCAACCTAACAACCAAATACAGATAAACAAGCCATTTGCTTGATAACTGGACAAATGCTCACTTCAACCAAACTAAGAGCCAAATACATATAAACAAGGCATCTGCTCGATAACTGGAAAAATGCTCACTCCAACCAACCTAACAACCAAATACAGATAAACAAGGCATCTACTCACTATAAACAACCAAATATAGCCATTCGTGAAACTGAAGTGGACAATTCATGCTTAAACATCACATAGCCCTATTGAACAATACATTTTTGCATAACTGAAATAATTAAATACGGCACAGTTAAAGCACCGCACGGCAAATGCTACTACAACAAAGGGTGCGGGTTGGCAAGCTAGAAAAGGTAAGATTTGCTGATAGAATGTTGCCTCACATTTCATGGACGGGATCCTTCCAGTTGGAAGAGCACAGATGAAAGCACAAGTGCTCCCTGGGTGATTTTGGTAATTAATGCCAACATATCTCTTGTTGGACTAATACTTTTATCTAGTATATTTCAAATGAGTTCAACAGTGGAGTGGCATGGACAAGAGGATGTGGAACCCCTTCAAGATGCTAAGGAAAGAAGATTGGCAAAACCTCAGAAGCTCAAGACTCTTCATTTTCATTTTAGTGATCCAAGATCACATTGAGTCCTTAGGAAAGCCAATACTATTAAAAGGGGATGAGGTGTTGCTTAATGGCTTGCTTGCTCAAAGTGCTTACTGATATGCTCCAAACCCTCAACCACTTTCTCATATCCACATATGTCCCAAACCAAAAGTCAAACTCGGCCCCACCGATTTGTTCTATCCGGCGCCACCGAGTTCATTTGACATAGCCACTGCCAGAAACCCTAATCAGTTCGGCCTCACCGATGGGATCCCGTTCTCATCGAGATGGGCTTGCAAACTCTCTGGCTCCTGTTGCAATAATTTTGGTCCAACCGAGATTTGTAATCGGTCTCAGCGAGTTTGCTTGACCAACTCTCTGGTTAGCTCATTACCAAAATCGGTCCCACCGAGTTTGTGTAATCGGTCAAACCAAGATGAGGTTTTGCCCTAACCCTAGCACATCGGTCTGACCGAGTGGATCATATCGGTCCCACTGAAATACCTAACGGTCACATTATGAACTAAATCGGTCTGATCGAGTTTTCTGATTCGGTCCCACCGAGTTTGGTGAATTGTGTGTAATGTTAGATTTTGTGTCAAGGCTATATATACCCCTCCACCCATTCTTCATTCATGGAGAGTGTCAGTGTCAAAACCGGCGGATCTCTGGTAGGGGGTCCCGAACTGTGCGTCTAAGGTCGATGGTAACAGGAGACAAGGGACACAATGTTTACCCAGGTTCGGGCCCTCTCTATGGAGGTAATACCCTACTTCCTGCTTGATTGATCTTGATGAATATGAGTATTACAAGAGTTGATCTACCACGAGATCGTAATGGCTAAAACCCTAGAAGTCTAGCCTATATCACTATGTCTATGATTATTCACCTCTACGAACCTAGCTCTCCGGTTTATATAGACACCGGAGGGGACTAGGGTTACACAAAGTCGGTTACAGAGAAAGGAATCTTCATATTTGGATGCCAAGCTTGCCTTCCATGCCAAAGGAGAGTCCCATCCGGACATGGGAGAGAGTCTTCGGTCTTGTATCTTCACAGCCCATTAGTCCGGCCCATGTCCAATAGGCCGGACGCCCGAGGATCCCTTAGTCCAGGACTCCTCAGTAGCCCCTGAACCAGGCTTCAATGACGAGGTGTCCGGCATGCAGATTGTCTTCGGCATTACAAGGCGGGTTCCCCTTTCCGAATACTCCAAGATAGTCTTCGGACGCAACGAACATGTCCGGATCTGCAACACAAGTACCACACACATAACCGCAGAGAGTATAATATTTCACGAGTCCAATCCGCTGACAACTTTTTGCAATGTGACATCACGTCTTCCCGGTCATTATTTCGAACCATTTCTTGTCCTGCCGTTCCACGTTTCGAGGCGCGGTTTTTATTGGCACGTCTTGTCAAGGCAGAGATCATGTCCCCTTATTGCGGGATTCTCATCAATACGGGCGTGGGTAACCCAACCGTCCGTTGGCATGATTCCTTAGGAATAAGCAGGTTTCCAGGTTTAGGAGGAGGCGTTCGATATCTATTGCCTTTATAAAGGAGCCAAGGGCCATCTCTTTCCTCAGCCCTTCCAACCTCGAGTTCCAGCACCCTAGGTTTAACTTCATTGCTTCCAGCTTCCCAATCATGTCCGGACCTAGCCCACAGGGCCGATGGGTGGCTTCCTCTGTTACAGAGGAGGACATTGCGAAGCTCTCGGTGGCCAGATACCTAGCCGCGGAGATCCCCCACAGGCTTCCTGCTCAAGGACAGGTTATTCCGACTCAAAGATCCGGTAAGAGGGTCGTATTCATCTCTCACTTCCTCCGAGGGCTAGGATTCGCTCTTCATCCCTTCGTCCGGGGGCTCATGTTTTATTACGGACTAGACTTTCATGATCTAGCCCCAGATTCTTTCCTCCACGTCTCAGCGTTTATCATCACGTGCAAGGCCTTCCTCCGTATTCCCCCACACTTCGGCTTATGGCTCAAGACCTTTAGTGTGAAGCCGAAGGTAGTCGACGGGAAACAGGCGGAGTGCGGTGGTGCTATAGTGAGCAATCTTACCAATACTCTCTGGCCAAAAGGCTCTTTCACCGAAACTTCCAACCAATGGCAGCGGGAGTGGTTTTACGTCACTGAACCCCGCGGTACCAAGTGGGCAGCTATACCTATGTTCCGATCTGGCCCTCCGTTACAGCTTGCATCATGGATGTGACAGCCTAGTTTTTGCCCCCCTCTTATTTGCCTGATTTTCATTTGGAGTTATTCTGAAATTTGGAATTTTTTAATCTTTTCATATGGACTTAAACACTTGGGTATCCTTGGCTTTCACCCAAGTGCTTCATTTCCCTCCCTAATCATCATTTCCCTTCTGATCCACCTCAAAATAATCTTTGGAATATTTTTCTTAAATGAAAAATATTCATTTTTCCTCTCAAAAACCCTAGCTAGTTCAATATGCTCCAAAGTAACCCCAATTTTTATGGCCCAAAAAAATCTGAGATAATTCACAAATATTCTTTGAAACCTAGGACACCTTCTTGAGCAAAAATATTTCATCACTTTTTGGAATATTTTTGCTACAGAAAATATTTTCTATTCTAGACAGGAATGGTGGTTTCTACAGCAACTACCATTTTACTTGCTCCATTGTGCCTGGATTTTCTTGTGCATCTTCACCTTAGTAGATCATGGCTAACCTCCAAAGCACAGCCCCCAACTCCCAGCCATTTGACCTCAGTGACCTCTCAAAGTTAGTAATAGGAAACTTACTTGGCTTGTAAAAACTCCTCTACTGCACCTGAATCCAAACCAAAGCGTGGTAAACTTCAAAACCACCACAAACAACAAGGCAGACATGATTTTTGGACGTAGGTTGGCCTGAGGGAAGAGTTCGCGCGGTGACCACGCGTGTCCACCATGCCATGCCTGCGTGTCGACGCGCTCTGAGTGCCGCCGAGTGCTCTGTTCGCGCGTGCTCGCTTCCCCCGTCTGCTCGAGCGTGCCAAACTTTGCCACCATCCTCGTCTCAACGCCATTAACTCCCCCCGGTGCTCGCCGACACCGGAGCTCGCCGCAACGAGCACAGGCATGGTCCGGCCAACACAACAGTGCGGTGCGCACTGTGCTCGTCGCCTTCTCCTCGCTCCTGTGCTCGTCCCCGTTCGCCAACAGTCGCCGCGTGAGCTGCGTCGCCTTCTCCCCCTCTCACTAACGCCGCTCGTCGCCAGGCGCCGTGGACAGGTGTCCACCGGCGGAGCCTGAACCCCCCCTCTCCGCTCGCCTATAAATGGAGCCGCTCCCAGCCTCCTCGAGCACCATCCACCACTCCCACCCACTCCTCTAGCACGTAGGCAACCGTAGCCCGGCCGGGCAGGCCGCGGGCCGCCGTCCCGAAGCTCGAGCTCGCCGGGGATCCCCTCTGGTCGTCGCGGTAGCTCCAGCCCCTCTCAGGCCAGGGCAACCCTTCCAGAGCCTCCGCCTCTCGTCGGTAAAGCTGTTTCGACCACTTGAAGCCCCTGGAGTTGCCTCTGCTCGCCGTCTTCCTCATCTCCAGCGACCACCGCATTCTTCCTCCGCTTGCGAGGCCGATTCCGACGCCGTCTGACCACCCCTAGCTACGCTACGGGTACGGGCAGGTGCGCCTCCGTCCCCTCTCTCAATCCCTCCCTCTCGTTTTGGCCAAGGAGCCCTTGTCGCCGGCCAGAGCTCCGGCGAAGCCGTGACCCCCTCTGTTTCCTTCTCCCCCTCCTCCTCACCTGACTAGCGGGGCCCGCTAGTCAGCCACTCTGTACGTGCGTGAAGCGGTACGAGTGGTGGCGCCCCTGGGATTTACGCCTTCGACGTCACCCCCCAGTTTGTTTTATTTTTATTCAAATTCATTTGAATTTACAGAAAGTTTCAAACAGCCATAACTCTTCAACCATAAGTCCAAATGAATTGATTCTTTTTGCATTGTGTTCTTTGCAAAGAAATCTAGTAGCTCACAAAAAATGAGATTTTTCTGTGCTACCTAGATTTTCTAGTGATTTTCAGAAGTGTTCTTGATATCTTCTTCTTGTATTTAAAATTATTTTCAGAGGGTGAGGCTTGTCTTGGGGATCACCAGAAGGCTTGTGAACCTCATGCGCACTAAGGCAAGCCACAACAACATTTTCATGGTGTCATTGCAATATTTATGATTTTCTTACTTGAATGAAATGATTAATCCATGCATTTAAATAACTATTATGTTATTTATATTCAGTTAAGTGTTTGTTAGTTATTATGCTTGATTTACAGAATGTTTGAAACTAGCTTAGTTGGTAAAGAAGCTAAGATCTACTTGTGGTAATGATAAAATGATTTGTTATGCATATGAGTAATTACTTAAAGTTATTTTCTTGCACAAATAAAATAGTAAAAATTTGCTAGAAAGTATTCTGTTAAGTGCTTGTTTAGCTATTTTGCTTGATTTACAGAATGTTTGAACCTAACTTTGTTGGTAAAGAAATTAGGATTTGTTGCGGTGATGATAGTATAATTTTTGCTATGCATATGAGAAATTAATCGAAGTTATTTTCTTGCATGAGAAAAATAATAAAACTTGCTACAAAATATCTTGTTAAAGTGAGAGTTACCCTGACCAGGAAAGTAATATAAGTTGTTGATGTTTATGCTTAGTGTGAATATGGTTGACATCAGTCATTTTCGTTAATATGTGATGCATGTGTAGTATTGCATTTCATGGCATGCTATGACACTGGTCATTTTCATTTTAATGTGAACCTGAATGTAACTCAACTTGAATATATCGTTGACTGGGTCATGGTGCCGCTGACTCGAGTTTTTCCCAGTGCAACCACATTTGCCTTTGTGGGAAGGCCTTGATTCGGCCCATTCACATGCCTCTGGTCGGTGCCTCCAACTAGGGAAGGTTATGGGCATGCTTACCCTGGCCCGGTAAGCAGGCATAATCTTGTGTGCCCGTTGTTGAGATTATGGTACCGGGTCCCCGAGTGGGATCGTTTTGGCCACGACGGTGGTCGTTGTGTCTTTGGTAGACACGGGGCCACCCAGGACTAGCCCGTTGGGGATTGGGTCGGAGTGGCCGGGAGAGTGTCATGGCAATGGAGGGGTTTCGTCGGAATGCCGTTGGTCCACCCGAATGGGGGTGCGACGCCATGGGTTCCGTGGTGTGGGTACAGTGTGCTACCTCTGCAGAGTGTATAATCTATCGATAGCCGAGTTCACGGTCACGGACGCCTCGTAGTAGGTCCCACCATGAGTCAACGTTTAATAAATTTGCACACTAAGTTATGAACTTTGCACTGTTGATGATGGCGGATAGGCCATCAAGATGTTCGAGACCAAATATTGGTCGTGGTTGTGATCACCGTAAGGATCACGAGTTACTCTTGTCAAGACCACGATGGTGATTTGTTTGTGATCCGTAAATGATCACGGTTGGTAAGTCCGTCCCGAGGGACGTTCGAGCATGATCACAGCATGTCGGACATATGGTGTTGCATTATTATTAATTGGTTAATTATCATGATATTGTTTGTCATTATGATTATGCCTGCTGTGAGCTTGCAAGTACATTCAATGTACTGACCTGGCATATCATGCCAGATTTCAGGAAAGTCTCGTTGGAAAGGAGTGTTGTCCGGGTCTAGATCGTGTCCACATCGGTGTCGTTGTGCTATGGAGCTTCCGCTACGACGTTGTTCCGCTGCCGCATAGTTGTCATGATCGAGGCCCCTTTATGTTCACTAAATAATGTATATATTGTTCAGCCGCACCGTGCGTGCCGCTTGGCCTCGACATCTGTTGTAATATAAACTCTGATCCGCTAGCATCAATAAAGCGGTTGTTTTCTGTACCAAGATGTTGTGTGTTGCTAGAAGACATGGTCTCTGGGCTGGCAATGCAGGGTAAACCGGTCGCTCTGAGCCAGGGTGCCACAATGCTTGGTATCAGAGCCGCGCTGACTGTAGGCCACGCTAGACTACAACGTGTTAACTGGACGCTAGACACGAGTAAGTTTGAGTGCTGGTAGCAGGTATAGCTGGTTGTTGCATTGCAGGCATTTGGTTTATTCTTTTTATGCTAACCTGCTAATGGTTGTGAGTGTAGATGGCTCCGGTGCCGTATCCCTGCCAGTTGCAGCTGATGCCGTACACGTCAGCGCACCTCCTTCGCAACGTGTGGCGTCGGCTGTACCCTCTCGGAGATGACCCAGTCTATCGTGTGTATCGGGAGCGTCTAGCAGACTCAGTGTATGAGTATCACGCAGTGGTTACTATGCGCACCAGTTCCGATTCCGGCTCTTACACTCGTATTTCTCAGAGCGGTTACGCCTCTACCGCTTCTCAGGCTGTCCAGTTTGCCGCATTCGAGGTCCTTGTCGAGCTTCGCTACAAGGAGGTCTGAATGCACAACAACCCAGGTTTCTACTACTATCCTTCTCTGCACGACAATGGTCGTGTCCGTTTCCCTATCATTGATCCGGAGTCTGATAGTGTTGATAGCCACCTTGCTCGATATGTCACCGCTAGCTATCTTCTGATCCACGAGCTGGCTCGAGAGCTGACTCGTGCCCGTACTGCTTTAGCCGCTCCTTTAGTCTCTACTAGATCTGGCACTGCTCCATCTTCTCTGGGATTTACTCCATATATTCCAGTCAGTTCTAGTTCCCCTATTTTGCCGGTTACTCCTCCGAGTAGCACGGGCGTCTCGGCCGTGAATCCTCTCAGTGCTCCCGCCGAGTGGGTTTCACTTCTCACTACTCCTGTAGCCCCGATGCTTCATCCTACCCCTGCCCCTGAGGGAGAGCCCTCGAGGCAGCGCCGTCGTGTTACCTTTAACCCGGAGGTTTCCGTTAACCTCATCAGTTCAGGATCCGAGTCCGCTTCAGGGGAGGACACCGCAGCACCAGCAGAGCAGTAGTACCTCTGAGTATTCGCAGTCGTCCGGATGATGTACGGATGTAGTCGTACGAGTCATGATGTTTTGTTGCATGTATGAGAGTAGTTGAACCTGGCATGTTGTTTATCTTTCATGTATGAGTCTATGTATAATTATGTTGGGACTTTATTCGCCGTATTTTCTTTGCTCTTTTGTTTTCTTCCGGGATTTGTTGCTGGTTTTTCCCCAAATTTATTCTTGGATGTTTCTCATCTCGATAGCGTTGTCTTGGAAAAAATACACAATAGGATGACGCGGGGAGGCAGCATTAGCAACGTTCGTGAGGGAACTCCTGTTCGTCGTTCCACACGACAGGCAGGACATTCTCCCGAGCCGTACGTTCCGCCACCGCCAAATCCGCCCTCCACCGAGCAAATTCTGCGTATGTTTGAGGAAACAAGGAACAATGATCTGATTGAAATATTAAGAAGTGTGCAAGCTATGGTTGGACATAATGGAAATCAGAACGGTCATTACTCAAAGCTGTCAGATTTTCAAAGGACCAAGCCACCCATTTTCAGTCAGATTGTTGACCCATTGGATGCAGACGATTGGTTGCGTACCATTGAGAAAAAGCTTGAGATTGCTCGTACTGAAGAAAACGATAAAGTTCCATTTGCAACTCATTACCTTGAAGGCGCTGCTACCATATGGTGGGAAAATGCAAAAGCCATGTGTCCTGTTGATGAAGAAATCACCTGGGAAAAATTTAAGGATCAGTTCCGGAAATATCATATCCCTACTGGAGTTATGAAGACTAAGCAGCATGAATTTCTTGCACTCATCCAAGGAAGTCAGTCGGTGGGTGAATATTTGCAAAAATTTAATCATCTGGCCCGTTACTCCCTTTATGATGTGGCCACCGAAGAAAGGAAGATTGAAAAATTTCTTGGAGGCTTAAATCCGCAACTCCAGTGTACTCTCAGTATGTTCGATTTCCCAGATTTCCAAACTCTGGTGAACAAGGCTTTCATTGCTGAACGGGAGCACAAGCTTATATCAGATAATAGGCCTGTTAACAATGACCACAAGTGCAAGTTTGAGCCAAAGAAGGATGGGTAACCAATGCAAAAGGCTCGTACCTGGTAGCAGACTCAGGTGGAATACAAGCCAAATTGGCAACAGAATGTTAACAAGACCACCACTCAAGTCAAGAATTTCGTGACCAACCCAATGCATGAGGAGCGTCAGCGCAATAATTCTTGCTTCAGTTGTGGGCAGAATGGACATTATGCCAGACAGTGCCCCAAGAACAACAAGGCGAATGCCCTATTCGGGCCACAAGTCAACTTTATAGAGTCATGCCCGACCCAGCAAAACTTTACTGGGCACGTGCATCATCTCTCAGCTGATGAAGCCCAAGAGAACCCCGAAGTCGTCATTGGTATGTTTTCTGTTAATGACATACCTGCCGTAATTTTATTTGACTCTGGGGCTTCCCATTCTTTTATTTCTCGGAGTTTTGCTGCCCAAAACAAATTTCCTTGTTCGCTTTTGGGCAAAAATATGCTGGTACAAACCCCGGGATCTTTACTCAAGAGCAATCTGGTCTGCCGTGATCTGGGAATCAATATCAACGGAGTCTACTTTCCAACCTCTCTGATATTTATTGAGTATGCAAAGTTGGATATTATATTGGGTATGAATTGGTTGACCCAATATCAAGTTTGCATAAACTGCGCAACACGAGAAGTCACTTTGACCAGTCTGAATGGGCAGACTACCAAATTCTATGCTCGCAAGAATATACCCAAGCAAGAATTGGTTTTCACTGTTGTGGCTGAGTTGGAATTAATTCCTGTGGTCAGTGAGTACCCTGATGTATTTTCAGAAGAACTGCCAGGCATGCCACCAGATCGAGAGCTGGAATTTGCAATAGATCTTGTGCCCGGAACTGCACCGTTATACAAGAAGTATTACCGGATGCCCTCATCAGAATTATTGGAGCTAAAGAAACAGCTTGATGAACTGCTCCAGAAAGGATATATTCGTCCCAACTCTTCACCATGGGGATCACCTGCTATTTTCGTGGACAAAAAGGATGGCAGCCTCCGCATGTGCGTAGATTACCGCCAGCTGAATGAGGTCACCATCAAAAATAAATATCCGCTGCCAAGGATTGATGATCTGTTTGATCAGCTCAGTGGGGCTAAATTATTCTCTAAGATCGATTTACAGACCGGATATCATCAGCTCAAGATTAAAAAGGAAGATATTCCTAAGACCGCATTCACTACTCGGTACGGTCTTTATGAATATACAGTGATGTCCTTTGGTCTCACCAATGCCCCTGCTTTCTTCATGCATATGATGAACAAAGTATTCATGGACTTCCTCGACAAATTCGTGGTAGTCTTCATCGATGACATCCTCATTTACTCCAAGGGTGAAGAAGAGCACAAGGATCACCTCCGAGCAGTGCTACAACGACTCCGTGACCATCAGCTATACGCCAAATTCAGTAAATGCGAATTTTGGCTCAAGCAAGTTGGGTTTCTCGGACATGTACTATCCGCCGAAGGTATAGCCGTGGACCCGAGCAAAGTAAAGGATGTGCTCGATTGGTTGCCGCCCACGACCGTGACGCAGATCCGGAGTTTTCTCAGATTAGCTGGATATTACCGTCGTTTCATTGAAGGGTTTTCCAAGATTGTTAAACCCATGACGGAGCTGCTCAAAAAGGATAAGAAGTTTGAATGGACGGAGGACTGTGAGAAAAGTTTCAATGAGCTAAAGATACGGCTGATAACCGCACCTGTATTGACTCTTCCAGACATTTATCGCAGTTTTGATGTGTATTGTGACGCCTCCAGGCAAGGCCTTGGTTGCGTACTTATGCAAGACAGCAAGGTAGTAGCATATGCATCGCGATAGCTATGACCCCACGAGGGAAATTATCCTACTCATGATTTGGAATTGGCTGCGATGGTTCATGCGCTAAAAATTTGGAGACACTACCTCATTGAAAAAGGTGCCAAATTTTTACCGATCACAAAAGTCTTAAATACATATTTACTCAGCCAGATTTAAATCTCCATCAACGAAGATGGCTAGAGTTGGTCAAGGATTATGATCTTGGAATAAAGTACCACCCGGGTAAGGCCAACGTGGTTGCCGATGCACTCAGTCAAAAGCCTGTCAGCTTAAATGTCATATTGAAATCCTTGCCTCCCGAACTCCAAGAGGAGATCGCTCAGCTCAACCTGGTCATAGTGGATGCTGGCCTCACTAATATTTTGGAAGTTACTCCCACACTTGAGGAAGAGATCCGCAAGGCCCAGCCAGCTGACATCAAGCTGCAAAAACGTGCCAAGAGCCCGATGGCAGAGCAGACCCCAGATTTCTCCAAGGACAAATTCGGCACCCTCCGATTCCGTGGAAGGATTTGTGTACCCAATCAGCCTGACTTAAAGCAGAAAATCTTGTCGGAAGCACCTGAATCCTCATATTCCATTCACCCGGGAGGTACGAAAATGTATGAAGACCTTAGACAAATATTCTGGTGGGATGGAATGAAGAAAGACATTGCCTATTTTGTGGCATGTTGCGACATATGCAACAAGGTGAAGGCAAAACATCAGAAGCCAGCCGGACTTCTCCAACCGCTGCCAGTTTTGCAATGGAAATGGGATGACGTTTGTATGGATTTCATTACAGGACTGCCTAAGACTCAGCGCGGCAAGGATGCAATCTGGGTCATAGTGGACACCTTAACCAAGGTTGCTCACTTCATTCCGATCAGCACCAGATACCGAGCGGATCAACTAGCACAGTTGTATGTATCCAGAATAGTCAGTCTGGATGGAGTACCCTGAACCATCACTTCCAACCGAGGTTCCCTGTTATACCTCCGCTTTTTGGTCACATCTCCATCAAGCCTTGGGGGCAGTGCTGAAATATAGTACTGCTTATCATCCTCAGACAGATGGACAGACAGAGTGGGTAAATCAAATACTCGAAGATATGTTGCGAGCCTGTGCTTTAGCCCAAGGACCTAAATGGGAAGACTGCTTGCCATATGCCGAGTTTTCTTATAACAACAGCTTCGAGACAAGTCTAAAGATGTCACCGTATGAAGCTCTATATGGCCGTAAGTGCCGCACTCCTTTAAATTGGTCTCAAACTGGAGATAGCCGTATCTTCGAAACAGATCTCATGATGGAAGCTAAGAAACAAGTTAAGGAAATCAGAGACAGATTGCAATTGGCCAAATCTCGACAGAAAAGTTATTATGATGCAAAGCACCGACAGATCAATTTTGAACCCGGAGAACACGTATACCTCCGAGTCACTCCTATGAAAGGCGTCAAGAGATTCCAGACCCATGGAAAATTGGCACCCAGATTTATTGGTCCATTCCCGGTTATGTCCCGAGTGGGTACTGTTGCATATCAGTTGGAACTACCCACTGAATTGGCAGACGTGCATAACGTGTTTCATGTTTCACAAATAAGATGTTGCATATCCCCGCCTAAGAAAAGGACTGCTATGGCTGAGGTAGAATTGGCAAATGATTTGACCTATGAAGAAAGACCGTTTAGAATTTTGGATCAGATGGAAAGGGTCACTCGCAGTAAAGTAAGAAAATTCTACAAGGTTCAGTGGGAGCATCACACAGAATCAGAATCAACTTGGGAGCGGGAAGAATTCCTAAGGGCTCATTATCCAGAGTGGTTTTCCCAAGCAACCGAATCTTGAGGACGAGATTCATTCTAAGTGGGGGAGGTTTGTGACAGCCTGGTTTTTGCCCCCCCCCCCTCTTATTTGCCTGATTTTCATTTGGAGTTATTCTGAAATTTGGAATTTTTGAATCTTTTCATATGGACTTAAACACTTGGGTATCCTTGGCTTTCACCCAAGTGCTTCATTTCCCTCCCTAATCATCATTTCCCTTCTGATCCACCCCAAAATAATCTTTGGAATATTTTTCTTAAATGAAAAATATTCATTTTTTTCTCTCAAAAACCCTAGCTAGTTCAATATGCTCCAAAGCAACCCCAATTTTTATGGCCCAGAAAAATCTGAGATAATTCACAAATATTCTTTGAACCCTCGAACACCTTCCTGAGAAAAAATATTACATCACTTTTTGGAATATTTTTGCTACAGAAAATATTTTCTGTTCTGGACAGAAATGGTGGTTTCTACAACAACTACCATTTTACTTGCTCCATTGTGCCTGGATTTTCTTGTGCATCTTCACCTTAGTAGATCATGGCTAACCTCCAAAGCACAGCCCCCAACTCCCAGCCATTTGACCTCAGTAACCTCTCAAAGTAACTGATCAGAAACTTACTTGGCTTGTAAAAACTCCTCTACTGCACCTGAATCCAAACCAAAGCGTGGTAAACTTCAAAACCACCACGAACAACAAGCCAGACATGATTTTTGGACGTAGGCTGGCCTGAGGGAAGAGTTCGCGCGGGGACCACGCGTGTCCACCATGCCATGCCTGCCTGTCGACGCGCTCTGAGTGCCGCCGAGCGCTCTGTTCGCGCGTGCTCGCTTCCCCCGTCTTCTCGAGCGTGCGAAACTTCGCCACCATCCTCGTCTCAACGCCATTAACTCCCCCCTGGCGCTCGCCGACACCGAAGCTCGCTGCAGCGAGCACGGGCACGGTCCGGCCAACACAACAGTGCGGTGCGCACTGTGCTCGTCGCATTCTCCTCGCTCCTGTGCTCGTCCCCCTTCGCCAACAGTCGCCGCATGAGTTGCGTCGCCTTCTCCCCCTCTCACTGACGCCGCTCGTCGCCAGGCGCCGTGGACAGGTGTCCACCAGCGGAGCCCGAACCCCCCCCTCTCCGCTCGCTTAGAAATGGAGCCGCCCCTAGCCTCCTCGAGAAACCGTAGCCCGGCCAGGCAGGCCGCGGGCCGCCGTCCCCGAGCTCGAGCTTGCCGGGGATCCCCTCTGGTCGTCGCGGTAGCTCCAGCCCCTCTCAGGCCAGGGCGACCCTTCCAGAGCCTCCGCCTCTCGTCGGTGAAGCTGTTCCGACCACTTGAAGCCCCTGGAGTTGCCTCTGCTCGCCGTCTTCCTCATCTCCGGCGACCACCGCGTTCTTCCTCCGCTTGCGAGGTCGATTCAGACATCGTCTGACCACCCTAGCTATGCTACAGGTACGGGCAGGTGCGCCTCCATCCCCTCTCTCAATCCCTCCCTCTCGTTTTGGCCAAGGAGCCCTCGTCGCCGGCGAGAGCTCCGGCGAAGCCGCGACCCCCACTGTTTCCTTCTCCCCCTCCTCGTCACCTGACTAGCGGGGCCCGCTAGTCAGCCACTCTGTACGCGCGCGAAGCGGTACGAGTGGTGGCGCCCCTGGGCTTTACGCCTTCGACGTCACCCCCCCCCCCAGTTTGTTTTATTTTTATTCAAATTCATTTGAATTTACAGAAAGTTTCAAACAGCCATAACTCTTCAACCATAAGTCCAAATGAATTGATTCTTTTTGCATTGTGTTCTTTGCAAAGAAATCTAGCAGCTCACAAAAAATGAGGTTTTTCTGTGTTGCCTAGATTTTCTGGTGATTTTCAGAAGTGTTCTTGATATCTTCTTCTTGTATTTAAAATTATTTTCAGAGGGTGAGGCTTGTCTTGAGGATCACCAGAAGGCTTGTGGACCTCATCTTCACTAAGGCAAGCCACAGCAACGTTTTCATGGTGTCATTGCAATATTTATGATTTTCTTACTTGAATGAAATGATTAATCCATGCATTTAAATAACTATTATGTTATTTATATTCTGTTAACTGTTTGTTAGTTATTATGCTTGATTTACAGAATGTTTGAAACTAGCTTAGTTGGTAAAGAAGCTAAGATCTACTTGTGGTAATGATAAAATGATTTGTTATGCATATGAGTAATTACTTAAAGTTATTTTCTTGCACAAATAAAATAGTAAAAATTTGCTAGAAAATATTCTGTTAAGTGCTTGTTTAGCTATTTTGCTTGATTTACAGAATGTTTGAACCTAACTTTGTTGGTAAAGAAATTAGGATTTGCTTGTGGTGATGATAGTATAATTTTTGCTATGCATATGAGAAATTAATCGAAGTTATTTTCTTGCATGAGAAAAATAATAAAACTTGCTACAAAATATCTTGTTAAAGTGAGAGTTACCGTGACTATGAAAGTAATATAAGTTGTTGATGTTTATGCTTAGTGTGAATATGGTTGACATCAGTCATTTTCGTTAATATGTGATGCATGTGTAGTATTGCATTTCATGGCATGCTATGACGACACCGGTCATTTTCATTTTAAGTTGAACCTAAATATAACTCAACTTGAATATATCATTGACTGGGTCATGGTGCCGCTGGCTCGAGTTTTTCCCAGTGCAACCACATTTGCCTTCGTGGGAAGGCCTTGATTCGGTCCATTGACATGCCTCTGGTCGGTGCCTCCAACTAGGGAAGGTTATGGGCATGCTTACCTTGGCCCGGTAAGCAGGCATAATCTTGTGTGCCCGTTGTTGAGATTATGGTACCGGGTCCCCGAGTGGGATCATTTTGGCCACGACGGTGGTCGTTGTGTCTTTGGTAGACACGGGGCCACCCAGGACTAGCCCGTTGGGGATTGGGTCAGAGTGGCTGGGAGAGTGTCATGGCAATGGAGGTGTTTCGTCGGAATGCCGTTGGTCCACCCGAATGGGAGTGCGAGGCCATGGGTTCCGTGGTGTGGGTACAGTGTGCTACCTCTGCAGAGTGTATAATCTATCGATAGCCGAGTCCACGGTCACGGACGCCTCGTAGTAGGTCCCACCATGAGTCAACGTTTAATAAATTTGCACACTAAGTTATGAACTTTGCACTGTTGATGATGGCGGAAAGGCCATCGAGATGTTCGAGTCCAAATATTGGTCGTGGTTGTGATCGCCGTAAGGATCACGAGTTACTCTTGTCAAGACCATGATGGTGATTTGTTTGTGATCCGTAAATGATCACGGTTGGTAAGTCCGTACCGAGGGACGTTCGAGCATGATCACAGCATGTCGGACATAGTTGCATTATTATTAATTGGTTAATTATCATGATATTGTTTGTCATTATGATTATGCCTGTTGTGAGCTTGCAAGTACATTCAATGTACTGACCTGGCGTATCAAGCCAGATTTCAGGAAAGTCTCGTTGGAAAGGAGTGTTGTCCGGGTCTAGATCGTGTCCACATCGGTGTCCCTGTGCTATGGAGCTTCCGCTACGACGTTGTTCCGCTGCCGCGTAGTTGTCATGATCGAGGCCCCTTTATGTTCACTAAATAATGTACATATTGTTCAGCCGCACCGTGCGTGCCGCTTGGCCTCGACATCTGTTGTAATATAAACTCTGATCCGCTAGCATCAATAAAGCGGTTGTTTTCTGTACCAAGATGTTGTGTGTTGCCAGAAGACATGGTCTCTGGGCTGGCAATGCAGGGTAAACCGGTCGCTCTGAGCCGGGGTGCCACAACGGATTAATAAGGGGCTGGACTGGGGATCAATTGACGAAGTGCATACTCTACAGAGCCGCATCCGAAGCCTCCTTGAGAAGGAAATCGATCTCATCAACGTGATTCAAGTAATGCTAGTCCGCCGGGCCCTGCCGTGCCAGCGTCGGCCTCTCCGTATGTGGGAGTTTAATCCGGAAGGACCACGGACCCTCCAACACTTCTTCGGCACTACGCACAAATAAATGTGGAAGTTGTTTTTCGGGAAATGAAAACAGTGGCCGGACACCACCGAGGACATCGGCCTCGACTGCAACCATCCGGATACCTCGGTAAGCACTCGACTCCCGAACAATTTTTAGTTAAGTATGCTGTAATACGATACTGAGCAAACTATCTTCTTCCTGGGCTGGATAAAGAAAGCGGAGTGAATTAGGTGTTCGTCCCCCCTTCCCGAAGACTCAGCGGATCCCGTGCTAACAAGGATGCTGGCCCCGGCACCATACCAGGTGCGCGTGAAGGAGGACAAGGAGGGGAGCGGGAAGACCAAAGGTGGCCTCCATTCCGAAGGTATGTCAGACACTGTGTCCCGGGAGATCAATGTTCCCCCGCCCGAACACAAAAGTGAAGGAGAAGCCAACATCCCTTCTCCCCATGGTAAGAAAAGGGCAGCCTCCGAAGGTTGCGAGGAAAAGGCTCCTAAGTGAGGCAAGATGCCCCTGTCGAGCAGCTCGGGCTTGGAGGACGACGTCGTCGCACAGTCCCACAGTGAGGACAAGCCTTTAGCCAAATTGTAAGTGAACAAGGGTGTTTTAAACATATCACGTTCTTTTCCTGTTACAAAGGTAACATCTAGAATATATGTTTTTGCAGCTTGGCACACAGTCTTCTTCAACAATCCTCTTCCTCGGGGGATCTTCTCCCGGAGATGATGGAAAGTGAGACGCCTCCACCGGCCTCCTCGCCCAATAGGGCGGACAACTTAGAGGTGTCGTCCCGGAGGGTCTCTCCTGATCAACAAGTGGTGCGAGGGATGATGAAGACATTACCCGAAGGTGATACTTCGGTTGCCCAGGGTCCGGGGGCCAACAATAAAGGCCCAGGACTGTCCGGTTTACAGCCGGAGACGACTCTAGGGACGAATAAATGGAACCCTTCGAAGGGAGGCCGTACTCCTACAACAGCTTCCGGGGATCCAGAAGCGCCGGATATATTGACGAACATGCTGCGACAAGCGTCCGTCTCAGAGGAACATCGTACCTTGATGGGTACGGTGGTTGAAAGGGTTCTGTCCGCGAAAAGCGGATTGAATGAAGCCTTCACGAGCCTGCTAAGAGGCTTCGAGGTTTGGAATGTAATATTTTCGATTGTGCTTTATCCGCAAAATGCACCTGTGTATAGATAGTAGCCCCTGAGACTCTGATTGGCTTCCCAAGGGAGGCGATTAAAGGATCAAAAAGATATGCCCAGGAAATAATCTGATTAATTGGAACACAGGCTGTTACCTCCCTGGCGACTGCCCGAACTACAGAGGTTGCGGATCTGCAGTGGAAGCTTGATGAAGCAGATGATGACATCACGCTTACCAACAGGCGGCTTGACGGGCGCAAGGTATGTCTTTGGGGCAGTCATTACATGCATGTGCTTATAATATAAGCATGACGCTAAGAATTGTATACTGAAATATGTATGACTACAGATAGTGCCGCCGCAGTTGAGATCCTTCGGGCTGAGCTAGCCCGGGCCAAGGAGCAGGCCCGGATTTGTCGGATCATGGGTTCCGGCAAAACCCTCAAGGTTCGAACACTGGGGTGCGCACGAAGATTCCCCCCCCTACCGATCCACGTCCTAGCTTCACTAAGATCTCAAGGGCTAACTCGACGAACTCGCAACACAAAGGACACAAGATTTATACTGGTTCGGGCCACCGTTGTGGTGTAATACCCTACTCCGGTGTGGTGGTGGTGGATTGCCTCTTGGGCTGAGAATGAACAGTACAAGGGGAAGAACAGCCTCCTGAGGTTGAGGTGTTCTTTTGTTCGGCGAACTTGTGTGGGTGAGCATTCGATCCCTGCTACTGTGGTGGCTAGCCCTATTTATAGAGGCCCTGGTCCTCTTCCCAAATATTGAGCGGGAAGGGAGCCAACAACGTCCAATTTGAAAGGGGACAACTAGTACAGCTTATCCTGACAAAAGCGGTCTTCGCCTGCAAATGGCTCTGGTGGTAACGCCGCCTTGGGCTCCATGGTGACCTCCGCCTTGCCGTCCGGCTGGTCTTGGTCTCGTTGCACTGATATGGAAACCTTTGCTTGATGCCTCGGTACTCCGGACCTGCGCTTGCCTCCTTAGCACCAAAGAGGAAACAAGGACACTGTGCACGCTGGCGCCCGCCTGGCGCCCGCCTGGCGCCCGCCTGATCTCGATCGTCATGGCTCACATCACGAGAACCTCGCGAGGTTCGCCTTGCCTTGATCTCTCCGCCCCTCGTGAGCCAGCCTGGTGGGGCCGCTCCTGAGGAGGTCATGTGTCATCCGCCTCGCAAGGCTTGGCCCCTCGCGAGGGTCTTGAATGCCTTGTAGATGAAGATGGGCCGTACGGGCCTGCTAGCAAAGCCACGCCGTGGGCCACAGGCAGGCAAGTCTGGGGACCCCCGTTCCCAGAACGCCGACAGTATCCCCCAGGCCCAAGGCGCGCTCGGGCTTGGCTTCGAGGCGAAGCCAAAGGTCAAGTGCGAAGCACCGCGGGCCCCAATAGCCTACGGCCTTGGTCGACGCGTGGCGGTTGATTGGACATGGGCGTCTCCGCTTCCCCATGCTGCCTCGGCAACTTCCCGACTTGAAGTCCCTACGACATGCAAGGAAAAACCATCATTACCTGTGATCGTGGGGGGCACTGGTTGGCCTTCTCCTGCTATAAATGAGGAGGGGGCAGAGCCCCCGTCGCCCATCTCTTCACGTTCCGCCTGCTTCTTCCTCCTCTGCTCCACCGCCGACACCGATGGCGCCCATCCGAAGGTTTTCCGCGGCGGAGAAAGGAAAGACTCCCCTCGATGGGCTGGTGTCGCTCCCGCCGAAGAAGAGGCCGGTCCATCGCCGCGACGCGGCGGTGATGCAGGTGGTGACGAGGCCTTGGTGCGAGCGGCCTCCTCCTAGGTATCCATTACCCCTGTACGCCCAAGCTGGGGGCTCAGGAGGGAGAGGCGACGAGCGTCGGCGAGCGCGCCGTGGCCATGGTCTACGTGTCGCGGCGGCGCGCGTCGCCGCCCCTGGGGTCCATGTCGTGGACTCCTCGCGCGAGCTCGTGCTGTGGGCGGCAATGCCCCCGAGCGCTTGGATCCGCTTCCCGCGGTTCTTCTCCGACGTGATGCCGCCGAGGGGACCACTCGAGCACTAGTTGCAGCATGCTGACTGCGAAGCTCCGGCGACCGGAGCAGAGGTTGAAGTGGTCTCCTCCGGCAAGATCTTCATGACCCGCGGCTAGTGTCGTGGAATTGTCACGGCAGATGTCCTAGTGTGAGGACTTAGTCGTGAGGCCAACGCATCTATGCGGTAGCTTGAGAGGGGTTGATCGGAATCGAGAGACGGACGACAAAGGATTTAGACAGCTTCGGGCCCCGGGAAACATCATCCGGTAACAACCCTACATGCTGTTTGAGGCTAGGTCTCATTATGATCACGGGAGAGTCGCCGGGAACCGGCTCTCGGTGTCTAGCCCTAGAGATTGTTTCTTGTCTCTTGTCCCTCTTGGGGAGCCCTACCCCTCCTTATATAAGTTAGAGGGGCGGGTTACATGTGGAGTCCTAATAGGACTAGGACTAGTCTATCTTTTCTTACAAGTTGAATACAAGTCCGGGTCTTGCTTCCTCGTAAAGGAAATATTCCTCATGCCTTCCGTCTTAAGCCGGCCCATAATAACATGAGCCGGCCTACTGGGCCTTGGGCCCTTGTCATCTGTCTGACCCGCCGTCAGGGCCATCATTAAATTGCCAGGCTCATGAGTCGCCAATCCTCCGTCGGGTTACGATGAAGCGCCAAGTCCGGCCGGGTCATACCACGGGGTATATCCCCGACAGCTGGGGTGAGGTCGCGCGGGTTTGCCGCGCGGAGGGCGCCCTCGCGATCCACTTCAATTATGGTGGCGCCTCCACGCTGTCCTTCAAGGTCTTCGATGCGGAGGGCCGCCGCCTGGAGTGCTGCCCTGGAGGGGAGCGCCAGGACGATGCACGCCCCGCCTGCGGCTCCTCCAGCAGCAGCGACTCTTGGGAGTCCAGCGGTTCTCCTGAGCTCTACGAGACTCCGGAGACGAGCGACTACCGCTACGTGCCCCCAAGCTCCTGGCATGCCCGGAGCAAGGCTGCGGCGTCCAGCCATCGCTGATCTGGATGGGGTTGGCGCCGGCCTCCCGCGGCCCACTGTTGATGATGATGTTGGCCGCGGGGGCGTGTAGATAGGATTTCCCTAAGTTCTCGTCTTTTGTTCCCTGCGAGGAATTGAGAAGTACCCCGTGGGGGCGTGTAAAGGGTCTGTAATGTCTTTTGTTGATATTGTCCTTATTATGAAAATTTGCGAATGCATGTCCTGTTTAGGCTCGGTCTCCCTTTTCCAACCTCGCGACGGCTTGTTGCTCTACACTGACAGGTCCCGGTCCCCAGGCAAGCTACAGCCGTCGCTGGTATGCCAGGTCGCATGCCGTGGTCAAGGCCAGGAGGTGAGCGGCTCGAGGTCCAGTAAGAGCTCCTGAGGCGCGATGCTCAGGAGGTCCCCTTTAGCGCTCAAGCAGCCGTGGTAAGGTAAGAAAGGGAGGCGGTGTTGCCGCAACAGGGCTGCGGCGAGCTTGACCCCTAGGCTCCAACGATTGGCCGATTTGAGCGTGGGACTTATCTTGACGATTCGGGGTTGATTCCTCGTGATGCGCCAGGTACGTGCGAAGGCGTCCGCAGCGTAGCTAGGTCAGGCCCATACGAGCCTCCCCCTCTCCTCCACGCTCTCCTTCATGCTCTACGTCCTCAGGTCCCGGCCCTCGAGCGAGCTCAGCCGCCGCTGGTATGCCAGGTCGCGTGCCGTGGTCAAGGCCAGGGGGTGAGGGCTGGAGAGACAGTAGGAGCTCCTGAGTCGCGATGCTCAGGAGCCCCCCTTTTAACGCACAAGCGGGTTGCATGGGAGAAGAGGGAGCTCGCAGTGCCGCCTGCTGTCATTCTCATGAGATTCCTACAAGCCAGCACAAGGAGAAACACAGTTTTCCATTATGGTTGCCGGGCGGCCGCTGGTTGCTCTGCGAGGAGATGGAGGCACCGAGGGCCTGGTGAGGTGACGCGCGTGGCCAGAGCTCGGCCGCTCAGATTTGGCGATGTTGCAGGGACGGACCCGTGCACAAGCGCCGTGCCAGCGTGAGTAGCCCCCGTGGGAGGTGAGAGTCAAACAGGTGATAGTCATAGATAGATTAAGCATGGAAAGCAAACTGGCTCATGTAAATGCAGGGAAGATACATGCCACTGGGTCAGGCCCGAGCGGCTTGGGGATGATGCAGCCCGAGGGGCGCCCCCAGCAAGGTAAGCTAAAGACATGAAAAAGGATACATGACACAGGGACGGACCCACATGGCCTGGGAATGATGCAGCCCTGAGGGCGCTCCCAGCTAAACAAACTTGGAAAATGTCACCTGGCTCTGTTGATGAAGGAGAGTTGGGGCAGCTGAAGGTACGCGGCGAAGGGGTCGCTCCTCATGAGCCACCGGGGTCCTGAGCCTCGGGAGGCTCTGGGGGTCCAGGCGGTTCCTTGAGGACCGTCTCCATCTCCGTCAGGACGGCATGGTGCCTGGCCTCCTGAGTCGCCAGGGCGTGCCGCAGGTTGCGCTGATAGGCGGACGCCATGCTCGGTAGGCCAAAAGGCATGCGAACGTAGCTGTGCGGTGGGCCCTCGCAGCGTCCCATGCACGAAGGCCAGAAAAGCTCCTGAGATGCGGCCCTGTTGAGCCCTGGGACGTCGATGCAGACGCGCAGCCCGCCATCCTCGCCTCGATGTGGAGCTGTGCCTGGTGAGCGGCGGCCGCCGCGCATGGCCCTTGCGTCTTGCACCTCTTGAGTGGTCTCGGTGATGAACTCCTGAGCGGTGGGTGCTCCTCGCCCTGTGTTCTCTTGAGGGAAACGTGCCGTGAAGCACGCTTCCAAGTGGTGCCCAAGCACCTCCCTCGTGATGTTGGCAAAGTCTGAGGCCCTCCAGAAGAGGGCCCCGAGCCCAGCCCAAGGAGGGCACCGGGCGCGCTTTCCTATGCGATGGAGGGAGGCGCCCTAGGTGCGGGCGCCGATCCTGACGAGGCGCCGCTTGCCTGAGGCCCTGCGCGGTGTAGTTGCTTCTTCTTCTTGGGGGTGGCCTCAGGAGGGTGCTCGCCCTTGCTGTCGGGGTCGTCGATTGCTGCAGCTGGGAAGGCATGCTCGAGGGAGCACACTACGTCTCTTTCTTCGCACGGGACTGTGATGATCCCGCCGCTTCCCGGCATCTTGAGGACATTGTAGCCGTGATGGGTCACCGCCATAAACTTGGCCAGGGCTGCGTACCCGAGGATCGCATTATATGGCAGACGGATGTGGGTGACGTCAAAGTCGATGAGCTCAGTGCGGTAGTTGTTGCGCTGTCCGAAGGTGACGGGAAGGCGGATCTACCCGATCGGGGTGGTGGAGCCGTCGGTCACTCCTGGAAAAGCCTGGTGGGCTGAAGCTGATCATACGGCACTTGGAGGTTGTCGAACATGTCGACGGACAGGACGTTGAGCCCCGCGCCGCCATCGATGAGGGTCTTGGTAACTTGCACGTTGCTAATGACTGGTGAACAGAGCATCGGGAGGGCGCCAGCGGTAGCCGCGCACTTGAGCTGGTCTGCAGAACTGAACGTGACGGGGCACTTGGACCATCTGAGCGGGCGCGTGGCCTCGAGCTTGGGGAGGACTGCATTCACTTCACGGGCAAATTGTTTGAAGATACGCTGTGAGGCCGGGGCTTGAGCTCCGCCCAGGATGCAGGCAATTGCACGTGATACATCTCCAACGTATCTATAATTTTTTATTGTTCCATGCTATATTATATTCTGTTTTGGATGTTAATGGGCTTTATTATACACTTTTATATTATTTTTGGGACTAACCTATTAACCGAAGGCCTAGCCCAAATTCCTGTTTTTTGCCTATTTCAGTGTTTCGCAGAAAAAGAATATCAAACGGAGTCCAAACGGAATGAAACCTTCGGGAACGTGATTTTCGGAACAAACGTGATCCAGAGGACTTGGAGTCCATGTCAAGAAATCAACCAGGAGAGCACGAGGTAGGGGGGCGTGCCTACCCCCACTGGGCGCACCCTCTACCCTCATGGGGCCCACGTTGCTCCACCGACGTATTTCTTCCTCCTATATATACCTATGCACCCCAAACTATCAGATACGGAGCCAAAAACCTAATTCCACCGCCGCAACCTTCTGTACCCGTGAGATCCCATCTTGGGGCCTTTTCCGGCGCTCCGCCAGAGGGGGCATTGATCAAGGAGGGCTTCTACATCAACACCATAGCCTCTTCGATGATGTGTGAGTAGTTTATCTCAGACCTTCGGGTCCATAGTTATTAGCTAGATGGCTTCTTCTCTCTCTTTGGATCTCAATACAAAGTTCTCCACGATTCTCGTGGAGATCTATTCGATGTAATCTTCTTTTGCGGTGTGTTTGTTGAGACCGATGAATTGTAGGTTTATGATCAAGTTTATATCTGAACAATATTTGAATCTCCTCTGAATTCTTTTATGTATGATTGCTTATGTTTGCAAGTCTCTTCGAATTATAAGTTTGGTTTGGCCTACTAGATTGATCTTTCTTGCAATGGGAGAAGTGCTTAGCTTTGGGTTCAATCTTGTGGTGTCCTTTCCCAGTGACAGCAGGGGCAGCAAGGCACGTATTGTATTGTTGCCATCGAGGATAACAAGATGGGGTTTATATCATATTGCATGAGTTTATCCCTCTACATCATGTCATCTTGCTTAAAGCGTTACTCTGTTCTTATGAACTTAATACTCTAGATGCATGCTGGATAGCGGTCGATGTGTGGAGTAATAGTAGTAGATGCAGGCAGGAGTCGGTCTACTTGTCACGGACGTGATGCCTATATACATGATCATACCTAGATATTCTCATAACTATGCTCAATTCTATCAATTGCTCAACAGTAATTTGTTCACCCACCGTAATACTTATGCTCTTGAGAGAAGCCACTAGTGAAACCTATGGCCCCCGGGTCTATTTTCCATCATATTAATCTTCCAACACTTAGTTATTTCTTTTGCCTTTTATTTTAATTTGCATCTTTATCATAAAAATACCAAAAATATTATCTTATCATATCTATCAGATCTCACTCTAGTAAGTGACCGTTGAGGGATTGACAACCCCTTTATCGCATTGGTTGCGAGGTTCTTATTTGTTTGTGTAGGTGCGAGGGACTCGTGCGTGATCTCCTACTGGATTGATATCTTGGTTCTCAAAAACTGAGGGAAATACTTACGCTACTTTACTGCATCACCCTTTCCTCTTCAAGGGAAAACCAACGCAGTGCTCAAGAGGTAGCAAGAAGGATTTCTGGCGCCGTTGCCGGGGAGATTCGCGCCAAGTCAAGTCAAGTCAAGACATACCAAGTACCCATCACAAACTCTTATCCCTCGCATTACATTATTTGCCATTTGCCTCTCGTTTTCCTCTCCCGCAATTCACCCTTGCCGTTTTATTCGCCCTCTCTTTTCCATTCGCCTCCCTCTTTCTTTTTGCTCCTCGCACTTTCTGCCGTTATGTCTGAAATTGGGGAAATTATTGTCGATATGGACAATAACAATAACATGGAAAATTCTGATGCTCCTGCTGAAGAACCCCCTATCTTACATAAAAAATTCCGAATTGGTAGTGGTAATATTATTGGAAAAGGGGTTATTCAAGATTTCTTTACTTGTGCCGGTGCTTTGCCTTCTATGGGTAGTTCTATTCTTCATAGAACTAGTAGTCTTGCGGACGCTATTGCCATGCTTGTAGTTGAACTTGAAAGGCAATTTATGCACATGCACCCTTGCATACAAAGGATTTTCCTAGAATTTTCTAATATTGAGCATTCTTCTGTTAAGCATGTCGCTACTATCTTTTTGGCTCATGAGTTCAGATTTATAATAAAAGAGGCCAAAGAAATCTTTGCGCACTATAGGGTGGACGTTGGCCGTCCTCCCATAGATACTATCTTATTTGATCAAGAGGAAATAATGCGTTTTCAATCTCTAGACTATATATGTTGCTTTTAATGAAAACCTTAGAAAAAGGGTTCCTACCAATGTTCTAGTTGATAGAATTTCTGAACTTAATAATGATTTTGCTATTCGAAATAATGAGCTAGGATACTCTCTCGAGTATAGGCTCACGAAATTTTGTCAAAAGAACGCTTATAATGATGAATTGGTTGTGCAATATGAAGGGCCGAAGGAGGAACCTATACCTCCAAAGGTTGATCTTGGGGACTTCTGTCCCATTAAATTTAGCCCTTTTGATTACTTTTGCTTGCCTCAACGAAAACTTGCTGTTGAACATACAGAATATGAAATGAGTTTTCGTGATCTATCCTATTATTATGGCAATACCTAGATCTATCCTTACTTTTATGCCTAGCTAGGGGCGTTAAACGATAGCGCTTGTTGGGAGGCAACCCAATTTTATTTTTAGTTTTTTTTTGCTTTTTTCTTCTGTTTAGGAATAAATATTTGATCTAGCCTCTGGTTAGATTTGTTTTTATGTTTTAATTAGTGTTTGTGCCAAGTTAAACCTATAGGATCTTCTTGGATGATAGTTATTTGATCTTGCTGTAAATTCCAGAAACTTTCTGTTCACGAAAACAATTGTTAAAACTTACCAGAACATGATATAATATTGATTCCAAATGCAGAAAATCAATAAACAAGTTATTTAGGTCTTCCTATTTTTGCTGAATTTTTAGAGTTCTATAAGTTTGCTTTAGTTACAGATTACTACAGACTGTTCTGTTTTTGACAGATTCTGTTTTTCGTGTGTTGTTTGCTTATTTTGATGAATCTATGGCTAATGAAATAGTTTATAAACCATAGAGAAGTTGGAATACAGTAGGTTTAACACCAATATAAATAAAGAATGAGTTCATTACAGTACCTTGAAGTAGTGCTTTGTTTTCTTTCGCTAACGGAGCTCACGAGATTTTCTGCCAAGTTTTGTGTTGTGAAGTTTTCAAGTTTTGGGTAAAAGATTTGATGGATTATGGAACAAGGAGTGGCAAGAGACTAAGCTTGGGGATGCCCATGGCACCCCAAGATAATCTAAGGACACCAAAAAGCCAAAGCTTGGGGATGCCCCGGAAGGCATCCCCTCTTTCGTCTACTTCCATCTGTAACTTTACTTGGAGCTATCTTTTTATTCACCACATGATATGTGTTTTGCTTGGAGCGTCTTGTATTATTTGAGTCTTTATTTGTTAGTTTGCCACAATCATCTTTGCTGTACACACCTTTTGAGAGAGACACACTTGATTCGGAATTTGTTAGAATACTCTATGTGCTTCACTTATATCTTTTGAGCTATATAGTTTTTGCTCTAGAGCTTCACTTATATCTTTTAGAGCACGGTGGTGGATTTGTTTTATAGAAACTATTGTTCTCTCATGCTTCACTTATATTATTTTGAGAGTCCTACAAAACAGTATGGTTATTTGCTTAAATTGAGAAATTAGTCCTATAGTGATAGGCATCCAAGATTAGTAAAAATTATCTTATGAGTGTGTTGAATACTATGAGAAGTTTGATGCTTGATAATTGTTTTGAGATATAAAGATGGTGATATTAGAGTCATGCTAGTTGAGTGGTTGTGTATTTGAGGAATACTTGTGTTAAAGTTTGTGATTCCCGTAGCATGCACGTATGGTGAACCGTTATGTGTTGAAGTCGGAGCATGATTTATTTATTTATTGTCTTCCTTATGAGTGGTGGTCGGGGACGAGCGATGGTCTTTTCCTACCAATCTATCCCCCTAGGAGCATGTGTGTAATACTTTGCTTTGATAACTTGTAGATTTTTGCAATAAATATATGAGTTCTTTATGACTAATGTTGAGTCCATGGATTATACGCACTCTCTTCCTTCCACCATTGCTAGCCTCTCTAATACCGCGCACTTTTTGCCGGTATCATACACCCACCATATACCTTCCTCAAAACAGCCACCATACCTACCTATCATGGCATTTCCATAGCCATTCCGAGATATATTTCCATGCAACTTCCACCGTTCCGTTTACTATGACACGCTCCATCATTGTCATATTGCTTCGCATGATCATGTAGTTGACATCGTATTTGTGGCAAAGCCACCGATCATAATTCTTTCATACATGTCACTCTTGATTCATTGCGTATCCCGGTACACCGCCAGAGGCATTCACATAGAGTCATATTGTGTTCTAAGTATTGAGTTGTAATTGTTGAGTTGTAAGTAAATAAAAGTGTGGTCATCATCATTTTTAGAGCATTGTCCCAAGTGAGGAAAGGATGATGGAGACTATGAGACTCCGGATGAAAAAAAAGAGGCCATAAAAAAAGAGAAAAGGCACAAACAAAAAAATGAGAGAAAAAGAGAGAAGGGACAATGTTACTATCCTTTTACCACACTTGTGCTTCAAAGTAGCACCATGATCTTCATGATAGAGAGTCTCCTATGATATCACTTTCATATACTAGTGGGAATTTTTCATTATAGAACTTGGCTTGTATATTCCAATGATGGGCTTCCTCAAAATGCCCTAGGTCTTCGTGAGCAAGCGAGTTGGATGCACACCCACTTAGTTTCTTTTGTTGAGCTTTCATATACTTAGAGCTCTAGTGCATCCGTTGCATGGCAATCCCTACTCACTCACATTGATATCTATTAATGGGCATCTCCATAGCCCGTTGATACGCCTAGTTGATGTGAGACTATCTTCTCCTTCTTTGTCTTCTCCACAACCACCATTCTATTCCACATATAGTGCTATATCGATGGCTCACGCTCATGTATTGCGTGAAGATTGAAAAAGTTTGAGAACACCAAAAGTATGAAACAATTGCTTGGCTTGTCATCGGGGTTGTGCATGATTTAAATACTTTGTGTGGTGGAGATAGAGCATAGCCAGACTATATGATTTTGTAGGGATAACTTTCTTTGGCCATGTTATTTCGAGAAGACATAATTGCTTAGTTAGTATGCTTGAAGTATTATTATTTTTATGTCAATAATAAACTTTTGTCTTGAATCTTTCGGATCTGAATATTCATACCACATTTAAGAGAATTACATTGAAAATTATGCTAAGTAGCATACCACATCAAAAATTCTGTTTTTACCATTTACCTACTCGAGGACGAGCATGAATTAAGCTTGGGGATGCTTGATACGTCTCCAACGTATCTATAATTTTTGATTGTTCCATGCTATATTATATTCTGTTTTGGATGTTAATGGGCTTTCTTATACACTTTTATATTATTTTTGGGACTAACCTATTAACCGAAGGCCCAGCCCAAATTGCTGTTTTTTGCCTATTTCAGTGTTTCGTAGAAAAAGAATATCAAACGGAGTCCAAACGGAATGAAACCTTCGGGAACGTGATTTTTGGAACAAACGTGATCCAGAGGACTTGGAGTCCACGTCAAGAAATCAACCAGGAGAGCACGAGGCAGGGGGCGCGCCTACCCCCCTGGGCACGCCCTCCACCCTCATGGGGCCCACGTTGCTCCACCGACGTACTTCTTCCTCCTATATATACCTACGTACCCCAAACTATCAGATATGGAGCCAAAACCTAATTCCACCGCCGCAACCTTCTGTACCCGTGAGATCCCATCTTGGGGCCTTTTCCGGCGCTCCGCCGAAGGGGGCATTGATTATGGAGGGCTTCTACATCAACACCATAGCCTCTCCGATGATGTGTGAGTAGTTTACCTCAGACCTTCGGGTCCATAGTTATTAGCTCGATGGCTTCTTCTCTCTCTTTGGATCTCAATACAAAGTTCTCCACGATTCTCGTGGAGATCTATTCGATGTAATCATCTTTTGCGGTGTGTTTGTTGAGACCGATGAATTGTGGGTTTATGATCAAGTTTATCTATGAACAATATTTGAATCTCCTATGAATTCTTTTATGTATGATTGGTTATCTTTGCAAGTCTCTTCGAATTATCAGTTTGGTTTGGCCTACTAGATTGATCTTTCTTGCAATGGGAGAATGCTTAGCTTTGGGTTCAATCTTGCGGTGTCCTTTCCCAGTGACAGCAGGGGCAGCAAGGCACGTATTGTATTGTTGCCATCGAGGATAACAAGATGGGGTTTATATCATATTGCATGAGTTTATCCCTCTACATCATGTCATCTTGCTTAAAGCGTTACTCGGTTCTTATGAACTTAATACTCTAGATGCATGCTGGATAGCGGTCGATGTGTGGAGTAATAGTAGTAAATGCAGGCAGGAGTCGATCTACTTGTCACGGACGTGATGCCTATATACATGATCATACCTAGATATTCTCATAACTATGCTCAATTCTATCAATTGCTCAACAGTAATTTGTTCACCCACCGTAATACTTATGCTCTTGAGAGAAGCCACTAGTGAAACCTATGGCCCCCGGGTCTATTTTCCATCATATTAATCTTCCAACACTTAGTTATTTCTTTTGCCTTTTATTTACTTTGCATGTTTATCATAAAAATACCAAAAATATTATCTTATCATATCTATCAGATCTCACTCTCGTAAGTGATCGTTGAGGGATTGACAACCCCTTTATCGCATTGGTTGCAAGGTTCTTATTTGTTTGTGTAGGTGCGAGGGACTCGTGCGTGATCTCCTACTGGATTGATATCTTGGTTCTCAAAAACTGAGGGAAATACTTACGCTACTTTACTGCATCACCCTTTCCTCTTCAAGGGAAAACCAACGCGGTGCTCAAGAGGTAGCAGCACGCGGCTCCTGGAAGCCCCCAGCCCCCTCGTCTTGATGGTGGTCGTCATTCCTTCTCGGTGGTGGCGGTAGTAGAGGAAGACCGGCGTTGCCCTGAGGACGATCCTCACGAGGCTGATCCCTCCAGGCGCCCTCGCGAGGCTGATCCTGCCAGCGGTCCTCACGAGGCCGGTCGCGCCACTCCTGGCGCGGGCCACGGTCATCCCAGCGTCCGCCACCATGTCCTCCCCCTCTGCCGTAGCCCCGGTCGTTGCGCTCGGGGCATCGACCGAAGCGTCCTTCGTGAATGGCTCTGAGCTCTTGAAAGTCGCTGGTGTTGTGGCTATGCAGGTTATGGAAGGCGCAGAACGGTCAGCTGCTCTTGGATGACTCGGGCTGGTCCCTGCCGCGCTTTGTGTCCGGCTCCACCGCGAGCACGGCTGCTCCCTTGCGCTTCACGTCCTTGGCCTTGGCTTTCTTCTCCTCCGGGTCCGCAGCCGGGAGCTCGAGGAGGGAGAGGCGCCCCTCCTCAGCTCTTGCGCACTTGGTCGCCAGGTTGAACAGCTCCAGAGACGTGCATAGCTCTTCGTGGATGGCGAGCTCCTCCTTCATCTTGACGTCGCGGATGCCATCAGAGAACGCGGAGATGATGGCCTCGTCTGTCACCTTGGGGATCTTGAGGCGAACGTTGTTGAAGCGTTGGATGTACTTCTGGAGGGTCTCTCCTGGCTATTGCTTGACGCGGCGTAGGTCACCCGCGGCCGGTGGGCGGTCGTGAGTGCCCTGGAAGTTGGCGACGAAGCGGTCGCGCATCTCGTTCCAGGAGGAGATCGAGCCTGGAGGCAGGTTCAGGATCCAGGAGCGGGCACCATCCTTGAGAGCCATGGGGAACGAGTTCGCCATGACTTTCTCGTCGCCGTTGGCTGCCTCGATGCTCAGCTCGTAGAGCTGCAGGAACTCTGCAGGGTCGGGGGTGCCGTCGTAGCAAGGAGGCAGATCCGGCTTGAACTTGCCAGGCCAGGCGACGCTACGCAGCTCAGGGGTGAAGGCGCGGCAGCCTGCCGTGGTCACCGGGGCTCTGTGCTGGTGGAGAGCTTGCCCTTGGTGAAGTTCGCGTACCGCCACCGCAGGCGGCACGCGGTCTTGCCGTGGTGGCGCAGGGAGTGCGGGGGGCGTTTCCTCGCGGCCGGGGGACCTCTTGGCAGCTTCTTTCTTCTTGCGCGGGCGCCGGACACGGCAGGTCGTGCGGTGGGGCCGCGTGCCTGGGCACCAAGACTCCGTCTTGGGGCAGAGGTGGTGGAGGCGCTCCATGGGCCACGCCGCCCGCGGCTGGCAGAGGGCGAGGAAGCGAGAGGGATGGCACAGGGGAGCCCCCTGCGGCGCTGACAAGCTCAGCGATGCGGTCGAGCCAGTCCTCGTAGAGGTTGTCGACGGGGCGGTAGCGCAGGAGCTCGCGCGCCATGCACAGAGCAGCCAGCGCGTCCACGGGAGCGCGACGAGCGTGGGATGACGAACAGGCCGGGGTCAGCGATGGAGTGGCGGTGCGGCCGTCCCGCCGCACCGAGGGGTGCAGCGAGGATGCTTGGTTCTCGTTCCCCGCCGGGCCGGTGGCGGCGTTGGCGGCAGGCGACAGAGAACGACGGGGTGGCCCGCCGACGGGAGCGGTCTGAGCAACGCGGGCGGTGAGGGCAGCCCGGCGCTCAGCGCGAGCACGGCGCGCGTCCGCCATGGAGATGACGAAGAGACGAGACACGGAGCGACAGAAAGGAAGCTTCGGCGCACCCCTACCTGGCGCGCCAAATGTTGGATCACGGGTTCCGGCAAAACCCTCAAGGTTCGAACACTGGGGTGCGCACGAAGATTTCCCCCGTGCCGATCCACGTCTTAGCTTCACTAAGATCTCAAGGGCTAACTCGATGAACTCGCAAGACAAAGGACACAAGATTTATAATGGTTTGGGCCACCGTTGTGGTGTAATACCCTACTCCAGTGTGGTGGTGGTGGATTGCCTCTTGGGCTGAGAATGAACAGTACAAGGGGAAGAACAGGCTCCTGAGGTTGAGGTGTTCTTGTGTTCGGCGAACTTGTGTGGGTGAGGATTCGATCCCTACTACTATGGTGGCTAGCCCTATTTATAGAGGCCCTGGTCCTCTTCCCAAATATTGAGCGGGAAGGGAGCCTACAACGGCCAATTTGAAAGGGGACAGCTAGTACAGCTTATCTTGACAAAAGCGGTCTTCGCCTGCAAAAGGCTCTGGTGGTGACGCCGCCTTGGGCTCCATGGTGACCTCCTTCTTGCCGTCCGGCTGGTCTTGGTCTCGTTGCACTGATATGGAAACCTTTGCTTGACGCCTCGGTACTCCGCGCCTGCTCTTGCCTCCTTAGCACCAAAGAGGAAACAAGGACACTGTGCACGCTGGCGCCCGCCTGATCTCGATCGTCATGGCTCACGTCACGAGAACCTCGCGCGGTTCGCCTTGCCTTGATCTCTCCGCCCCTCGTGAGCCAAACTGGTGGGGCCGCTCCTGAGGAGGTCTTGTGTCATCCGCCTCATGAGGCTAGGCCCCTCGCGAGGGTCTTGAATGCCTTGCAGATGAAGATGGGCCGTACGGGCCTGCTAGCAGAGCCACACCGTGGGCTGCAGGATTAGTAATGCGGCTGCCGAAAAGGCATCTGCCGAATTAAAGGTCGAACAGGCTGCTCGGCGCCAGTATGAGGAGAGAATATCCACGATGGCGCTTGCACTAAAGGATACCGCTAGCCGCTGCGAATTTCTTGAGAAGGATATAAAGCCAGAACGGCTGATCTTGAGAAGGCCTTACGAGAGGCGAGAGAAGCGCGGTTCGAGTCTAGAGCGGCCCGGGAGGAGATCCGGCAAGCTAGGGACATCGCGGCTGGTAAGCCCTTTTTATTACAAACTAAGTTCGGCGATCCGAATTATGCCCCGCTTAATCAAGTGTGGAGTTCTCCAGACGCATTGTTGGACTTGTCGAAGAGTGTCTCCAATGCGACACAGTTTTTCCAAGCGTAAGAAGGACGTGCAACAGAAAAGCTGTTCTGGTCGCAATTTAGCATGCCGAAGCGTCCGCTGTTGCTGAACGAACAGATGGCCCAGTGGGCAGAGCTCCACAAGATATGCGGATCTGCCATGAAGGACGTCGTAGTCCGGCTGTGGCCGACCGAGCCAATTCCGGATAGTTATTTCGGTTTGGTGCAGCGACATGTTGATGCGGTGCCGCGTATCGACCCCGTTAAGCGGTCAACGTGCATTGAAGGTGCACGGATGGCCTTTGCCCACGTCAAGACATACTGGGCGAACATGAGGCCACCGACGTTGCGGCGAAGAGTCCACCCACGGGCAAGGACCATCACGCTCCAGAGCATTCTTTTGAGGATGTCTTAGAGGGTGCCCACTTGATAGAGGGTCAGTGCTCAAAAGACATGATATTCGAATGAAATGTATTGATATTGTACAAGACAATATAGTAAAGCTATTTTCTTTTTAGTTTTGCCTAAAAGCATTGGTTCCTCCTGTGCGGACATTTTTGTATAATCTGAAAGTTTTCCAGTCATCGGCTTCAGCTCGCTCGTAGAAAATATGGGGGTGTTCGGAAAAGCATTTGAGCACTCTTAACCCAACGTCTTGGTCCATGAAGGAGGTGTCAATGCGGCGAACTAGGCAATCGGGCTATAGGGCGTTAACACTTTCACTTAGCCATAGGAGTTTTACGGTGGGTCTATGATATAGACCCTGGTATGTACGCGGTTTGTCCCAATACGGTGCGCTACATGTATGACCTGAAGAAAGGTCCTTCGTGTAATACGGAGGGAATCGGGAAAGATTCCGATAAGTCATCGAGTGGTTGACCAGCTCTCGCCCCATCATGACAATCAGTTTTTGACTTTCTCTACTGAGGTGTTTCACCAGATGAACTGGAAACACAATCGTAGTAGTTCTCCCTTTACTACCCTAGCCGATAGAGCGGAACGTAAGATAGTAAGCACAGGAGCCGGGCAACCCAACTATTGACCCAAGACGTGATTCGGAGCTGATGCATATAAGGCCAAACTCGCGATGCCGAAGTATGCTATAAAGCTGTTCGGACTTGTTGGCAACTCATTTTGTTCCCATACCGAGCCCCTGGCAAGTTATGTCGGGGTGCGTGTGTGAAACAACCAAAGGGGCAATATTCAGTTCTTTGGAGAAAAGTGAATACAGATTATGTTCACTGGAGCCTGAGTGATATGCCAATCGTCATTTTATAGATAATAACGCCCAACCCCAGCTATTTGACATGCCAGGGGTCGACGGCTGAGGAAAAAGGCACTTTACAGGCTCGAAAATAGAGAGTGCGGTCTACAAATAGTGGTTTTGGACCTCCTGTCGCACGTCTGCGTCGCCTTTCCTCGGTGAAGGGGCTCCTTAACAGGAGTAGCCTTTGGGTGAATGTACGAACCCGAACTCCGATAGAGTCCGTGAGATGTCCAGCCTTTGAGCCACCTGTGGTAAAGGATAATAAAAAAGAAAGAGTAGTTAGAAAAGAAAAAAGAAGGAGGTTATGGGAGTACTTGTAGGCCCGTCCGTATTGTGCTTCCGCCGATGCCCAGGGTATTTGAAGTGCATAGTTATGTATGCGCGGTACAGATTTTGCAGGTATATGAGGCGGACGGTGGAAGCCGAACTGCTAGTCCAGCTCCAAAATTGGTCGGTCCTATTGAATGGAGACCGGCGGCTTAATGGCCGACAAGGTATGCGGTTTGATAAGGCCACATTGTACTTTGGCTGAAGTAGCCATAGTATGGTCCTTTCTGTTCAGAGGGAACGCTCCCATGAAGAGGTGTGTGTCACGTATACCATGTTCACTGTTTTTACTTCGGGGGGAAATTGCTTCTGACCCCCGGTGTTTGGCTGGTTAGTCTCTTCGTCGTCGCTATCGCCGGGCGGCCTCTTCCCCTTGTGTTCGGCATTGAGCTTGTCGGCCTGTTTGAAGACCCAACAGCTTCTATTGGTGTGATTAGCTGGTTTATCGGGGTTGCCATGAATCTGGCAGGGCCGATCCAATATCTTGTCTAAATTGGATGGTCCGTCTCTGTTTGCCTTGAACGGCTTTTTCGTTGACTGGTTTTGGGGCCGCTGAATCCAGCGTTGACCGTTGTGTCGTGCGTTCCTTCATTATTATTGCGACGTTTGTGTTTACTGCGTCGTGGCTTGCCGTTACCGTCTCGGACTTCGAAAGTGCCCAGATCGCTGGCATTGTTGCTTCTATGAGCGAGCCAGCTATCTTCTCCCACACAAAAGCGGGTCATCAGAGCAGTAAGGGCTGACATAGATTTTTGGTTTTTCTTGACCGAGGTGGCGGGCAAGCCACTCGTCCCGGACGTTGTGCTTGAAGGCCGCTAGGGCTTCCACGTCCCGACAGTCGACGATTTGGTTCTTTTTAACTAAGAACCTAGTCCAGAGCTTCCTGGCTGACTCTCCGGGCTGCTGGACGATGTGACTTAAGTCATCGGCATCTGGTGGCCGGACATATGTACCCTCGAAGTTGTCGCGGAAGGCATCTTACAAATCCTCCCAGCTGCCAATAGAGTTTTCAAGCAGACTGTTTAACCAGTGCCGAGCTGGCCCTTTGAGTTTTAGTGGGAGGTATTTGATGGCGTGAAGATCATCTCCATGGGCCATATGGATATGGAGAAGGAAATCCTCGATCCATACCGCGGGATCAGTTGTTCCATCATATGATTCGATATTCACGGGTTTAAACCCTTCTGGGAATTCGTGCTCCATTACTTCGTCTGTGAAGCAAAGAGGGTGTGCGGTGCCTCTATATTGGGCCACATTGCGACGTAGCTCCGATGGAGTTCGTCTGCGGTTTTTGGCCCGGGCGTGACTAGGCTTGTTACGTCCGAGTAGATAGTCGTTGCCGCGTGTCGGGGCACGTTCGCATGATCCGTAGATCGATCTGGTATGTCCTGCTCTACTATCCAGGTCCTGCCGAAGGTCATATGTATAACCTCGAGCTGTTCTATCTCTACCTTTACGGTGAGGTGGGGCGGGCTGGTGTTCGGCTTGAGTCGCCGCTTTGTCCTGACCGCGTGGTGGTCGGTGAGCCGCATTGTGCGATGATGGTATGGGCTCCGGTGCCTCATCATCGAACTGAGGTAGCAATTTGCGCTTCGGGTAACTTTTGGCTGGGCGCTTGAGGTCGTATTCCTCGGCTGCCAGGACCTCAGTCCATCTATCATTGAGCAGGTCTTGATCAGCTTGAAGCTACTGCTGCTTCTTTTTACAGCTTCTTGCAGTGGCTATTAGTCGGCGCTTAAAGCGCTCCTGCTCGAGAGGTTTCTCAGGCATGATAAAATCCTCGTTGCCAAGGCTCACCTCGTCCTCAGAGAACGAAAGATAATTATTGTCCTCCGAGTCTTCATGAATGGCCTGTTCATCAGGGCTGACTTGCCCGTCTTCCCGTTCGTCCTATTCGGAAGTTGCCTCAACGGGATCTTTATTGTCTTCGGCATCATCCGGAGTATTGTTCTCTCCCATGCCGGTATTGCTGTCTTTTCCACGACGTGACTTAGAGCGGCGCCGCTGACTCCGGCGCTTTGCCTGTGTCTCAGGAGATTTATCCTCGACTGGATTTTCTTTGTCATCATTGTTAGTTTCTTTAGGTGTATCCACCATGTAAACGTCATACGAAGAGGTGGCCCTCCAGAGTTCGGTAAACGGCGGGTTTTGGCCCTGCTCCTCATCCGCATCGTCGTCCATACCATCGATGTTTTCGGAGCCATAATCGAGCATGTTGGTTAAGTCTTCGACAGTGGCTATGAAGTGGGCGGTGGGTGGGAAGCGAAATTCTCCATCATCAGCCTCCAGTTCGAACCGGATATAATTCGGTTGTGAGCCCCCCGCTAAGCATGGTGCTTTTAACGAGTTTAACACGTCGCCCAAAGGCGAGTGCCGAAAAAGTCCGCGGAGCTGAATTCGACGATCGATGACCGATCAAGCTCGACGCACGTGGACGCACATGGCTCGGAACCTGTAGCCGGAAACGAGTCCGAGGCTCTGGTGACACAGATTCCACTCAAGGTTGGGTCTGTGTGCGGCTCTGGCGCCGCTGAGACTGCGGCATCCGTGGCGGGGTTGAGCTTCCCGTCTTCGGATGGCGCGATCTGCTCCGGATCTAAGGCCAAAGCAGTTACATGTGCTATCTCCTGGGTATGGTCCGATGACAGATTTAAGTCATGTTCATCGTGGTGACGGGGAGCGGCTGCCGTGGTCTCAAATCCGTCGAAGATCAAGTCTCCGCGGATATCCGCGACGTAGTTCAAGCTCCTGAATTTGACCTGACGGCCAGGGGCGCAGCTATCGATCTGCTCCAGATGGCCAAGCGAGTTGGCCCGCAATGCGAAGCCGCCAAACACAAAGATTTGTCCGGGGAGGAAGACTTCTCCTTGGACAGCATTGTTGTAGATGAATGAAGGGTCCATCAAACCTTTTGAGGGCGGCACAGTGGAACTCTCAATGAAAGCACCAATGTCGGTGTCAAAACCCGCGGATCTCGGGTAGGGGGTCCCGAACTGTGCGTCTACGGTCGATGGTAACAGGAGACAGGGGACACAATGTTTACCCAGGTTCGGGCCCTATCTATGGAGGTAATACCCTACTTCCTGCTTGATTGATCTTGATGAATATGAGTATTACAAGAGTTGATCTACCACGAGATCGTAATGGCTAAAACCCTAGAAGTCTAGCCTGTATGACTATGTCTATGATTATTCGCCTCTACGGACCTAGCTCTCCGGTTTATATAGACACCGGAGGGGACTAGGGTTACACAAAGTCGGTTACAGAGCAAGGAATCTTCATATTTGGACACCAAGCTTGCCTTCCATGCCAAGGAGAGTCCCATCCGGACACGGGAGAGGGTCTTCGGTCTTGTATCTTCACAGCCCATTAGTCAGGCCCACATCCAACAGGCCGGACGCCCGAGGACCCCTTAGTCCAGTACTCCCTCAGAGAGAGCCATCAGAACATGCCTACACTTATAGCATACATTTTCTGATAGAGAACCACCTACTCATGTGTTGAGATCAAGATATTCCATTGCAACCACATAAATCTTGATCTCTAGCCTTCTCCAAGTTGCTTTCCACTCAAATCATCTTTCCACCAAATCCAAATCCATTAGAGAGAGTTGAGTGTTGGGGAACCAATCATTTGAAGCACAAGAGCAAGGAGTTCATCATCAATACACCATCTATTACCTTTTGGAGAGTGGTGTCTCCTAGATTGGTTAGGTGTCACTTGGGAGCCTCCGTCAAGGTTGTGGAGTTGAACCAAGGAGTTTGTATGGGCAAGGAGATCGCCTACTTCGTGAAGATCTACCCTAGTGAGGCAAGTCCTTCGTGGGCGATGGCCATGGGATAGACAAGGTTGCTTCTTCATGGACCCTTCGTGGGTGGAGCCCTCCGTGGACTCGCGCAACCGTTACCCTTCGTGGGTTGAAGTCTCCATCAACGTGGATGTATGATAGCACCACCTATCAGAACCACGCCAAAAATCTACGTGTCTCCAATTGCGTTTGCACACTCCAATCCCATCCCTTTACATTCTCGCAAATTGCATGCTTTACTTTCGGGTGCTCATATACTCTTGTCATGCTTGCTTGATATGTATTGTGAAGGTTTAAATTTGTGCTAAAACTCCACCTCAACTTGAAGAAAATAAAAACTGCAACTTTTCTTTGCTAAGAGTCTATTCACCCCCCCCCCCCTCTAGACACCTCTTCTCGATCCTTCCAACAGACCCATGGTGCACTCCCTGATGTCACAGATGGGTTGTTTCACCTTGGAAAAACCTTCATGGGTGCCCTCCTCGTGGTCGTGGTCGCGGTCGATGAGATCTGACTTGGCAATTGAGGATCCCAAGCCGTCGCCGTAGAACGTGTCCTTCAGAAATGACAAAATGGGATCGATGACGTATAAAGCTCGCAAATACTTGACCTCTTGGCGGAGGAGATCAGCGGCAGGGCCGTCGAAGAGATCGGCAGCGGTTGAACCAGAGGGGTTGGAGATGGACCACTTAACCTGTGACATGGCCCGCGTGAAGCCGTCGCTGTGGACGAGCTTGATGTCGTAGCCAGCTTTCCCGAGATACAGTAATACGCTAGCCCGCTGACATGAAGCCTTCGGCATGGAAACATAGTAAACATCTTCGCCGGATTCCGCGGCGACGTGTTGCTCCGGAATCGACAGGTTGGGGCGAATGGCGGCCACCTCGCCAACGTCCGCCGGAGAGGCCATGATGAACCTCTTCTTGGCTGAACGCTCGTCGGGCTCCCCGGGATACGTGGTCGAGCTTAGGCTGCGACATTCTGGAGCAGGGGATGTGGATCTGGCGGGGAGGGACTGAGGGAGTCCTGGATTAAGGGGTCCTCGGGCGTCCAGCCTGTTGGACATGGGCCAGACTGATGGGCTATGAAGATACAAGACCGAAGACTCTCACCCGTGTCCGGATGGGACTCTCCTTGGCGTGGATGGCAAGCTTGGCATTCGGATATGAAGATTCCTTTCTCTGTAACCGACTTTGTACGACCCTAGTCCCCTCCGGTGTCTATATAAACCGGAGGGTTTAGTCCATAGAGGCAATCACAATCATACAGGCTAGACATCTAGGGTTTTAGCCGTTACGATCTCGTGGTAGATCAACTCTTGTAATACTCATATTCATCAAGATCAATCAAGCAGGAAGTAGGGTATTACCTCCATAGAGAGGGCCTGAACCTGGGTAAACATCATGTCCCCTGTCTCCTGTTACCATCGACCTTAGACGCACAGTTCGGGACCCCCTACCCGAGATCCGCCGGTTTCGACACCGACATTGGTGCTTTCATTGAGAGTTCCACTGTGTCATCGCCAAGAGGTTCGATGGCTCCATCAATCATCTACAACAATGCCGTCCTGAGGGAAATTTCCCTCCCCGGCCAGATCTTCGTGTTCAGCGACATAATCCACTGCGGGCCAACTCGCTTGGTCATCAGTACATGGAAGCCCTAGCGGCCTTCAAACACAGTGTCCGGGACGAGTGGCTCGTCGGCCACCTCGGTCATGAAAAAACAAAATCCATGTTAGCCCTTACTACTCTGATGACCCGCTTTTGTGTGGGAGAAGATAGTTGGCTCGCTCGTAGAAGCAACAGCGCCAACGATCCGGGCACTTTCAAAGTCCGAGACAGCAACAGCAAGCCACGATGCAATAAACACAAACGTCGCAATAATAATGAAGGAACGCACGACACAGCGGTCAACACCGGATTCAGCGGCCCCAAACCCGGTCAACGGAAAAAGCCATTCAAGGCAAATAGAGACGGACCATCCAATTTAGACAAGATATTGGATCGGCCCTGCCAGATTCATGGCAACCCCGATAAACCAGCAAATCGCACCAACAGAAGTTGTTGGTTCTTCAAACAGGCCGGCAAGCACAACGCCGAACACAAGGGGAAGAGGCTGCCCGGTGATAGCGACGACGAAGAGACTCACCAACCAAACACCGGGGGTCAGAAGCAATTTCCCCCCAAAGTAAAAACAGTGAACATGGTATATGTGACACACACCACTACAGGGGAGCGTAAGGAGCGCTCCCTCCGGACAAAGCATAATACTACGGCTACTTCAGCCGAAGTACAAAATGGTCTTATCAAACCGCATACCTTGTCGGCCTTTAAGCCGCCGGTCTCCATTCAAAAGGACCGACCAATTTCGGAGCTGGACTAGCAGTTCGGCTTCCGCCGTCCGCCTCATATACCTGCGAAATCTGTACCGCGCATACATAACTATGCACTTAAAGTACCCCGGGCATCGGCGGAAGCACAATACGGACGGGCCTACAAGTACTCCCATAACCTCCTTCTTTTTTATTTTCTAACTACTCTTTCTTTTTCATTATCCTTTACCACAGGTGGCTCAAAGGCTGGTCATCTCACGGACTCTACCGGAGTTCGGGTTCGTACATTCACCCAAAGGCTGCTCGTGTTAAGGAGCCCCTTTACCGAAGAAAGGCGGCGCAGACGTGCGACAGGAGGTCCAAAACAACTTTTTGTAGACCACACTCTCTATTTTTGAGCCTGTAAAGTGCCTTTTTCCTAAGCCGTCGACCCCTGGCATGTCAAATAGCCGGGGTTGTGGCGTTATTATCTATAAAATGACGATTGGCATATCACTCAGGTTCAAGTGAACATAATCCGTATCCAGTATTCACTTTTCTCTAAAGAACTGAATTTTGCTCCTTTGGTTGTTTCACACACGCACCCCGACATAACTTGCCAGGGGCTCGGTATGGGAACAAAATGAGTTGGCAACAAGTCCGAACAGCTTTATAGCATACTTCAGCGTCGCGAGTTTGGCCTTATATGCATCAGCTCCGAATCATGTCTTGGGTCAATAGTTGGGTTGCCCGGCTCCTGTGCTTACTACCTTACGTTCCGCTCTATCGGCTAGGGTAGTAAAGGGAGAACTACTGCGATTGTGTTTCCGGTTCATCTGGTCAAACACCTCAGTAGAGAAAGCCGAAAACTGACTGTCATGATGCGGTGAGAGCTGGTCAACCACTCGATGACTTATCACAATCTTTCGCGATTCCCTCTGTATTACACGAAGGACCTTTCTTCAGGTCATACATGTAACACACCGTATTGGGATAACCGCGTACATACCAAGGTCTATATTGTAGACCCATCGTAAAACTCCTATGGCTAAGTGAAAGTGTTAACGCCCTATAGTCCGATTGCCTAGTTCGCCGCATTGACACCTCCTTCATGGACCAAGACGTTGGGTTAAGAGTGATCAAGTGCTTTTCTGAACACCCCCGTATTTTCTACGAGGGGGCTAAAGCCGACGACTGGAAAACTTTCAGATTATACAAAAACGGCCGCACAGGAGGAACCAAAGCTTTCAGGCGAAACTAAAAAGAAAATAGCTTTATCATCTTTTACATTTTCAATACATTTCACTCGAATATCATGTCTTTCGAGCACTGACCCTCTATCAAGCGGGCACCCTCTAAGACATCCTCGAAATAATGCTCTGGTGCGTGATGGTCCTTGCCCTTGGGTGGACTCTTCGCTGCAACGCCGGTGGCCTTCATCTTCGCCCAGTATGTCTTGACGTGGGCAAATGCCATCTGTGCACCTTCAATGCACCTTGACTGCTTAACGGCGTCGATACGCGGCACCGCATCAACAAGTCACTGCACCAAACCGAAATAACTATCCGGACTTGGCTCGGTCGGCCACAGCCGGACCACGGCGTCCTTCATGGCAGATCCGGATATCTTGTGGAGCTCTGCCCACTTGGCCATCTGTTCGTTCAGCAACAGCGGACGCTTCGGCATGCTAAACTGCGCCCAGAACAGCTTTTCTGTTGCACGTCCTTCTCGCGCTTGGAATAACAGCGTCGCATCGGAGACACTCTTCGACAAGTCCCACAATGCGTCTGGAGAACTCCACACTTGGTTAAGCGGGGCATAATTCGGATCGCCGAACCTAGTTTGTAATAAAAAGGGCTTACCAGCCGCGATCTCCCCAGCTTGCTGGATCTCCTCCCGGGCCACTCTAGACTCGGACCGCGCTTCTTTCGCCTCTCGTAAGGCCTTGTCAAGATCAGCCGTTCTGGCTTTATTATCCTTCTCGAGAAATTCGCATCCGCTAGCAGCATCCTTTAGCTCAAGCGCCATCGTGGATATTCTCTCCTCATATCGGCGCCGAGCAGCCTATTCGGCCTTTAATTTGGCAGATGCCTTTTCGGCAGCCGCATTACTAATCCGAGCCTGCTCCTTGGCCCGGGCCAGCTCGGCCCAAAGGATCTCAACTGCGGCGGCACTATCTGCAGTCATGCATATTTCAGTATACAATTCTTAGCATCATGATTATATTATAAGCACGTGCATGTGATGACTTCCCCAAGGACATACCTTGCACCTCGTCAAGCCGCCTGTTGATAAGCGTGATGTCATCATCCGCCACATCAAGCTTCCGCTGGAGATCTGCAACCTCTGTAGTTCGGGCAGTCGCCAGGGAGGTAACAGCCTGTGTTCCAATTAATCAGATTATTTCCTGGGCATATCTTTTTGATCCTCTGATCGCCTCCCTTGGGAAGCCAATCAGAGTCTCAGGGGCTACTATTTATACATAGGTGCATCTTGCGAATAAAGCACAATCGAAAATATTACATTACAAACCTCGAAGCCTCTTAGCAGGCTCGTGAAGGCTACATTCAATCCGCTTTTTGTGCACAGAACCCTTTCAACCACCGTACCCATCAAGGTACGTTGTTCCTCTGAGACGGACGCCTGTCGCAGCATGTTCGTCAATATATTCGGCGCTTCTGGATCCCCGGAAGCTGCTGTAGGAGTATGTCCTCCGTTCATAGGGATCCGTTTATTCGTCCCTAGAGTCGTCTCCGGCTGTAAACTGGACAGTCCAGGGCCTTTATTGTTGGCCCCCGGACCCTGGGCAACCGAAGTATCACCTTCAGGTAATGTCTTCATCATCCCTCGCACCACTTGTCGATCAGGAGAGACCCTCTGGGATGACACCTCGAAGTCGTCCGCCCTATTGGGCGAGGAGGCCGGTGGAGGCGTCTCGATTTCCATCATCTCCGGGAGAAGATCCCCCAAGGAAGAGGATTGTTGAAGAAGATTGTGTGCCGAACTGCAAAAACATATATTCTAGATGTTACTTTTGTAACAGGAAAAGAACGGGATATGTTTAAAACACCCTTGTTCACTTACGATTTGGCTAGAGGCTTGTCCTCACTGTGGGACTGTGCGACGACGTCGTCCTCCAAGCCCGAGCCGGTCGACAGGGGCATCCTGCCTCGCTTAGGGGCCCTTTCCTCCCAAGCTTCGGAGGCAGGCCTTTTCTTACCGTGAGGAGAAGGGATGTTGGCTTCTCCTTCACTTTTGTCTTCGGGTGGGGGAACTTTGATCTCCCCGGACACAGTGTCTGATATACCCTCGGAATGGAGGCCACCTTTGGTCTTCGCGCTCTCCGCCTTGTCCTCCTTCACGGGCACCTGGTACGGTGCCGGGGCCAGCATCCTTGTTAGCACGGGATCCGCTGAGTCTTCGGGAAGGGGGGCCGAACACCAAATTCGTTCCGCTTTCTTTATCCAGCCCTGGAAGAAGATAGTTTGCTCAGTATCGTATTACGGCATACTTAACTAAAAATTGTCCGGGAGTCGAGCGCTTACCGAGGTATCCGGATGGTTGCAGTCGAGGTCGATGTCCTCGGTGGTGTCCGGCCACTATTTTCGTTTCCCGAAAAACAACTTCCACATTCCTTTGTGCATAGTGCCGAAGAAGTGTTGGAGGGTCCATGGTCCTTCCGGATTAAACTCCCACATACGGAGAGGCCGTCGCTAGCACGGCAGTGCCCGGCGGAACAGCATTACTTGAATCACGTTGATAAGATCGAGGTCCTTCTCAAGGAGGCTCCGGATGCGACTTTGTAGAGTCTGCACTTCGTCAATTGATCCCCAGTCCAGCCCCTTATTAATCCATGATGCAAGCTGTAACGGAGGGCCAGATCGGAACGCAGGTATAGCTGCCCACTTGGTACTGCGGGGTTCAGTGACGTAAAACCACTCCCGCTGCCATAGGTTGGAAGTTTCGGTGAAGGAGCCTTTTGGCTAGAGAGTATTGGTAAGCTTCCTCACTATAGCACCGCCGCACTCCGCTTGTTTCCCGTCGACTACCTTCGGCTTCACACTAAAGGTCTTGAGCCATAAGCCGAAGTGTGGGGGAATATGGAGAAAGGCCTCGCACGTGATAATGAACGCCGAGACATGAAGAAAAGAATCTGGGGCTAGATCGTGAAAATCTAGTCCGTAATAAAACATAAGCCCCCGGACAAAGGGATGAAGAGAGAATCCTAGCCCTCAGAGGAAATGGGAGATGAATACGACCCTCTCGCCGGATCTGGGAGTAGGAATAACCTGTCCTTGAGCAGGAAGCCTGTGGGGGATCTCCGCAGTCAGGTATCTGGCCGCCCGGAGCTTCACAATGTCCTCCTCTGTAATAGAGGAAGCCACCCATCGGCCCTGTGGGCTGGGTCCGGACATGGTTGGGAAGCTTGAAGAAATGAAGTTGAACCTTGGGTGCTGGAACTCGAGGTTGGAAGGGCTGAGGAAAGGGTCGGTGTCGGTGTCAAAACCGGCGGATCTCGGGTAGGGGTTCCCGAACTGTGCGTCTAAGGTCGATGGTAACAGGAGACGGGGGACACAATGTTTACCCAGGTTTGGGCCCTCTCTATGGAGGTAATACCCTACTTCCTGCTTGATTGATCTTGATGAATATGAGTATTACAAGAGTTGATCTACCACGAGATCGTAATGGCTAAAACCCTAGAAGTCTAGTTGTATGTCTATATCTATGAGTCTTGTCCTCTACGGACCTATCCCTCCGGTTTTTATATAGACACCGGGGGGGTCTAGGGTTACATAAGGTTGGTTACAGAAAAAGGAATCTTCATATTCAATCACCGAGCTTGCCTTCCATGCCAAGGAGAGTCCCATCCGGACACGGGTGGAGTCTTCAGTCTTTGTATCTTCACAGCCCATCAGTCCGGCCCGTGGCTAATAGGTCGGACGCCCGAGGACCCCTTAGTCCAGGACTCCCTCAGTAGCCCCCGAACCAGACTTCAATGACGAGGTGTCCGGCGTGCAGATTGTCTTCGGCATTGCAAGGCGTGTTCTTCCTCCGACGACTTCAAGGTGATGTATCCGGCCTTCCATTTAATGTTGTACCCCTCGGCTTCTGTGTATCAACAACTTCAGTTTCCACGTGTCAAGCAAATGAGAGAGGTCATGGTATTTTTGCACATAACCCCCCGGCCATGCAAGAAGGAGTGTCTATTTAAAGAGGTTAGATCTCAGATCCATTCGGCACCACGCGAAAAAATCCTCGGAGATTTGCTAGGAAAAAACCACTCCAACATGGCTAGCGCTCCCAGCTCCTCCTCCCGTCTCCGCGGTCCAGAAAAAGGCGAGTGGGAGAGGTGCTCCGTATCCCACGGTCAGCTGGAGAAGCTGAAAACACAGGGATTTCTTCCTCCTGCGGATCTGGTCCCTATCCGAGCAGGGTTGTCCTCCTTCAATGGTGAGGCCCAGGCGGAGAATTTTCCCAATCCGGCTGAGGGGGAGTCTGCTTCGTCCCCTATCTGCTGATAGGCGTTGGATTTCCAATCCATCCATTCCTTCGAGGGCTCCTGGAGTATTACGGCCTCCAACTTCACAACTTCACTCCGGCTTCCATTCTGCACATCGCGGGTTAGGTCGCGCTTTGCGAACTATTCCTGGGTTGCGAGGCCCACTTTGAATTGTGGAGAAGACTATTCTGCCTCGTCCCGCATAATCACGAGGGATCAATATTTGAAGTGGGCGGAGCTGAAATATGGTGCATCGCCGAGACCGGATACCTATCCGGCACACCGAAGAAGGCATCCGAAGAGTGGCCTTCCGAATGGTTCTATATCGAGGACGTTGCACTTCCAGATCCAGTTCGGAGAGGTCTTCCCGAGTTCACAAGCGTTCCTTTGAAGAAACGCCACAGCTGGCGCCCTCGGAGCCTCGAAGAGGAAGATAGTGCGGAAGTTCATCAACTCTTGAGCAAGATAAAGACGCTCGCTCAGTCCGGGTTGTCGATAATCGAGGTAATGGCGACCTCCATAGTACGGGGGGTTCAGCCACTCCAATATAGAGGGCTACCCATGTGGCACTACAATGGGGAGGACGACGCCTCCCGCTGCGGCAGGAAGGGCCCGGACACCCCCGCCGCTTTGGCCAAAATATTGGCCGAACTGTTCAAAGGGGAGGAAGAGGAGTTCCTGCATATGAAGCGCAGAGATGGATATTCCATGTATAGTCCTCCTAGCTGGGTAAGCCCCAACTCCTCTACTCTACTCATTCCACTCCCTGAACTACTTTCAATGAATATTAACGCGTCCTTTTATAACAGCACTGGCGAAAGATTTTTGAAGGGCTTCACAGCCCCGCCCCGCAGCCCGAGGGCCACAATCAGGACCTTGACCCCGGATTCGAAGAGGATCCGGATATATTCGTGGTGCTCGAGGGCGGGGTGTTTTACCAGGAGAGCTATGACGGCATAGAAGTGGCCATCATCACCGATTATCCCGGCCTTCTCCCTGCTTCCCACGTAAGTAATCAGTAGACATCTCATCCAAAAGAGTTCTCTCATTTTGCCTCACCCACCGCACCATCCTGTGCTCAAAAGGGGAGGCGTTCGGCGCGTCATGCTGCCCCAGGGGCATCTCCAAAGAGAGCGGCCCCCACGCCGGGCAGGCCTTCGAAGAGGAAGGCAAACAAAGATACGGCCGAGCCTTCATCGAAGAGGTATGGATTTGCAACTATGTTCTTTAGCAGTCGCGTCCAACTGTGACTCCTATGTTCGTCTTGTATCAGGAAAAAGGTTCGACGGACTGTGTCCGGGGGCCTGGCCAGTCGTACTCCCCATAGCCAGGATTCGGTCCCAGCCGAGGAGACGGGGCCCGATATGGGAGTGGCGTCGGACTGTCCTTCTGTTGAGGGCTCGGAAGATATGTCCGTCACCAACTCGGAAGTGGAGAGCGCCATGAATCATCGGCACCGGAGGGCCATTTTACGAGATCCCCACTTCTCAAAAGAAGCGTTCGGTGCCTTCAGCTCGGCTGATGCATACATCCGGGCTGCTTCAGATGGGCTTAACAGAGCCACAGAGCAGCATTTAAAAGATGTGCAGGTAAGTTTACTTTGTCTGAATTTGATAACCATGTGCCAGTAGCCCCCGCGACTTGAAGCAGTTGGTACAAATGATTTAAGGATTGTTACATAACCAGGTTTTCACGGAGAAGAACGACCTGCTAGCCCAAGAGCTGGAAAAGTGTCGGACACAGCTAACTGTTGTTACCGCCGAACTGGAAGAGTCCAAGAAGGCGTCCTCTGGTAATATTTCCCTCCATCGAGAAACAGTAATTATATACCAGCTGTGCTGATACTGTTGTTTATCTCATAACAGGGTCGTCGGACCAACAAGAAGAGAAACTGAAAGCCACTCAGACGGGCGAGAAAGAGGCGAAAATACTACACGCCGCAGGCGAGCGCGTTTTGACCCGAGTCAGAGAGGAGAAAAACAAACTCCAGGATTCCAACACTCAGCTGGGCGAGGAACTGAAAGATGTGCGGACCCAACTGGCCGACTCCGTGAAGGAGAATAAAAGGCTATGAGGCGGCATATTCAGTATGTGGCCAAACTTACCTTATAATAGTTCGGAGATGGAAGGAACTGATAGAGTTATGTTTGCAGGTATGCTGACAGGCCGTCCCGAAGAGGAGATGTCCGGATTGTCGGACGATCTGCTGCAAGGGCTGTCGCAGATGCACGAGCAAGCTCGGCAGGCAATGCGGAGTGTTGCCAAGGCCTTATGGCCATCCGCCTCCCCTCCAGGAAGTATGGAGGAGCTTGTAGAGCTATTCAAGGGAGCGCGGCGACGTATCCGATTATGGAAAATATCGGCCTGCCGGGAGGGTACGCGAGAGGCCTGGGCCATGGTGAAAACACGGTATACCAAGCTTGATCCGAATCGCATGGCCCGGATCGGACCTCTAGGGTCAGACGGAAAAGAAGTTCCTGTTAACTTGGTATATGACCAAGTAGCAGTAGCTGCCAAATATTCCCAACGGGATTGTAAGTTGGACAGCTTGTTGGATGGTATAGAGGAGGAAATTTATGAGTCTAAGTGACTATGTACTTTCCTTGATATATGTAACTCTAGCTGAATTGTAAAACGATTGTCATGGCAGACCTTTTCGCTTCAACCTCGGGACCCGAAGGTGCGGAGTGTTTCCGAATACCAGTGCGGCCGAATGGACCAGGGTATGCGTGGAAACCAGGCGTAGGGGTCATAGTTGCTTGAACAGACAAGTTGTATCCGGCTAGTTATGTTATATTACGTTAAAGTTGTAAGAAACGTCTTCCAGAGAGAATAGTTCCGTTAAGGGTTCCTTTCCCTGAGTGTGCATGTGTTAATGTGCATGTCCGAACTGTGATTGAAAAATCGCAGTATATGTAACTTCTGGGGGTTCACAATGGAGTGAATGCGAAAAAACATCTTTAATCCACCGACCAAATATTCCCTTAAGAACGCTAGCTTTCGGCTTCACCCAGTCTGAGGTACACATCCGGATGACCCGGCAGTAACAATCGCAGAGGTGCTCCCTTTATGCCCTAGCCGAACTAACGGGAACGTGGGGCATAAGCACAGGAGCCAGGCAACCCAGCTTGGTCAAAACTTAAGTCATATCGATGCATATAATGGCGAAGAAAAGGTACATATGGGAAAAACACATATGTGATGAGCTTGATGCTCGGAAAATAATAATAGCAAGCTTCTGTACAAGAAGCCCCCAGGTATAATGGACGTGCATATTTGAAGATGTGTGCGTTAGGGGTGCGCGGTCTAACCGCACAAAAGTTTTTTAAGGCTAAAAAGAAAAAACGAAAAGAGAGAAAAAAAGAGGGAAACAACAAGGGGGAAGGGGACGAACAAAGAGTTCGGCGCTAGGCGTAGAATCTTCGGAGTCTGGCCGCGTTCCAGGGGTTCGGCTCTAGGCGATTGTCTAACGCATCGCGCAGGCGGTACGCTCCTCCGGTGAGAACTTCCTCAATGATGAAGGGACCCTCCCACTTGGGCTTGAATTTGTCCTTTTTCTTCTCCGGCAGGCGTAGAACGAGTTCGCCAACATTATAAGTCTTGGCCCGCACTTCTCTGCTTTAATACATATGAGCCTGCTGTTGATAAAATGCGGAACGGGCTTTTGCAACGTCGCGCTCCTCCTCCATGGCATCTAAGTTGTCCTGCCGATCAAGCTTGGCCTCTCTCTCTTCGTACATGCGCACTCGAGGTGAGTCATGAATAATGTTGCAGGGTAACACTGCCTCTGCGCCATACACCATGAAGAAAGGTGTGTATCCGGTAGTGCGACTGGGCGTGGTCCACAGCCCCCAGAGTACGGAGTCGAGCTCCTCAACCCAGTGCTTGTCTGATTCTTTCAAAGACCGCACTAGTCTAGGCTTGATGCCGCTCATAATAAGACCATTGGCTCGTTCGACTTGACCGTTTGTCTACGGATGATAGACACAGGCGTAATCGAGCTTGATGCCCACATTAGCGCACCAAGTTTTCACTTCGTCGGCTGTTGTAAGTGCATCTAGTGCCCCTTAGTGATTTTGGTGTATTGAAGACTTATAGGTTAAGGGACTAATGTGTTTGTGAGTGTACACAGGTCTATAAGTCTATGAGGAGTTTGATATTTACAGAGAAAGTCGACCCCTAAAAATGAATATCTTCGACTGAAGACTTTGGATTTCTGAAGACTTTCTGAAGACTTTGAAAGTGAAGAAATTGGTGTGACCTTGAAGACTTGGTATTCATTCGAGGAACATGAAGCGTGAAGACTCTTGTTTTCATAGTTTCATTTTCTCTTTCTTGAGTCATAGGAAACACCGTACTGTTAAAGGGGGTCGAGGAAATACTAAGGAAAAATTTCCATGTGATGCTCAACTCAAAATCCTACACCTACCAATCCCTTCGAGTGAAGCCATTGGAAATCTCATACAGTTCAGTCAAATTTCTTCAGTGACAGAGACGAAGTTCTTCTGGTCTCTGAGGAATTTGTTCTGACTGAGGAGTTAGGAATTCGCCAGTGCGGATTGCCTCCAAGGGAGGAACATGATAGCCCTGAGGAATTTGATAGTCAAATTTCCGACCGTTGCTGTGCTACGCACCAGCTGTCCCAAAATATCTACCCACCTAACGGTCATATCATTGAAGGGCATTTATGTCTTATCATGTCGGGCTGCTCCCTAGGCTATAAATAGCCGCCCCCTACAACCACTAGCTGGTTGGCTGCTCCGAGAGAAACTGACACTTGTCATTTGAGAGCATCCCATCCTTCGAGGACTTTGAGCGAAAATCATCAAGTGAGGAAAACCAAAACCCAAACACCTACAAACCCAAAGTGATTGAGCATCACTAAAGAGATTGATCCTGCGTGGATCTAACGCTTGTTACCTTTGAATATTGTGCATCTTCCAGACGGTTAGGCGTCATGGTTTGAGCATCCAAGAGGAAATTGTGGATCACCGAGTGATCGAGTTTGTGACGGTTTGGAAGCCACCTGAAGACTTACCACGAGTGATTGGGCGAGGTCTATGTGACCTTAGCTCAAGGAGAAAACGGTGAGGACTGTGTGTCCGGGATTGTGTGTCCTCAGGTTTAAATACCTAGCCGCTCCAACCAGACGTACAACTATCACAGCTGTTGGAACTGGTCTATCAAATCATTGTCTTCATTAAGCCTACTGGTTCTATTTCCTCAACTCTTTCATTTCCTCATTACTGTGTTGTGTGCTTGTTCATATATGTTTGAAGACTTTGACTGAAGACTTTCTCAATTTCCTTAGTTCAATTTCTTCAGTCTGTTTGTCTTCATCCTGTTTTATCATGTGTTTACGCTTTCTGTACTCTGTGCTTGTTTTCATTTCATTATGATGACCATGCTTCTGTTCCGTTATGTTAGCATCTGAGTACTTATTCCGCTGCAAGTAGTTCTTCGCTTAGGAATTTCCTCACCCTGAAATTCCTCAGTTAAGAATTCATAAAAGTCACCTAGTCACCCCCGCTCTAGTCGATATAACACACTTTCAGCTGTGAAGTTGGAGCCGTTATCAGTGATGATGCTGTGTGGAACACCATAACGGTGTACGGCGCCGGATATGAATTCTATCACCGGCCCGGACTCGGCCATTTTAACTGGTTTGGCCTCTATCCACTTAGTGAATTTATCCACCATGACCAGCAGATATTTTTTCTTATGGCTTCCTCCTTTAAGGGGTCCAACCATATCCAGTCCCCAGACCGCAAAAGGCCAAGTGATGGGGATTGTTTGTAGGGCAGTGGGGGCATATGGCTTTGGTTGGCAAAGAGTTGGCATCCGACGCAACGTTGGACAAGGTCATGTGCATCTGCTCGAGCCGTCGGCCAATAAAACCATGTACGTAAGGCCTTGCTAACAAGGGCCCAAGCTGCGGCGTGGTGCCCGCCGAGACCGGCATGAATCTCAGCAAGGAGCTGCCGCCCCTCCTCCTTGGAGATACATCTTTAAAGGACTCCGGTAGCGCTTTTCTTGTAGAGCTCACCGTCGTGAACCTTGTAGGCCTTCGAGCGCCGGGCAATGCGGCGGGCCTCATTCTGATCCTCGAGAAGTTCCTTCCTATTAAGGTAGGCCAAGAAGGGTTCAGTCCATGGGGCAATGACTGCCATAATGAGATGGGCCGACGGTGTTATTTCGGTGGCTGAGCCCCCGATGATATCGGTGTGTTCAGAATCTGGGGTTGTGTTCGGATCCGGACTAGTGTTGCCGCTTTCCCCCTGCCACACCATGGATGGCTTAAAAAGCCTTTCCAGAAAGATGTTAGGTGGGACGGGGTCGCGCTTGGCCCCGATGCGAGCAAGGACATCCGTCGCTTGATTACTTTCCCGGGCCACGTGAAGAAACTCGAGCCCCTCGAACCGAGCCGATATTTTTAGAACGGCATTATGGTAAGCCGCCATCTTCGGATCTTTGGCATCGAAGTCTCCATTTATTTGAGATATTGCAAGGTTTGAGTCCCCGCGCACTTCCAGGCGTTGTATGCCCATGGAGACAGCCATCCGAAGGCCATGAAATAAGGCCTCATATTCGGCTGTGTTATTAGAGTCTGTATATAATATTTGGAATACCTACTAGACGACGTCTCCAGTGCGGGACGTTAAAACAACGCCTGCTCCTAGTCCTATCAGCATTTTGGAACCATCAAAGTACATAACCCAGTTGGAATATGTGTCGTACTCTTTAGGGAGTTCGGCCTCTGTCCAATCGGCGACGAAGTCAGCCAGTACTTGGGATTTAATGGCTCGACGTGGTTTGTATGTTATGTCGAATGGAAGGAGCTCAATGGCCCATTTGGCAATCCGGCCCGTAGCATCGCGGTTGTTTATTATGTCATTGAGTGGTACTTCGGAAGCCACCGTGATCGAACACTCCTGGAAATAGTGTCACAGCTTCTGGGATGCCATGAAGACCGCGTATGCTATCTTTTTATAATGAGGGTACCGGGATATGCATGGTGTGAGGACAGTGGATACGTAATATACTGGCTTCTAAAGCGGGAATTTGTGTCCGTCCTGTTCTCGTTCAACGACGAGCATGGCGCTCACCACCTGGTGTGTTGCCAATATGTATAATAACATGGGTTCGCCGACGTTCGGCGCGGCCAGGATTGGGTTGCTCGCCAGAAGGGTTTTTATTTCTTCCAGTCCGGCCGTTGCCGCATCCGTCCACTCGAAGTGATCGGTGCGCCATAGAAGACGGTAGAGTGGCAATGCCTTTTCTCCCAATCTGGACATAAAGTGGCTTAGAGCTGCCATGCAACCGGCGAGTTTCTGACTTGTTTAAGGTCCGTGGGCGTAGCCAATTGTGACAGAGCTCGGATTTTGGCTGGGTTTGCTTCAATTCCTCTATTGGAAACGATGAAGCCCAGCAGTTTGCCAGCGGGGAAGCCGAAAACAAACTTTTCCGGATTGAGCTTGATGTCATATGCACGGAGGTTGTCGAATGTGAGACGTAAATCGTCTGTGAGTGTTTCGACGTGTCTAGTTTTGATGACGACGTCGTCCACATATGCTTCAACTGTCTTGCCGATCTGTTTCTCCAGGCATGTTTGGATCATGAGCTGGTAGGTGGCGCCGGCGTTTTTGAGCCCAAAGGGCATGGTGTTGAAGCAGAAAGGCCCATATGGGGTAATGAATGTCGTTGCGGCTTGATCTGACTTCTTCATCTTGATTTGATGGTATCCGGAGTACGCATCGAGGAAGCACAGTAAGTCGTGTCCTGCAGTTACATCAATAATCTGATCGATGTGAGGGAGAGGGAAGGGATCCTTAGGGCAGGCCTTATTGAGGTCTTTGAAATCGACGCACAGGCGCCAGGATTTATCCTTCTTTGGTACCATCACGAGGTTTGCTAGCCAGTCCGGGTGTTTTATTTCTCTAATGAATCCGGCCTCGATGAGCTTGGCTAGCTCCTTCCCCATGGCTTGGCGTTTGGGCTCGAAAAAGTTCCGCAGTGTTTGTTTGACCGGTTTATATCCCTTCAATATATTGAGACTGTGTTCGGCCAACCTGCGTGGGATTCCTGGCATATCAGAAGGGTGCCAGGCGAATATATCCCAGTTCTCGCGCTGGAACTCTTGTAGCGCGGCGTCAACCGTTGGTTCTAGTTGTGCTCCAATAGATGTTGTCTTCTTGGGGTCCGTTGGATGGACCTGGAATTTGACTATTTCTTCCGCTGGTTTGAAGGAGGTGGGTTTGGGGCGTTTGTCTAGGATCACATCGTCCCTGTCCACCGTGGAGCGCAGTGCGGTTAACTCTTCGGCCGCGAGGGCTTCAGATAATGCCTCAAGGGCCAGGGATGCAGTTTTATTTTCAGCGCGGAGTGCTATGTCTGGATCACTGGCGAGAGTGATTATGTCGTTGGTCCCGGGCATCTTAAGCTTCATGTACCCGTAATAAGGTACAGCTTGGAAGCGTGTAAATGCATCTCGCCCCAAGAGGGTGTGATATCCGCTGTTGAAAGGGGCCACTTGGAAGGTTATTTCTTCGGACCGATAATTCTCCGGCGTGCCGAATACCACATCAAGTGTTATTTTTCCCGCACACCGCGCCTCCCGACTGGGAATGATTCCTCGAAAGGTCGTGCTGCTTTGCTCGATGTGGCTCCTGTCTATTTCCATTTTGTGGAGTGTATCTTCATAGATGAGGTTTAGTCCGCTGCCGCCATCCATGAGAACCTTGGTGAGCCGAAAGCCATCCACGATTGGACTGAGGACCAAGGCGGCTGGTGCTCGGAATATCATGTATTTTGGTTCATCACCGGCATTAAAAGTTATAGCTGTGTTGTTCCAAGGGTTTATTGCTACTATTTGACAGACTTCGGCGAGTCTGCGGAGTGCCCTTTTGCGCCTATTGTTTGAAGCGAATGTCTCGAAGACCGTTAGTACTTTGGGGCCGTCGTCTTCTGGGGGGTGTTGCTCTGGGGTATTCTTGGTGAGGATATCCTCGCCGCTCTTTGCCACTTGCCGGAGTATCCAACATGCTCTAAGGCTGTGTGTTGGTATGTTATCCGGTGTTGCGTGTATTTTGCATGGCCCATCGAGCCATCCTTCCAGAACGGTTCCACGCCCCGTAATGAACTTATATTTCTTTACTATTGGACCAGGCGTGTTACGAGGGTGCGCCCTTTTCGCCTGAATGAGGGGTTGAGTGGGGACCGATGGTTCCCAACGGGCTGCCTGAGTTTTCCAGCCGCTTTCCATTGCGTGTACTTCTGTACGATAGTTGCCAAGTCAGCGAAGTGTAATATGCGACGGCGGTTGATGGCGTTGAGGATTCCTTCGTCCATGCAATTGTTGCGGAACGCTGAGATCGCTTCCTCGTCACAGCAATCTTTAATCTGGTCTTTGACCAGAAGGAATTTGGCCCAGAAGTGATGGACCGTTTCTTGAGATTGTTGTTGTATGCTCATGAGAGCGCTTATATTTGGGTGGGTGGGTGGTTTTAAGTCCGAACCCTGACCCAATTTTGGATCCGGAGTCTGAAGGTCTTCCGAACTTGACAGATCGGGCTCCAAGATATCCACTGATTTCTTAGGCCCGTCGTCGGATTCTATGTTCGGAGGACAGGATGCATCTCCTCGCAGGTGGGTGTCCGGCTCTTTGAAATCGGAGATCCGGACATAGTCCATCCTTAGCATGGAGGAAGAGTTGTCGTCTCGCTCCTCGACTACCGCTATCTGGTGGGTGATCGGTGGAGATTTGATTTCTCTCTGATCGGGTTAAAGCCCAATTCGATCGTAGTCTATAGCGGCCCCTAGGGCGGCGATGCGATCTAGGAGCTCATTTAAAGACGAAGGCTCCGCTGGATCCATCTGCTTGGAGTGTTCGAAGTCGATACGAGGGGGATTTTCGATGACCCGAGAGGTCATCGTCGGCTTAACGATCGAACGGGCGGTCATGGTAAAGCCGCCCAGCCGGAGGGTTTGGCCTGGGGCCAGTGCTCCTCCGGAGGTGATATTGTCCTTGAGAACAAGGCGAGCCATCGATCCTATCTTCAACATCACAATGGAAATCTCAATGAAAGCACCAATGTCGGTGTCAAAACCGGTGGATCTCGGGTAGGGGGTCCCGAACTGTGCGTCTAAGGTCAATGGTAACAAGAGACGGGGGACACAATGTTTACCCAGGTTCGGTCCCTCTCTATGGAGGTAATACCCTACTTCCTGCTTGATTGATCTTGATGAATATGAGTATTACAAGAGTTGATCTACCACGAGATCGTAATGGCTAAAACCCTAGAAGTCTAGCCTGTATGTCTATATCTATGAGTCTTGTCCTCTACGGACCTATCCCTCCGGTTTATATAGACACCGGGGGGATCTAGGGTTACATAAGGTCAGTTACAAAAAGAGGAATCTTCATATTCAATCACCGAGCTTGCCTTCCATGCCAAGGAGAGTCCCATCCGGACACGGGTGGAGTCTTCAGTCTTTGTATCTTCACAGCCCATCAGTCCGGCCCATGGCTAATAGGCCCGACGCCCGAGGACCCCTTAGTCCAGGACTCCCTCAGTCGGCGTAAAAGAAAGAGATGGCCCTTGGCTCCTTTATAAAGGCAACATATATCGAACGCCTCCTCCTAAGCCTGGAAACCTGCCTAATCCTAAGGAATCATGCCAATGGAACGGTTGGGTTACCCACGCGTATTGATGAGAATCCCGCAATAAGGGGACACGATCTCTGCTTCGACAAGACGTGCCAATGAAAACCGCATCTCGAAACGTGGAACGGCAGACGGAAATAGTTCGCAGTAATGACCGGGCAGACGTAATGTCACATTACAAAAAGTTGTCAGCAGATTGGACTCGTGAAATATTATACTATCTGCGGTTGTGTGTGGTACTTGTGTTGCAGATCCGGACATGTTCATTGCGTCCGAAGACTATCTTGAAGTATTCGGAAAGGGGAACCCGCCTTGCAATGCCGAAGATAATCTGCGCGCCGGACACCTCGTCAATGAAGCCTGGTTCAGGGGCTATTGAGGGAGTCCTAGACTAAGGGTTCCTCGGGTGTCCCGCCTGTTAGTCGTGGGCCGGACTGATGGGCTGTGAAGATACAAAGACCGAAGACTCTACCCGTGTCCGGATGGGACTCTCCTTGGCGTGGAAGGCAAGCTTGGCGACCAAATATGAAGATTCCTTTCTCTGTAACCGACTTTGTGTAACCCTTGTCCCCTTTGGTGTCTATATAAACCGGAGGGCTAGATCCGTAGAGGCGGACGATCATAATCATAGTCAGACAAGCTAGACTTCTAGTGTTTTAGCCATTACGATCTCGTGGTAGATCAACTCTTGTAATACTCATATTCATCAAGGTCAATCAAGCAGGAAGTAGGGTATTACCTCCATAGAGAGGGCCCAAACCTGGGTAAACATTGTGTCCCCTGTCTCCTGTTACCATCAACCTTAGACGCACAGTTCGGGACCCCCTACCCGAGATCCGCAGGTTTTGACATCGACACCGGGGAGACTTGATCTTCCAAGGATTCGTGACCCCCACTTCCGCTCTGGCCTTAGATCCGGAGCGCGTCACCATGCCCGAAGACGGACTTCCTGAGTCCGCCGGGCTGTCGGCAGCTGCCAAACCCAGTACGGGAGAGTCAGAGGAAGTAGTGGCACTGGCAACCGTCGTGAAGTCAGACTCTTCTCTGGACACTGGCTCCGAATTCTGAGGGCCAGCATCGTGTGAGTTCGGCCAGGGAACCTCCCTCCTGCCGTACTCCATGGGCTCTCTCCTCCCTGGCAAAACCTCGCCATTAAGCGAGGCTCTAGACTTAATGTGATCCCTTGTCATTACAGTGGAGCAACATCAGAACTATGCCCAGCCCGGACTAGGGGCTGAGAGCAGGGAATTTTGCCTCCCACCCACCACCCACTTCATAGCCACTGTCGAGGACTTAACTGACATGCTCGATTACGGCTCCGAAGACATCGACGGTATGGACGACGATGCCGGAGAGGAGCAGGCCCAAAGCCCACCGCATACCGGACGCTGGGCGGCCACCTCCACGTATGATATATATATTGTGGATACATCCAAAGACGATGGCGAGGACGGCGGTAGGGATCCAGATAAGGACAATAATGTTGATAAACCACCGAAGCGGCGGCATCAGCCGCGCCGTTCAAAACCACGTCGTGACAAAGAAAGCAATACCTGCACAGGAGAAAATAATACTCCGGAGAACACCGAAGACCCAGACGCCCTCATCAAACCAGCTTTCGAACAGGAAGATAGGGAGGAAGGGCAGAGTAACCCCGACGAGCCAGTCGGGAACGACGACTCGGAGGACAGCAGTTATATTCCACCCTCCGAAGACGAAATAAGCCTCAGCAACGAAGACTTCATCGTGCCAGGAGAACCCCTCGAGCAAGAATGCTTTAAGCAACAGCTCATCGCAACCGTGAGAAGCCTAAAAAGGAAGCAGCAACGGCTTCAAGCCGAACAGGATACACTCAACGACAGATGGACTCAGGTCCTAGCAGCTGAGGAGTACGGCCTTGAGCGCCCCAATCATATCAACAGAAGTTGTTAGGTCTTTAAACAAGCCGGCAAGATTAATGCCAAACACAAGGGGAAGGGGCCGCCCAGTGACAACAATGACGAAGAGACTCGCCAACCGAACACCGGGGGTCAGAAGCAATTTCCCCCGAAGTAAAAATAGTAAACATGGTATACGTGACGCACATCCCCATAGGGGAGCACAAGCGCGCACTACGAGACGCCTACGCCATAGAGCCGGTCGCCCCAAAGTTTAACCAATGGGCGGCTTGCCCGATCACTTTTGATCGCAAGGACCACCCAGCCAGTATCCATCACGAAGGTTCGGCAGCTCTGGTCCTCGACCCAATTATCGATGGGTTCCATCTCACGAAAGTCCTTATGGACGGCGGTAATAGCCATAATCTACTCTACCAAGACACTGTCCGCAAAATGGGCATTGATCCTTCAAGAATCAAGCCCACCACAACTACCTTCAAGGGAGCAGTACCCGGCGTAGAAGCTCACCGCACGGGCTCAATCACATTGGAAGTTGTTTTCGGTTCGCCGAACAACTTTCGAGGTGAAGGCTTGACCTTCGATATTGTCCCGTTCTGCAGTAGCTACCATGCACTGCTCGGGCGTACCGCTTTTGCTCGTTTTAATGTGGTCCCACACTACGCCTATGTAAAGCTTAAAATGCCCAGTCCACGCGGCGTCATCACGATAAACTGAAGTACGAAACGCTCCCTCCGTACAGATGAGCACACTACGGCTACGGCAGCCGAAGTACAAAGCGGAGTCATCAAGTCGCGCATCTCATCGGCCATCAAGCCGCCGGTCTCTATTAAACAGGACCGATCAATCTCAGAGCTGGATTAGCAGTTCGGCCTCCATCGTTCGCCTCATATACCCGCGAAGTTTGTACCGCACATACATAATTATGCACTTAAAATACCCTGGTCATCGGCGGAGGCACAATACGGACAGGCCTACAATACGGTTCACACTCCCATAGCCGTTTTCCCTTTTCTAACTATTTTTTATCTTTTACCACAGGTGACCCAAAGGCTGGTCATCTAACGGACTCTTTCGGAGTTTGGCTTCGTATACCTATCCAAAGGCTATTCCTGTTAAGGAGTCCTTTCGCCGAGGCAAGGCGGCGCAGACGTGCGACAGGAGGTCCAAATAATTTTTTGTAGACCGCACTCTTTATTTCGAGCCTGTGCAGTGCCTTTTCCCTCAGCCTTCGACCCCCGTAATGTCAAATAGCCTGGGTAGGGGCGTTATAATCTGTAAGATTGCGTTTGACGTATCAATCAGATTCCAGAGAACATAATCCGTATTCAGTATTCGCTTTTTCTAAGAACTGGATTTTGCTTCTTCAATTGTTTCACGCACTCACCTCGGCACAAATTGCCAGGGGCTCGATATGGGAACATATGAGTTGCCGACAAGTCCGAACAGCTTTATAGCACACTTCGGCGTTACGAGTTTGGCCTTATATGCATCAGCTCTGAATCATGTCTTTGGTTAATAGTTGGGTTGCCCGGCTCCTATGCTTACTACCTTACGTTCTGTCCTATCGGCTAGGGTAGTAAAGGGAGAACTATTGCGATTGTGTTTCCGGTTTTTCTAGTCAAGCACCTCAGTAGAGAAAGTCGAAAACTGACTGTCATGATGCGGCGAGAGCTGGTCAACCACTCGATGACTTATTAGAATCTTTCGTGATTCCTTCCGTATTACACGAAGGACTGTTCTTCTGGTCACCTATGTAACGCACCGTATTCGGATAACTGCGTACATACCAGGGGCTATATCGTAGACCCACCGTCAAACTCCTATGGCTAAGTGAAAGTGTTAAAGCCCTATAGTCCGATTGCCTAGTTCGCTGCATTGACACCTCCTTCACGGACCAAGACGTTGGGTCAAGAGTGATCAAGTGCTTTTCCGAACACCCCCGTATTATATGCGAGGGGGACGAAGCCGACGACTAGTAAACTTTCAAATTATACAAAAAATGGCCGCACAGGAGGAACCAAAACTTTCAGGCAAAAGTATAAAAAACATAGCCTTAATATATCATAATATTGTTTTTACAATTTCGGTACATTCACTCGAATATCATATCCTTCGAGCGGGCACCCTCTAGGACATCCTCAAAATAATGCTCCAGCGTGTGATGGTCCTTCACCCCGGGTGTACTCTTTGCTACGATGTCGGTGGCCTTCATCTTCGCCCAGTACGTCTTGACGCGGGAAAAGGCCATCCGTGCACCTTCAATGCACATTGACCGCTTAACGACGTCGATACGCAGCACCGCATCAACAAGTCGCTGCACCAAACCGAAATAATTATTCGTTATTGGCTCAGTCGGCCACAGCTGGACCACGACGTCCTTCATCGCAGCTCCGAATATCTTGTGGAGCTCGGCCCACTGGGCCATATGTTCGTTCAGCAACAGCGGACGCTTTGGCATGCTGAATTGCGACCAGAAAAGCTTCTCCGTTGCATGCCCTTCTTGCGCTTGGAAAAACTGCGCCGCATCGGAGACACTCTTCGGCAAGTCCAAGAATGAGTCTGGAGAACTCCACATTTGATTAAGCGGGGCATACTTCGGATCGCCGAATTTAGTCTGTAATAGAAAAGGCTTACCGGCCGCTATCTCCCCAGCTTGCCGGATCTCCTCCCGAGCTGCTCTAGACTCAGACCGTGCTTCTCTCGCCTCTTGTAAGGCCTTGTCGAGTTTGGCTACTTTGGCTTTGTTCTCCTCCTCGAGTGTTTGGCATTTGCCAGTGGCATCCTTTAACTCTCGCTCTATGGAAGATATTCTCTCCTCGCACTGGCGCCGAGCAGCCTGTTCGGCCTTTAACGCATCAACTGCCTTCTTGGCAGCCGCGTTACTCATCATGGCTTGCTCCTTGGCCCGGGCAAGTTCAGCCCGAAGGGTCTCAACCGCGGCGGCACTATCTGCAGTTATGCATATCTCAGTATATAATTCTCATCTTCGTGCTCATATTATTATACATGCATATACTGACCGCCCCAAAACATACCTTGTGCCTCGTCGAGCCGCCTGTTAATAAGCGTGATGTCGTCATCCGCCACATCAAGTTTCTGCTTCAAATCTGCAACTTCGGTAGCTTGGGCAGTCGCCATGAATGTAACAGCCTGTGTTCAAATTAATTAGGTTATTTCCTGGGCATGTCTTTTTTGGTCCTCTGGTCGCCTCCCTTTGGATGCCAACCAGAGTCTCAGGGGCTACTATCTATACACAGATGCATTTTGCACGTAGAGGGCAATTGAAGATATTTCATTGCATACCTCGAAGCCTCGTAGCAGGCCCGTGAAGGCTTCATTTAATCCGCTTCTTGCGGACAGAATCCTCTCAACTACCATACCCATTAAGGTACGATGTTCCTCTGAGACGGACGCATGTTGCAACATGTCCATCAATGTATCCGGCGCCTCCAGATTCCTGGAAGCGGCTGCGGGAGTACGGACTCCCTTTGAAGGGATATGTTTACTCGACCCTAGAGTCATCTCCGGCTGTAAACCGGATAGTCCAGGGCCTTTATTATTGGTCCCTGTAGGGGCCGCATACCCCGAACCCTGGGCGACCGAAGTTTCACCTTCGGGCGTTGTCTTCATTGTCCCCCGCACCACTTGTTGATCGGGAGAGGTCCTCCGGGACGACACCTCAAAGTCGTCCGCCCTATTGGGTGAGGAGGCCTGTGGAGGCATCTTGCTTTCCATCACCTCCGGAAGCAGATCCCCCGAGGAGGAAGACTGCGCGCCGGACTGCAAATGTATATTAGATGTTACCCTTGTAACCTGAAAGGAATGGGATATGTTTAGGACACCCTTGTTCACTTATGATTCGGCTAAAGGCTTGTCCTTATGGAGAAACTGCGCGACAACGTCGTCTTCCGAACCCGAACCGCCTGAAAGGGACATGTTCCCTCGCTTGGGAGCCTTTACCTCCAAATCTTGGGAGGCGCTCCTTTTCTTCCCATGGGGAGAAGGGATGTCAGCTTCTCCTTCTCTCTCGTCTTCGGAAGAGGGAGTCCTAATCTCCCCGAACATAGTGTCTGGTGTACCTTCCGAATGGAGGCCACCTTTGGCATTCTTGCTCTCCTCCTTGTCCTCTTTCGCCGGCACTTGGTATGGTGCCGGAGACAGCATCCTTGTTAGCATAGGATCAGCTGAGTCTTCGGGAAGAGGGGCCGAACACCTAATTCGTTCCGCCTTCTTTATCCAGCCCTGGAAGAAGATGGTTTTCTCAGTATCTTATTACGGAATATTTAACTAAGTGGTGTTCGGGAGTCAAGTGCTTACCGAGGTACCCGGATGGTTGCAGTCGAGGCCGATGTCCTCGGTGGTATCTGGCCACTGTTTTCGTGTCCCAAAAAATAACTTCCACATTCCTCTGTGTGTCGTGCCGAAGAAGTTCTGAAGGGTTTGTGGTCCTTCCGGATTGAACTCCCACATGCGGAGGGGCCGTCGCTGGCATGGCAGGACCCGGCGGAGTAGCATTACCTAGATCACGTTGATGAGACCGGTGTCCTTCTCAAGGAGACTCCGGATGCGGCTTTGTAGAGTCTGCACTTCGTCAATTGATCCCCAGTCCAACCCCTTATTGATCCATGATGTGAGATGTACTGGAGGGCCAGATCGGAACATAGGTGTAGCTGCCCACTTGGTACCACGGGGTTCAGTGATGTAAAACCACTCCCGCTGCCATAAGTTGGAGGATTCCGTGAAAGAGCCTTTTGGCCAAAGAGTATTGGTAAGCTTGCTCACGGTGGCACCACCACACTCCGCTTGCTTCCCCTCGATTACCTTTTGCTTCACATTAAAGGTCTTGAGCCATAAGCAAATGTGTGGGGGAATATGAAGAAAGGCCTCGCACATGACGATGAACACCGAGATGTGGAGAAAAGAGTCTGGGGCTAGATCATCAAAATCTAGCCCGTAATAGAACATGGGTCTGCGGACAAAGGGATGGAGAGCGACCCCTAGCCCCCGGAGGAAGTGGGAGATGAATACGACCCTCTCGCCGGATCTGGGAGTAGGAATAACCTGCCCTTTAGCAGGGAGCCTGTGGAGGATTTCCGCGGTCAGGTATATTGCCACCCGGAGCTTCGCAATATCCTCCTTTGTGACAGAAGAGGCCACCCACCGGCCTTGAGGGCTGGGTCTGGACATGACTGGGAGGCTCGGAGCAATTAAGTTGAAACCTGGGTGCTGGAACTCGAGGTTGGAAAGGTTGAGGAAGAGGCCGGCGTAGAGGAGAAAGACGGGTCTGTGCCCCTTTATAAATACGATGAATATCAAACGCCTCCTCATAGGCCTTAAAACCTGCCTATTCCCAAGGAATCATGCCAACGGGATGGTTCGGTTATCCATGCCCGTATTGATGAGAATCCTGCAATAAGGGGACACGATCTCTGCTTTGACAAGACGTGCCAATGAAACCGCATCTCAAAACATGGAGCGGCAGGCTAAAAACGGTTCGAAATAATGACCGGGTGGTGACATGGTGTCACGCTACAAAAGTTGTCGGTGGATTGGACTCGTGAAATATTGTACTCTCTACGGTTGTGTGTGGAACTTGTTTTGCATAGCCGGACACGTTCTTTGTGTTCGAAGGTTGTTTCAGAGTATTCGAAGAAGGAACCCGCCTTGCAATGCCGAAGACAATCTGCGCGCCGGACACCTCGTCATTGAAGCCTGGTTCAGGGGCTACTGAGGGAGTCCTGGATTAAGGGGTCCTCGGGCGTCCGGCCTGTTGGACATGGGCCGGACTGATGGGCTATGAAGATACAAGACCGAAGACTCTCACCCGTGTCCGGATGGGACTCTCCTTGGCATGGATGGCAAGCTTGGCGTTCGGATATGAAGATTCCTTTCTCTGTAACCGACTTTGTACGACCCTAGTCCCCTCCAGTGTCTATATAAACCGGAGAGTTTAGTCCGTAGAGGCAATCACAATCATACAAGCTAGACTTCTAGGGTTTTAGCCATTACGATCTCGTGGTAGATCAACTCTTGTAATACTCATATTCATCAAGATCAATCAAGCAAGAAGTATGGTATTACCTCCATAGAGAGGGCCCGAACCTGGGTAAACATCGTGTCCCCTGTCTCATGTTACCATCGACCTTAGACGCACAGTTCGGGACCCCCTACCCGAGATCCGCCGGTTTTGACACCGACAGGGACACGGCAGGCGTCATCTAAACACTCAGGGAAGTGGGCCGACGGTATGGGAATCGCTGGGTAACCTGAACTTTATTATCTAAGCTAGGAGGAATGGGCAGACCGGCAGGGGTTGGCGCGGCGTCGGCAGCGGCAGCGGCCGCGAGCTAGGGTTCGAGGGGGGAGGGGGCGGGTGGGGGACTATGGAGGGGGGCTGTTTGGGGATACGCCGCGGCTACTAAAATTTTTAGTAATGGTGGGTGGAGATGGTGGTGGACGAGGGAGGGCGACGGTTCAAATGCCTCGGCTACTGCAATTTTACGATAAGGTCGGTGTTGAAGGAGTGTGGGCGATGGTTGAAGTACGGCAGCTACTAAAATTTGGGTAAAGGAATTGATGCGGGACGGGAGTGCCCAACATCGCGCACGGTCCAATAACAATATGCGTGTATGATAATAAGGAAAAGTGGCACGGAACCGCCGATTTTTGCAACGCTCAAGGCGGGTAGTTTGTTTTTATATTTCTAGCTAGCTGGTCTATCACACATGGTTCGTCCTAATTTCCAAATAAACTTACCCGCCTTTAGCTTGCACAAGTGGTGGTTTTACGGCGCACTTGCATTGCACACGGTTAAGCCAGTACCTCCACCCTTTGCTCGCGCTTGCGCAGTCGTGGTGATTTTACAGCGCACTTGCATCGCACACGGTTGAGCCAGTACCTCCACCTTTGCTCGCGCTTGCGCAGGCATGGTGATTCACAGGGCACTTGTATCGCACATGGTTAAGATATTATACCCGTGTCCGCTAAGCGCCATCAGAGTCTTTGCAGCAAAAAATAACGTTAGAGAGGGTCAGAAGACAGCCACACCAGCATGTGGCCCAAATATATATGAGTGAAAAGGGTGGTATGTGATGTTCAAAATTCCAATGCACAACTTTGACCGCGCGGGCCCACGGTTGGGCGCGTCGTCGAAGATCGATGAGAGGGGCCAGAAGTCAAGAACCACGTGGAAGTGGCCAAATATATGTAGGAATATTGGGGATGTTTAAAACTTTAAATACACAATGCATAACTTTGGTGGCACCTGCCTCGCAAACTCGAAAGCACCCTTGGATATATATAATGACATAATGTCGTACCTAGCTAGGATGCTTGGCCCACCACCTCCCACTTCGTGTTAGCGAGGCAGATGCACGTAATGATCGATACTTTGGTCATACATGCATGTCGCCATGACCTACCATAAGACGGACCAATGAATCTATCGTTTGGTCAAATGACAGTTGTTGTTGTCGATAAACCGCTTGGGCCAATAGATTGAACCATCATAAAAATCGCACGAGAGGGACCACAAAACCAGCACCTCTTGCATGCGGCCCAAAATGATGTACATTGGGAAGGGGTGATGTGTGTTTTCAATATAGAATAATGTACAATTTAGATATGGTGCCTACCTCTCGATACAGACAACAACCATGAAGGCAAGGTAGTTAAGGACGAGATACGCAGGGTTTGATGTAGGTCGAACCCAGCAATCCGAGCATGTGGGAGGGAATCCTGACAACGCATGAGCTCGAGCTTTGGTTGAGTGACATGTGACAGTGACCGGCCCTAACACGAACTAGGAGGAATCCATTCATGGCCAACACATACCCCTCATTATCGGTCAAAGGGATGATATATATACACTCGGGGAGCCCACAGATATGTGTGTCGTCACAAAAAACCGCACAAGGGAGACGTGGTCAATCGGAAGACCATGTATACACTGCATGCGGCCCGAAAATATGTATGGGTACGGTGGTGTGCGATGTGTTTAAATCCCAAATGCACGACTTCGATGGGCCACCAACAACATTACAAATTGAACACCGTACTCGACTCCAAGCCTGGTTCAATACATATGATGTCAGTTTCCCAACTTCGAGGCGGCGGCGGTGGCGGGAGGGGGGTCGTCCCACGCATGCGCTCAAACTTTATTTGGTCTAGCATGGGACACATCTATATATATCTATACATATATACACCTATATAGTGTGCGAATAACTTTGAAAGTTGGTCGTTGGATGAAGCCAATCCGACGGTACAGAGATGGCAAATTCAAGCACTACTCGCTGTTGGATATCATCTACATTCCACCAGATTCTGCCACATGTACAATCTGGAAGACTCCATGGTTGAACTTAAGCATAATGCACAAACCTCAAAACACAAGCACTTCTCCTTTGTTCTCTAGAATCTTCCATATCTTAATTGCCCAAACTTTTTTTCTAAATGAATTGTCACTTTTTGTTTTTACCTTTACAATGCACAATTCCATGAATCTTAAAATAGATTTTTTTATAAATCTAATTGATTTTAGATGAGATGAACTTAAGAATTAAACGAACATCTACATCATGCATATATGACTCAAAGCTTACACGCTATAGTGTGGTATTTATTCATAATTTGGTTACCAAATCTCATGCGTGCAATGCACGTGTACCTTACTAGTATCAATAGGAAACCATCATGGTCAAACCCTTCCCGTTGTTTGGTCAAAGGGATAGATTGTGTGGGGCCCCCTAATTGTCGGTAAAGGATAGTATATATACCTCGAGGAGCACACACATATGTGTTGCGTCTATAAGCCGCACAAGAGAGACATGCTCGAGAAGAACACCCTGCCCCCTATACCCTACATGCAACCTGAAAAAGGTTTATATAATCGCCATGACAGGTCAAGTAAATCATTCTTTAATTTTTTAGAGGAAAAAATAACCCATAAAAACATAGTAAGTTTATATAATCGCCATGACAGGTCCAGTCAATCATTCTTTAATTTTTTAGAGCAAAAAATAACCCATAAAAACATAGTCTACAAATTAGCAAAACAAGGATCCCAAGGTTTATATAATTGCCATGATAGGTCAATATAGAGATATAATATATCTCTATAATGACCGTGTCATGGCATTTAAATGAACCTTGAGATATGCAACTTCCCACCGGGTCACCCATCCTTGGACTACTCTAGCCCGAGCACACTTAACTTCTGCCACTACTGGAATCAGCTAATTTGCCATCTGCCAGCTCTTTGCCGTCTGCTAGCTGACGGCAAAGAAGCTCTTTGCCATCAGCTACCCAAAAGCAGACGGCAAAGAAGCTCTTTGCCATCTGCGAGCTCTTTGCCGTCTGCCAGCAGACAGCAAAGAATCTTTGCCGTCCGCTGGCAGACGGCAAAGAGAGAGGTGGCCCCACCCCCCGCCCGTTTGGAAAAAACTTAACGCCCCACCAGCAGACGGCAAAGAGGCAAAAGGGCGGACGGCAAAGAGTGGCGGACGGCAAAGAGGAGACTACCTAACGGCCCGTACCCCCCCCCCCCGCCCGTTACTCTCTGTTCTCTCCCTCTCTCTCCTCGCTGACGCGCCCCGCCACCACATCCCACCCCACCGCCGTCGCCGCCGCCCGCCGCGCGCCGCCGCCCCCACCACTCGCCGCCGCCCGGTCGCCCCACCACCCCGCCGCCCCACCGGCCCCCCGCCCCGTCGCCACTGCCGCCCGGCGCCGTCGCCCCACCACCCGTCGCCCCCACCGCCCCGGCGCCCCGGCCCCCCCGCGCCCCACCGCCTCGGCCCCCCGCCGCCCCACCGCCCCATCGCCCCCGCCCCGGCCCCCCGCCGCCCCGGGGCCCCGGCCACCCCCCCCCCCCCGCGCCCCACCGCCCCGGGCCCGGCGCCGCCGCCCCAGGCCGCCCCGCACCCCTCCTCCACCGGCCACCTCCTCCACGGCCCCGCCCCCCTCCTTCACCGGCCACCTCCTCCACCGGCCCTGCCACAGGTGAGCTCTACCTCCTCTTTTTTTCCTTTTTTCTGTTTTTTTAGTTTTAGGTTTATGTTTAGTTTAAATTTAGATTTAGTTTTAGTTTTAGGTTTAGTTTTAGTTTAGTTTTAGGTTTAGATTTATTTTTTCCTTTTTTCTGTTTTATTAGTTTTAGGTTTATGTTTAGTTTAGATTTAGTTTTATTTTTAGTTTTAGTTTTAGATTTAGGTTTAGTTTTAGGTTTAGTTTAGTTTGAGGAAAGAAGAAGAAGAAGAGAAAAAGAGGAGAGGAGGAGAAGAAGAAGAGGAAAAAGGAAAGGAAGAAGAAGAAGAGGAGGAGAAGAAAAAAGAAGAAGAAGAAAAAAGAGGACAGGAGGAGAAGAAGAAGAGGAAAAAGGAAAGGAGGAAGAAGAAGAAGAAGAAGAAGAAGAAGAAGAATAAGAAGGAAAAATTTGCCGTCCACGGCGGACGGCAAAGGCCTGCCGTTAGCCACTTAACGGACTGAGAGCACAATTATTGCCGTCCGCCCTCTTTGCCGTCCGCGGCAGCCGGCAAAGGGCCTTTGCCGTCAGCCGCGAGGAAGCAGACGGCAAAGTAGCTGTTTACCGTAGCCTACTTTGCCGGAGCCTTTTGCCGTCCGCCGTTCATGCCTTTGCCGTCCGCCGTGGCAGATGGCAAAATAGCTGATTCCTGTAGTGTGCGTTCTATTCGACTAGGCTAGCGGATGGGAAGCCAGCCCTTGCTGATAAGAATTGCCTCCTTGCCATTAAGGCGTTTCACGCTGGTCACCCTATGGGACCTACTCCCTCCTATCACACACATTTGTGCTTTTAGAAACTGTGTGGGATATTTTACATGGCCGGTGTGTCGCCGCTAGCCTTCAATGAGCACTGACACTGGTAGCGGGAAAAAGATGGGAGAAGAGGCGGGAAACCGATGAGAGGAGTGGCGGGAGAGAAGGAAGTGTGAGCTAGCACGACGCATGCGCACAGTGCTTACCCATGTACTGCATGTGCTGTCGAAAGGGCTCAGGGTTGCCGTTCGATCTGGGAGCATCCAACGGTGCACACGTACGATCCGTGGGGTTTGGGTTCTGGCCAATCAGAACGCACAACTCAGATCGTGCGCACAGCAGGGGGAAGAATATCATACGGAAACCAACATTCGGTGGAAACCGGTGAAAACCACGAGAAAAAGATGTCTTGAAGTTTCAAAAAAAATTAAAAAATGCGGGATGTTAAGAGGATGATGTTTTATTGCCACACAAAATTTCAAGTTGAAACACATTACGAGATGTGAGCTATGAAAAATACAAAATCAGCGTTGAATAGTGCCAAATAGTAATGTCACTATTTAGGGCTGAATTTGTCTTTTTCATAGCTCACATCTCGTAATGTTTTTCAACTTGAAATTTTGTGTCGCAATAAAACATCACCTTCTTAACATCCCACATTTTTTCAGATTTTTATGAAACTTTAAAATATGGTTTCCACGAAGTTTTCATTGAATATCGGCTTTCGTGAGTGAACCGTGTGCTATTTGAAAACATTTCGTGAGAAGAATCTCGGCTTTCGTGAGTGAACCGTGTGCTATTTGAAAACATTTCGTGAGAAGAATCTCGGTTTTTAAATCCCCGTAAATCCAAAACTAAGTCGAAAATCGTGAAACCTAGCATGGTGTCACGACATGGCACTTATATGTCGAGGAATTATTTCATACATTGTGGCGCAAGTTTTATTACAAGCCTCTTACAAACCGGAGCTTCTCTCAAAGAAGCCTCGTGGTTCCGATAGGGAAATGTGTCCGCCTTGTGGGTGAAACGTAATCACTGCCTCTTTTCGCCTTGTATTTTGTTCCACGGGCAACATGGAACGACATGATATCTGTGCTGAAATTTAAACTTATTCAAGGTTCATTTGGCCTTTTTATACACTAATTGAGTTTCCAAGGCATTTAATGTCCATAATTCAAATCTGAACTACAAATACATGCTCCAGTTCACCAAAATGGCTAGAAAAATTATACATGTGTCCTTGGGTGCATGTTTAGGTCACATGCTAGGAATGGGAACGGATTACAACCGTACCGGTGTCCTGGCTCGTCCTCAAACATTTCGAATCTCGGTTTTTAAGTCCCCATAAATCCAAAACTCACCAGAAAGTCATCAAAGGTGGCATGGTGTCACGTCATGGCACATATATGTCGTGGTCAAAACATTGCCAATTTGGGCCAAGCTTTATTACAAACCTCTTACAAATCGGAGCCTGTCGCAAGAACCCTCGTGGTTTCGATAGGGAAACGTGTCCCCTTGTGGGCCAAATGATAATCACTCCCTCTTCTAGCCTCGTATTTTCTTCTACAGCGACACGGAACAACCGGAGATTCGCGCTGAACTTTGAAATTATTCAGGGTTCGTTTGACCTTTTTTATTCATTAATTGAGTTTTCTAGGCATTTAATGTCCATAATTCAAATCCGAACTACAAATACATGCTCCAGTGCACCAAAATGGCTAGAAAACCGTACATCTTTCCTTGGGGTGCATGTTTAGGTCCCATGGAACGAATTCAACCGTCTCGCCGTCCTGGCTTGGCTATAAACATTGCGAATCTTGGTTTTTAAATCTCTGTAAATCCAAACTCACCAGGAAATCATGAAACTTGGCATCGTGTCACTACATGGTACATATAATTGTCCAATTTGGGCGAAGCTATATTACAAGCCTCTTACAAACCGGAGCCCGTCGCAACCCTCATGGTTTCGGTAGGGAAACATGCCCCTCTTGTGGGCAAAACGATAATCGCTGCCTCTTCTCGCCTTGAGCTTTGTTTTCTGTAGGCAACATAGAGTAACAGGAGTGTCGGGCTGAAATTTGAAACTGTTCAGGTTCGTTTGGCCATTGTATATATATTACTAATTACTAAGTTTTCTACGCATTTAGTCCATAATTCAAATTTGAACTACAAGCACATGCTCAAGTGAAGCAAAATGGGTGGGAAATTGTACATGTGTCATTGGGTGCATGTTTAGGTCTCATTTAAGGAATGGGAATGAATTACAAACTTCTCGTCGTCCTGAAACATTGAGAATCTCGGTTTTTAAATCCCAGTAAATCAAAAACTCACCCAAAAAACAAGAAACTTGACATGGCACATATATGTCGTGGTAAAAAAATCGTCCAGTTTGAGAAGAGACGCACACATTAGTAGCCAAGGAAGTGCTTTTTGAAACAAAGAGCTTACACATTAATATCGCAAACGGTTGTATTATATTAACCGTGTTGAAATTTAACCATACTCGGTGGCGTGCGTGCAGCTGTTTGATTAGACGAGACGAGCGCGAGAAGTCCGCCTTGCAGGCTCGACGGGACGCATGCGAGTAGTCCGCCGCGCAGGCTCGATGGGACGCGTGCATCCTGTCCACCTCGCAGTCGCAGGCTCGACGGGACACATGCGAGCAGCAAGCACTACAAAAAATACACTTCTGTGATGATACATGTTTGTCACAGTAGGTCACGTTTTCTGTCATGCATGTACATCCATGACAATTTTATGACAGAATCAAGATAGTCATACCTGTGCTGTCGTAGAAGTGTTCCATGACATTACCAAAATTATCATCACGGAAGTGTCCACTTCCATGACGATAAATCACGCGTCATAGAAGTGCTTTCGTCAAAGGTGACCGACACGTGGCATCCACCATAACGGGACGCCGTTAAGCTATTGGGTCCGGTTTTGGATCCGATAACCCATTAACAGCTCGGACCAATGGGAAATTTCCATGTGTAAAATTCTGATTGGCCGGAGGAAACACGTGTCAGATCGTCAGTGGGTCAGATAGGCGCCTATGATATGTCGACACGTGCTGGCCCACCACTGGCCCATTTAGCTTACAAAGGCCGGCTCGTTTGACTTGGTCAAAAGATAGCGGGTTGGCCCATGAAAAGCCTGTAAACGGTCTCTTCGCAAATAGCCCATTTTACGGCTCGGTAACTCACGGCCCGTCAGGGCCTACACGAAATCGGCCCAACAACGTCATGTGGGCCGTCGAATATAACACCAGCTGTTGGTGTCAAAACCGGCGGATCACGAATAGGGGTCCCGAACTGTGCGTTTAAGGTCGATGGTAACAGGAGACGGGGGACACGATGTTTACCCAGGTTCAGGCCCTCTCGATGGAGGTAATACCCTACTTCCTGCTTGATTGATCTTGATGAATATGAGTGTTACAAGAGTCGATCTACCACGAGATCGTAATGGCTAAACCCTAGATGTCTAGCCTGTATGATTGTTATTCCCCCTACGGACTAAACCCTCCGGTTTATATAGACAACAGAGGGGACTAGGGTCGTACAAAGTCGGTTACAGAGAAAGAAATCTATGTATCCGAACGCCAAGCATGCCATCCACGCAAAGGAGAGTCCCATCCGTACACGGGAAGAGGTCTTCTGTCTTGTATTTTCATAGCCCATCAGTCCGGACCATGTCATATAGGCCGGACGCCTGAGGACCCCTTAATCCAGGACTCCCTCAGTAGCCCCTGAACCAGGCTTCAATGATGAGGTGTGCGGCGCGCAGATTGTCTTCGGCATTGCAAGGCGGGTTCCTCCTCCGAATACTCCAAAGCAGCCAGAAAACGTGTCCAGCTCTGCAAAACAAGTACCACACACAACCGCAGAGAGTATAATATTTCACGAGTCCAATGTACTGACAGCTTTTGTAGCGTGACATCACGTCGCCGCCCGGCCATTATTTCGAACCTTTTTTAGCCTCCCGCTCCACGTTTCAAGATGTGGTTTTCATTGGCATGTCTTGTCAAAGCAGAGATTGTGTCCCCTTATTGCGGGATTCTCATCAATACGGGCATGGGTAATCCAACCGCACCGTCTGCACGACCCTTGGGGAATAGGCGAGTTTTAAGGCGAGTGAGGAAGCGCTTGATATTCGCTGCCTTTATAAGGAGATAAGGATTCACCCACGCACCTTCTCTCTGCTCACCCATTCTCGAGCTCCAGCGCCCAAGCTCTCATCCTCCACGCCTCAAACTAGCACTCTGACCATGTCCGGATCTGGAGCGCAGGGTAAGTGGATGGTTTCCTCCGTCAAGGAGAAGGACATCACGAAGCTCCGGGAGGCCGGGTACTTCGTCCGCGGGTTGGGATTTCCTCTCCACCCGTTGTCTGCGGACTCATGTTCTACTGCGGGCTGGATTTCCACGATCTGGCCGCCAACTCCTTCCTCAACATCCCGGCATTTATTGTCGTGTGCGAGGCCTTCCTCCGCATCCCACCCCACTTCGGACTGTGGTTAAAGATCTTCAATGTGAAGCCGAAGGTGGTGGATGGTCAACACGCCGAGTGCGGAGGCGCCATGGTGAGCAAGATGCCCAATGTCACATGGCCAAAAGGTACCTTTGTGGAGACCGTCAAAGGGTGGCAACAGCAATGGTTCTACGTCACAGAGCCTCGCGACGCCACCTGGGCCGCGGCTCCCGAATTCCAGTCCGGAGCCCCAATGCGGCTCACCTCCTAGCTAGAGAAGGTCCTAGACTGGGCCTCGTCGGACGAGCTAACAGCGCTGCAGATGCACATCAAGAGTATGGTCGACAAGAACATCAAGCTTGTCAATGTGATCCAGGTGATGCTTTTTCGCCAGATCCTTCCTTGCCAAAGCCGGACCTGCAATTTGTGGGAGTTCGATCCGGCCAACCACCAGACCCTGCAACAGTTCTTTGGCGTTACGCACGAAGGCATCTGGAAGGTGCTCTTCAAGGCCAATGAGACGTGGCCGAAGGAGACCGAAGACCGTGGGTACAACCTGACCCATCCCGCCAATCCGGTAAGTTTTTTCGTGTTTTCAAGGTGTATCCTTTACCTGTACACTCAAGGAGAATGTCTGAGCTTCCCCATTTTACCTTTTCAGGGCTGGACAAAGAAAGTGGAGCAGATCAAGTGTCCGACTCCGCTGCCCGAAGACCCAGCAATCCCACTTCTGACGAAGATGCTGGTTCCGGCGCCCTGCCAGGTGCCGGAGAAGAAGGCCAAGGGGACCAGAAGTGGCCTCCGCCATAAGGGTACTTCGGACGTGATGTCCGAAGACGCCGAAACCCACTCCTCCCCCACCGAGGACGAGGAGGAGGAGGAGGAAAGCAACTCTCCCCTGAGGGGGGAAGGAAGAAGAGGGCGGCCTCCACGCATCTGGAGGCTGAAGCGTCCAAGAAGGGGAGAGCCTCCCTCGCGGACGACACCGCGCTGGATACTGACAACAGCTCGGAGTGACGCCCCAGGGATAAGCCCCTGGCCGAATCGTAAGTACTCAAAGGCACTGACACCTCATATATCCAACTCCTTTACTTCATAGTTTTAACATGTTGAATCATGCACTGCAGTCCGGCCCACGACAGCCCCCAGCGATCCTCATCTTCGGGGGGTTCGCTGGATTCAAATGCGATGGACAGCGGGTCACTGCCAGCGACCTCCTCTCCCAAGGCCATGGGCGACGCCGAGGCGCTGTCCTGAAGGACCTTCCCAGGCCAGAGAGAGGTTCAGGAGGCCGTCACGGTGGAACCAGAGGGTGATACCTCGGCCGCCGGACACATGGGGGAACAAATCCCCCTGGAGACTGGCGATGGGGGCCATATCCAATTCGGGCCCAGCCGAATACGTCTCCGGAATCAAGCGAGCAGCCTCCTTCGAAAGAAGGAGGTGCGCCTATTCCGCTGGTGACCTCTGTCCATCCAGAGGCACCGGATAATCTGCTGGAAGCGCTGCAAGGCGCTTCCATTGTTGAGGAACATCGTATCCTTATGGGTACGGTGGTTGAGAGGGTTCGGTCCGCTAAAAGTGGACTGACCGAAGCCTGCACCAGCCTTCTAACAGGCTTTGAGGTAAGCGACGCAATTGTATGAAAAGAATGGCATACTATAGACAGTAGCCCCTGAGACTCTGTCCGGTGTTCGGAAAGAAAAGCCGGACAGAGGATCAAATAACTTTCGCAGGAGACTAACCAGACATGTCTGTGTGAATAAGCAGGCGTCGTTGCTGGCTGCGACCTCCAATTCTGCCGAAGTCTCCAGACTGAAGCAGAGTCTGGAGCGGGCCGAGGAAGAGCTCAGCCGTGTGAAAAAACAGCTGGAGGACAAGCAAGGTATGCAATGACCTTATCCAGTAAGGATGAATGATTTCGTGTTGACTACAGCGCCATGATATTTCGTAGGAGCGGCGACTGAGGTGAGACCCTCAAGAAGACGCTGGCCGAGGCCCAGAAGAGAGCGGCAGAGGAACAAGCCGCCCGCGAAAAGCACGAGGCCATGGTCGGTGAGGTCCAGCAGGAGCTCCAGGACGCTATGAAGAAATGCGAGTCCTTGGAGCGCAATATTGCGGATCAAGAGTCCGAACTTGCCAAGGCCCGCCAAAGCGCACAAGATACCTGGGTTGAAGCCCAGGGCGCCTTCCAGGAAATCCAGGAGGCCAGGAAAATCGTGGCGGGTAAGGCCTTTATTATGTAGAGCAAATATGCGAAGAAAAGGTACCTCTTACTGACCCGGATTTGGAGTTCTCCAGGAGCGTTTGCGGATCTGCCGCGTAGTGTTGCTGATGCTGCCGAGTTCTTCCGAGCCGGAGAAGGGAGCTCAACGGAGAAGCTGTTCTGGTCGCAATATCTTGCGCCAGAGCATCCGATGCCCTTTAGCGATCAGCTAAAACAGCTGACCGAACTACATAGGGTGGCCGAACTGGCGATGAAGGATTTGATAATCTGTGTATGGCTTGTCGAAGCCATACCCAACAGCTACTTCGGACTCGTGAAGCGGCTAGTCAATGCCTGCCCCCGGTTTGATGCCATCAAGCGGTCGGTCTGCATCAAAGGTGCGCGGATGGCCTTCGCCTGTGTCAAGGTGCAGTGGGCGAAGATGGACGCCGTCAAGCTCGCGACCGAGGGACCGCCCGCGGGCAAGGAGCATCGCACGCCCGAGCGATATTTTGATGATGTCCTGAAAGGATCCCGCATTGTAGAGGGCCAGTGTTCAAAAGACATTATCTTTGAATGAAGATATTCATGTTATCCCTCCTGTATTATGGAACAATGCCGTTATGTAATATAATGCTTGCTATTTTTAAAATTTTACCTCTTGTGCGGCCGTTTTGTTAAATTTGAGAGTTGGCCAGTCGTCGGCTTCAGCCCCCACGTAGGTAGTACGGGGGTGTTCGGGATGGAATCTAAACACTCTTGATCCAAAAGTTTGGTCCTTCAAGGAGGTGTTTAGCGCAACGAACCAGGAAATCGGACTATGTGGCTTTATCACCCTCACTTAGCCATAGGAGTTTGACAATAGAAATGTAGGCGCAGCCCCTAGCTAGTATTTAATCCAGACTAGGGTGTTGTAGACACCTAATCGGGTAAAGGCCGATTCGTTGCACAATGCGGAAAAAATCACAAAAGATTTTTAGCCTTCGAATAGCTGACCAGCTCTCGATGCATCATGACAGCCAGTTTTCGGCTTTCTCTACTGAGGTGTTTGCTCGGATAAACCAGAAACACATCGCAGTAGTTCTCCCTTTACTACCCTAGCCGATAGGACGGAACGTAAGGTAGCAAGCACAGGAGCCGGGCAACCCAACTATTGACCAAAGACATGATTCGGAGCCGATGCATATAATGCTAAAATTTGGGGTGCCGAACTGTACTGCAAAAGTGTTCGCACTTTGTTGCCATAGTATGGAGCGCAATGAAGCCCCTGGCCAATTTAAAGCGTACCAAAGTGTATGGGTGCAATCGATAAGAATAGCAAAATAAAATGAAGTAGTAAGCTAGTGCCACATAAGTTGGGCCGCGAACTGTTTCCATTATAGTTTGATTAATACGTCAAAGCGTATTTGTACAAATAGGGCGATAAGCAATAGGGCTATTTAACATGCCAAGATCAAGGGGGAGCTGTGTGTGGGTCCTGAAAACAGGTAGAATGATCATCAAGAAGAACATCTAGAGATTCCTCCACACGTATATGCTGCTTGCCGCCTTGGTATATCCATCCTTCGAAGGGACCGATGATCAGGCCGTCGGGAGGGGCCTGTAAAAAGGAAACCTGAAAGGATAAAAAGAAAAAGGAAGGTATGTGTGCCCAGGGAAGGTCGAGCAGTATTATGGACCACAATCTAGTTATGCCTCTGTCTCTGCCCATGGTATTTTGAGTGCGTGTTATGTACGCACGGTACGTATGCCGCCATTTGGTCGGTACTGAGACAGAGGCCGAATTGCTAGTATGACTCCTGACGATCTGGACTGTCCCGCTGTAGAGTAGTCCGGACTCGTTTGACAGTGTATGGGAGCTTGGCTTCCGAATTAGAGTTCTGCTTGATAAGGCCGCTCTGTACTTCTGCTGCTAGGGCTGCGGTGTGCTCCTCGGTACGGAGGAAGCGTTCCGTGTTTCCATCGACTGTTATGACACCATGTGGTCCGGGCATCTTAAGTTTGAGATAAGCATAGTGTGGCACTGCATTGAATCGAGCAAATGCAGTTCGTCCGAGCAGTGCATGATAGCCACTGCGGAAGGGGACGATGTCGAAGATCAAGTCTTCGCTTCAGAAGTTGTCCGGGGATCCGAAGACGACTTCCAATGTGATTGAACCCGTGCAGCGGGCCTCTACACAGGGTATAACACCTTTAAAGGTAGTTTTTTGGGCTTGATCCTTGATGGATCGATGCCCATTTTGCGCACTGTATCCTGATAGAGCAGGTTGAGGCTGTTGCCACCGTCCATGAGGACTTGCGTGAGGTGGAATCCATCAATTATTGGGTCGAGGACTGATGTCTACTACACAACCTTCTTCTTGTAGACGTTGTTGGGCCTCCAAGTGCAGAGGTTTGTAGGACAGTAGAAAATTTCCCTCAAGTGGATGACCTAAGGTTTATCAATCCGTGGGAGGCGTAGGATGAAGATGGTCACTCTCAAACAACCCTGCAACCAAATAACAAACTGTCTCTTGTGTCCCCAACACACCCAATACAATGGTAAATTGTATAGGTGCACTAGTTCGGCGAAGAGATGGTGATACAAGTGCAATATGGATGGTAGATATAGGTTTTTGTAATCTGAAAATATAAAAACAGCAAGGTAACTAATGATAAAAGTGAGCACAAACGGTATTGCAATGCTAGGAAACAAGGCCTAGGGTTCATACTTTCACTAGTGCAAGTTATCCCAACAATAATAACATACTTGGATCATATAACTATCCCTCAACATGCAACAAAGAGTCACTCCAAAGTCACTAATAGCGGAGAACAAACGAAGAGATTATGGTAGGGTACGAAACCACGTCAAAGTTATTCTTTCCTCGATCAATCTATTGGGCCATTCCTATAAGTGTCACAAACAGCCCTAGAGTTTGTAGTAAAATAACACCTTAAGACACACATCAACCAAAACCCTAATGTCACCTAGATACTCCAATGTCACCTCAAGTATCCGTGGGTATGATTATACGATATGCATCACACAATCTTAGATTCATCTATTCAACCAACACATAGAACCTCAAAGAGTGCCCCAAAGTTTCTATCGGAGAATCAAGACGAAAACGTGTGCCAACCCCTATGCATAGGTTCATGGGCGGAACCCGCAAGTTGATCACCAAAACATACATCAAGTGGATCAATAGAATACCCCATTGTCACCATGGGTATCCCACGCAATACATACATCAAGTGTTCTCAAATCATTAAAAGACTCAATCCAATAAGATAACTTCAAAGGGGAAACTCAATCCATTACAAGAGAGTAGAGGGGGAGAAACATCATAAGATCCAACTATAATAGCAAAGCTCGCGATACATCAAGATCGTATCACCTTAAGAACACGAGAGAGAGAGGTCAAACACATAGCTACTGGTACATACCCTCAGCCCCGAGGGTGAACTACTCCCTCCTCGTCATGGAGATCGCCGGGATGATGAAGATGGCCACCGGTGAGGGTTCCCCCCTCCGGCAGGGTGCCGGACTAGGGTCCCGATTGGTTTTTGGTGGCTACAGAGGCTTGCGGCGGCGGAACTCCCGGTCTATTCTGTTCCCTGAAGTTTTTAGGGTATATTGGTATATATAGGAGGAAGAAATACGTCAGGGGAGCCACGAGGGGCCCACGAGGGTGCAGGGTGCGCCCAGGGGGATGGGCGCGCCCCCTGCCTTGTGCCTTCCTTGTTGCTTTCTTGACGTGGACTCCAAGTCTCCCGGGTTGCTTTCTTTCCAAAAATAACTTCTCCAGAAGGTTTCATTCCGTTTCGACTCCGTTTGATATTCCTTTTCTTCGAAACACTGAAACAAGGGAAAAACAGGAACTGGCACTGGGCTCTGGGTCAATAGGTTAGTCCCAAAAATAATATAAAAGTGTATAATAAAGCCCATAAACATCCAAAACAGAAAATATAATAGCATGGAACAATCAAAAATTATAGATACGTTGGAGACGTATCAAGGACCAGTGCGGCTGAACCGCCATGACGGATACTGGTCAGATGGTCCCTGCGATTATGCTTGTCACGTCCGGCTAGATAGCCGTCGTCGCACATCGGGGCACGCCCCCGTGATCCGTAAATCGATCTGGTCTGACCTGCTCTACTGTCTAGGTCCTGCCACAGGTCGTATGTATATCCCCGAGCTGTTATATCTCTACCTTTACGGCGAGGCAGTATGGGCTAGTGTTCGGCTTGAGTTGCCGTTTTGTCCCCGCCACGCGGTGGTCGGTAAGCCGCATTACGCGCTGATGGTACAGGCTCAAGTGCCTCGTAATCGAATTGAGGTAGCAATTTGCGCTTCAGGTAACTTTTGGTTGGGCGCTCGAGGCCGTATTCCTTGACTGCCAGGACATTAGTCCATCGATCGTTAAGTAGATCTTGATCATCTTGAAGCTGCTGCTGCTTCTTTTTCAGGCTCCTTGCAGTGGCAATTAGCCGGCGCTTAAAGCGCTCCTACTCGAGAGGTTCCTCAGGCACGATAAATTCCTCGTCGCCAAGGCTCACCTCATCCTCGGAGAGTGGAAGATAATTACTGTCCTCCGAGTCTTCGTTTACGGCCTGTTCATCAGGGCTAACTTTCCCATCTTCCCGATCGTCCTGTTCGAAAGTTGGCTCGACGGGGTCTTCTTTGTCTTCGGCATTGTCCGGAGTGTTGTTGTCTTTTCCGCGGCGTGATTTAGAGCGGCGCCGCTGACGTCGGCGCTTTGGCTGTATCTCAGGAGGTTTATCCTCGATTGGATCTTCTTTGTCATCGTCGTTATTCTCTTTGGGTGTATCCACCATGTACACGTCGTACGAGGATGTGGCCGTCCAGCGTCCGGTAAACGGCGGGTTTTGGGCCTGCTCTTCTCTGTCATCGTTGTCCATACCTTCGATGTCTTCGGAGCCGTAATCGAGCATGTTAGTTAAATCCTTGATAGTGGCTATGAAGTGGGTGGTGGGTGGGACGTAAAATTCCCTGCTGCCAGCCCCTAGTCCGGGCTGGGCGTAGTTTGGATGTTGCTCCTCTGTGATGACAAGGGGTTGCATTAAGTCCAGAGCCTCGCTTAAAGGCGAGGTTTGGCCAGAGAGAAGAGAGTCCATGGAGTACGACGGGAGGGAGAATCCTTGGCCGAACTCGCACGTTGCTGACTCTTAGGGTTCGGAGCCAGTGTCCGGAGAAGGGTCCGGCTTTATAATGGTTGCCAGCGACACTACCTCATCCGGCTCTCCCGTACTGGGTTTAATAGCCGCAGATAGTCCGACGGGCTCAGGAATCCCGTCTTCGGACCCGGCTACGTGCTCCGGATCTAAGGCCAGAGCGGTGGTTGGGGTCGTGAACCCTTGGAAGATCAAATCTCCTCGGATATCAGCGACATAGTCCAGATTTCCAAAACTAATCTGGTGACCTGGGGCGTAGCTGTCGATCTGCTCTAGATGGCCAAGCGGGTTGGCTCACAGTGCGAAGCCACCGAACATAAAGATCTGGCTGGGGAGGAAAACCTCCTCCAGGGCAGCATTGTTGTAGATGACTGACGGAGCCATTGAACCTTCTGATGACGACGCGGCGGAACTCTCAATGAAAGCACCAATGTCGGTGTCAAAACCGGCGGATCTCGGGTAGGGGGTCCCGAACTGTGCGTCTAAGGTCGATGGTAACAGGAGACGGGGGACACGATGTTTACCCAGGTTCGGGCCCTCTCGATGGAGGTAATACCCTACTTCCTGCTTGATTGATCTTGATGAATATGAGTGTTACAAGAGTTGATCTACCACGAGATCGTAATGGCTAAACCCTAGATGTCTAGCCTGTATGATTGTTATTCCCCCTACGGACTAAACCGTCCAGTTTATATAGACACCGGAGGGGACTAGGGTCGTATAAAGTCGGTTACAGAGAAAGGAATCTATATATCCGAACGCCAAGCTTGCCATCCATGCAAAGGAGAGTCCCATCCGTACACGGGAAGAGGTCTTCTGTCTTGTATCTTCATAGCCCATCAGTCCGGCCCATGTCATATAGGTCGGACGCCCGAGGACCCCTTAATCCAGGACTCCCTCACCAGCCCGTTTCACTTTCGGCCCATCTATGGCCCACGACGTCTTTCGACCCATGAGGCCTTCGTAACTTTAGGCCCTTTAGAGGCCCACGGTGACTCTAGCCCATAATGAACAGTAAATTTCTTTGTACCCGTTAACGGCCCATGATTCACATGGGCCGTTTCCAGCCCGTGTTAGCTTTCGGCCTACTGACGGCCCATACGTTCTCGGGCTCCTTTCCGGCCCTCGATTACTTCTGGCCCGTTACTGGCCTGTTCCCCTAATGGGCCAAATTTGGCCCGTGGCAAGAGTCGGCCCGTTTCTGGCCTGTTAACCCGTTGCGCCGTTTCCAGCCCGTCCTATATTCTGGTCCATTAATGACCCGTTATGCCTGTGACAGAATTAAGCCTTTGTTGTCCTCTGGCCTATTAACGGCCCGTTACCATGCTGGGCCGATACCAATTACGCCCATTTACGGCCCATGTAGACCCATTTATCCGACAGCCCGAGGCCCATCGATTCTACGGCCGTGTTGGAGGACCATTTAAAGACGGCCCGTAGGAGGCCCATGGATCCTACGGCCCGTAGCAGGGTCAAGGTTACCACGGTCTGTATATGGCCCATGGTTGTTGCGGCCACTAGCAAACCAGGGAAAAAGAAGACTAGGAAATAAATAAGCCTGAAACTAACGCTAGGCTATTAAGGCGATTGCACAGATTACATCCATTGGGCATCAAAGATCGCCACTAGTGCAAATATAGGGAACACCCTACACTATACAAAAATGGCTTGCTGTTTTCTTCAGCCGGTGGCTGGACGTTAAGAACAAATTTTATATCACAACAAAACAAATTACAACTATAAAACAAAAGGAAGGTTGGCATAAAAGTTAACAGTGTGGCAGATAAATGCACCACCAGAAGTTCAGAAGCTCATTTCATTTGACCTGACTGTTACGTTTTCATGTTGTATTGTCCGATGGAGCACCATAACCTTCGCCTTCATTTCTCCTAGGCTCCTAAACAACATAGAAATGTCTGATAGTCTGGTTTCAAAACCATGCATATCCTGACGACATCGAACAATGTCTGTCCTTGTTTCACAAAGGGTCTCTGTTAGGGAACAGTCTTGTGTCTGGAGCGCAGATATAACATTGTTTTGAGCTTGCATATCTTGATCATGAGGCAGTTTGGACGAGATTGCCTTAACAACCAAACCAGTATTACACAGGAACGTGCTTTTGGCACTGTTAGTGGACAGGTAGTGATCCACTGCGGCAAGAGCTAACATTGCGGTTATAGTTGCCTCGCCACCTTCAGAAGGTGGCGGTTCCACCATTTTTCCATAGCTTGCTGAAAAGTTGAGTTTTTACATTAGTAGTACCAGAACAGAAGATATTAAGGAGGCAGCAAAACCAAACAAAATAGCTTTGGTCTATATACAGAACTTATTCTGGTGAACCCATGTAAAATATTAGTTGTATTTTACTGCAAAGTACATAATAAAACCAGGTTCCAAACATATGACCATGTACCATGGCTAATGTATTGTCTATTTCTTCACATTGTATTGATAGCTAAGGATAAAGAGACAAAGTTTATAATACAGTAAGCATAGTATGACATCATTCATATCACAAAACAACTGAGAACAGACAAACATGCAATTGTAACGTTGTGTGGGCAAGTCCAGCACGGAACTAGATTACAGGTCAAGATCAAAGGAACATCACTCCTCTCTTTTAAACCTTGTAAGGTGCACTGATACGCTAAGACAATTGTGTATAAAATTGAAAAGAGTAATAGACATTGGCTGCAAACCATGCCGTTCAAGGCACAAGTCAGAGTAAGTAGTAGTTAAAAGGCATGAGGATTAAGGACTTACAACCGCGGCTTTGACTGGTGTAGTCATGCCCTTCGTCTTACTGGTGTGACAGTCCTTGAAGATTTCCACAGCATTTGGTTCAGGTACTTTTTGGTCCTTGCGGGCTTTCCTCTGCATTTGGAACAAGTCAATATAGATCTGATAATATGGTACAGCGAAAAGAGTGAAACAGCAGCTAATTACAAGAGCCTTGCAGTGTGCAATATAGCTACGAGATCCTGTCGTCTGTTGGAATTTCACTTTCGTACAGTTGGCCTTGTTCTTTGAACAGTTCACCTAGAAGAAGATAGATTTGTGTGGCACATGCGTAAATAGGACTTCAACATGTGATCTGATCACATATATATAATGTACCTGATACTTCGGATCAGACCAGTGTTTAACGAGGCCTCTCCAGTCTTCATCTGATATATTCTCCACTGGAGATGTTTGGGCAAGTTCACTGTTAGCCTTGCCTTCAAAGTGAGTTTTCCTCAAGTTATACCGATACCGTCGCATAGCAGACTTGAAAACATGAGTGCAAGCTTGTCTGGTTGCATCATCTTGGCTATCCAACTTGAACCTCATCTGTTGAAAATTATGGGAGTATCATTATCAGCAACCTAGAAAGTATTGGACAGAGCAAGACGATATTACTAGTTCCCATACATAACCATACTTACATATAAATGGTCGAGGAAGGTGTTGAACTGGGTTTTGTCTTTGTCATTCCTGTACTGAATCCATGTTGGGAGGATACATACATGACACCGAACGGCAACCGCTGCCTCTGATACTAACTTGGCTGACTCTGTAGCATCACGTGGCCTTTAAACCTGCCTCAAAACGGATCTCCATTCTTCCTCCTCTAGATTTAGTTAACCTATCGAGCATTATCCCTGATGTTTGTTTCCTCTTGCGCCTAGGTGCTAGTCCAAAAACGAACATTGGAAGTGTTAGTGTACATCAAACTGTGAGTCTACATATAAAGAAGCATGCAACTGTAACTTGACTCCAGCAACTACCTTCTTGCTGCTGAAGCTCACAAAGTTCATCTGATCTTGCCAACTCATCTTGTGTCAAGAGTGCTTCGGAAGTAGTGTCAGGTGGCAAGGGAGCTTAGGAACGTGCTGCTAGCTGAGTTGACCAACGAGTAAATCATGCAGGAGGTGGTACTGTGGAAGGTCTCGCAACAACTAGGGTTGTCTCTGCTTGTTTGGTGGCAGCTATTTGTTTCTATTTGGCTTGTTCTGCAGCTCGTGTAGCACGGGATACCATGTCGGTACAATTTTCCGCTAGACTTTGACCTTCTATTGCACCATCAGTACCAGCAGAATCTGCAGGATTCTTCCGCTTCGCTTTCCCTGTCGTTCTGTGTTGCTTCCTCTTTCTCTGTGCCATGTTAAGTCAAGCTGACAAGAAAAACGAATAACAATTTAGTTTTTCAGAACAAAATGATGTGTGATACAGACGAACTAAACTTTGATGTTAGACAACCACATGATAGGAGGATGTAATATGTACGAAAAACAGGACAACATGAGATAACCAGAACTATGGTGTGTAAACTAAGCAGAAGACATTTCACTAAATTAGAAGCAATGCAATGGAAGGTAGACACCATATGAAAGATTCTACAAATATTGCTCTTCCAAGTTAACAATATCACACTGCCAAGCTAGAGAAAGCACCTCGGATGCCGATTTCGCCGGAAGACCGCCATCAGTCCCTGCCTTATTTTTTCCTTCCTCTTTCTTAATTGTATTGCCTTGTCAAGTCAAACCCACAAGAAAAATGAATAAAAATTCATTTTTCAGAACTCATTGATGTCGGATGCTAACGAGCACTACTTTAATGTAAGGCGACCGCATGATAGGACCATTGAATGTGTAAGAAAAAAGGACAGCATTGCATATTCACGGCTATGATGGGTAAACTAAACATAAGGCATTTCAACAAATTAGAAGCAATGAAAGCTAGACACCATATGAAAGATGCAACGAATATCACTCTACCAAGTTAAAACGGTCTCGTCATAAGTGCCATTTCAACAAATTAGAAGTAGTACAAGCTAGAAAAGAATGCGAGATGTAACCTATATCACACTCCCATGTCAAACGTGTCTTATGATAAGTGATTGTTGCAGGTTACACAACAGTAGTACTTTGATGTAAGAACATGGTGTGATAGACAAATATTGTATGTTCTAGAAACAGGAACACGTGTCTTAGTCACAAGTATAATGTGTAAAGTAAGCAGGTGAAATTCAACAAAATTAGAAGCAATACAAGCTAGACATCATACATAACATGCAACCACGTATAACAGTGCCAAGTTAGAGGGAGCACCTGTGACGGTACGCTAGGGGAGACATGCTCATCACCAACACAGCTACGTTGAGTGTCTATGCATGTGTTGTCTTGGAAATCATCTTGGGGGCATGGAGGAGTAGAATCTGTAGAGGCCCTCCGTTTGGAAGGAGCACCTTCATCTGCTGCCTTGCTAACTTCCTTCCGCTTTATTGATTTTGAATTTTCAAGTAAAACCGACAAGAAAAAGCAATAAAATTCACTCTTCAGAACTCATTCGTGCATGATACTGACAATCACTACTTTGATGTAAGGCAAACACATGATTCCAGGATGGAATAATACGAAAAACAGGACGGCATGGCATATTCACAACTGTTTGTGCAAACTAAGCAGAAACCATTTCAACAAATAAGAAGCAATGCAAGCTAGACACCGCATGAAAGATGCAACCAATATGACTCTGCCAAGTTAAAAGCGTCCCATCATAAATGGCATTTCAACAAATTAGAAGCAGCGCATGCTATAAATCGTATGGAAGATGCAACTAATATCACACTGCATATACCGAAGGTGTCTCGTCATATTGATTTATGCGGGATACAAAAAACAATAGTTTTATGTAAGGACATGCTTAATAGACAGATGTACTATGTACTAAAAACAGGAAGGCATGTCACATTAACAGGTATAATGTATAAACTAAGAAGAATAGCACATGCAATTTAACCAGATTAGAAGAATTACAATCTAGACACCATATGCAACATGCAACCACATATCACGCTGCCAAGTTAGAGCAAGCACCTGCGATGCTAGTGTAGGGGAAATGCGGTAATCAACTATAGAGCTACGTTCACTATCTTCATCTAGCCTTGCTGTTTCTTGAGAATCATGTGGGGAGGCTGACGCTGCATTCTTTAAATGAGGACCTTTTATCATAGTAGTCCACTGGCCTGACTGCCTCATCATAAGTGATTGATGAGGGATACACAAGAACATTAGTTTGATGTAAGAACATGGTTAATAGACAGATGTACTAGTATATACCAAAAACAGGAAGGCGTGTCATATTCAAAGGTATAGTGTGTAAGCTAAGCAGATGCAATTTAACCAAATTGGAAGCAATGCAAGCTAGACATCCGGCTGGAGTGGTGAGCATGATCATCTAGGACCTGAGAGCCTGGTGGGAGGCGGGCTGCTTCGCCACCATCGTGGCTTTTTAGTTGGCTTCCAGGTGATGCATGTCTGTGCTGGGCTTGTCACTGGCTCGGCCAGTGCCCTGACTAGCTATTTGTCTTCTGGTGCTCCCGGGATGGTGGTTCATGTAAAAAATATCTTTCCTTATCTTGATAAAGACCGACTTCGTCCTTTCAAATACAAGCTAGACACCATATGCAACATGCAACCACATATGACACCGTGAAGTTAAAGCAAGCACCTGGGATGGTGGTTCACGGCGAGCGAGATCATCAACTCCAGAGCTGCGTTCCCAGTCTCCATCTGCTGACACACCCTTTAAAGTCTTGAAACGTGTCTGGCCTAGCCGCGTACCACGCTGGAGCAACTTCTCTCTTCTCTTTTCTGCTTCTATCAAGGCAGGGTCTGAAATGCCCTTGCATAAAAACACAATAGTGAGAGTATGGGTGAAGTGTGTGCAGAACTAGTGCACTGTAAAAGTAGCAGATAGCAGGTGGCTGAAAAATAAATGACAGGAGACATATGATAGCTCTACAACATTGCATGGCAAACAAAATTAGATTCTACTCTGTATGATTTTGTAATATATGAGCACAGGAAATGCAGGTACTCCTCCAGCACACCACCACATGTGTGGTCCTATCAAGATAACAGTCGACTGAAAATAAATAGGTCAGTCGATTTTTTATGAACCGTCTGATCTATAAGGAACGGGTAGATGGCCTTCGTCTACCTCCCGCCAGTCACTGTTGACGATCTTTCTCGAACCGCCAGCGACCACTAGCCCAGACCCCTGCCTCCGCCGCCCCGCCCTCCCCTCGACCTCACACCACCGTCGTGCTTGGCAGCACCCCAGGCCATCCCTTTAATCCCGGCCGACCTCCAGATCAGGCGCCAGCAGCTCTAGGCCCCACACGCCCCCAAGATAAACACCGAGGCGCTGCTTCCCCGGTGTAATAGGCGGACTAGCGCCTGTTACGCCGGGGAATGCTTCCGTTAATTAGGAATCAACTGACCAGAAATTGAAATCCAGGGGCGACGGACCTCTAGCTAAGGTGAAATAGTATATGAGGAGAAACCTTGTGCATCGCGAGTTACTAGGAACATCTAGTATCAAGAAGAAGCGGTCAACTAGTGTCTTCTGTGGGATGAATACCATGCAAGCAGGCACGTAAGATTTGCACGAATAAGGGAAGAGGAGTACCATTTTCGGTTGCCGGTGTGGTCTCCTCCATATGTCGCGGCGATATTCTTCTTTTTGCCAGGGGAACCGATGTTTCGGAGGAGGGTGCAGGCTTGGACGAACCCATGGCCAAATTGTTGACTGTGTTGCCGTGGCCGTATGTCGGCGGAGGGGAAGCAGATCCGAGGCGGCGAAGGACGGCGTAGCAGGAACAGCTCCGGTGCGGTGGATGGTGGCGAAGTTGGAGCGGCAGCGGTGAGGCGTAGGATGGCGTGGTTGAACTGGCTCTGGTACAGACGGCTCGGCCTCGGCTTCAACTACTAGCCGTGGAGGGCGTTGCGGTTGAGGTTGCGGTGCACGACGACGTCGGGGTATCGGCTCCGGCGTGATGGAGGAGGGCGACGGTTGATGGGTGGGATGGGGTGGTGGACGGAGGACGCTGGGGTTTCGCGGCTGGTGGAGAGGTAGTTTTGGCGCCCATGGAGTACGAATGGGGAATCGGACGGGGGGCGGGGTGTCGGTGTCAAACCCGGCGGATCTCGGGTAGGGGGTCCCGAACTGTGCGTCTAAGGTCGATGGTAATAGGAGACAGGGGACACAATGTTGACCCAAGTTCGGGCCCTCTCTATGGAGGTAATACCCTACTTCCTGCTTGATTGATCTTGATGAATATGAGTATTACAAGAGTTGATCTACCACGAGATCGTAATGGCTAAAACCCTAGAAGTCTAGCATGTATGACTATATCCGTCCTTCGGACTAAGCCCTCCGGTTTATATAGACACCGGAGGGGACTAGGGTTGTACAAAGTCGGTTACAGAGAAAGGAATTTTCATATTTGGATGCCAAGCTTGCCTTCCACACCAAGGAGAGTCCCATCCGGACACGGGAGAGAGTCTTCGGTCTTGTATCTTCATAGCCCATTAGTCCGGTCCATGTCCAACAGGCCGGACGCCCGAGGACCCCTTAGTCCAGGACTCCCTCAGTAGCCCCTGAACCAGGCTTCAATGACGAGGTGTCCGGCGCGCAGATTGTCTTCGGCATTGCAAGGCGGGTTCCCTTTTCCGAATACTCCAAAATAGTCTTCGGACGCAACGAATGTATCCGGATCTGCAACACAAGTACCACACACAACCGTAGAGAGTATAATATTTCACGAGTCCAATCCGCCGACAACTTTTTGTAATGTGACATCACGTCTGCCTGGTCATTATTTCGAACCGTTTCTTGTCCTATTGTTCCATGTTTCGAGGCGCGGTTTTTATTGGCACGTCTTGTCGAGGCAGAGATCGTGTCCCCTTATTGCAGGATTCTCATTAATACGGGCGTGGGTAACCCAACCGTCCGTTGGCATGATTCCTTAGGAATAGGCAGGTTTCTAGGTTTAGGAGGAGGCGTTCGATATCTATTGCCTTTATAAAGGAGCCAAGGGCCGTCTCTTTCTTTTATGCCGAGCCCTTCCAACCTCGAGTTCCAGCACCCAAGGTTCGACTTCATTACTTCCAGCTTCCCAGTCATGTCCGGACCCAGCCCACAGGGTCGATGGGTGGCTTCATCTATTACAGGGGAGGACATTGCGAAGCTCCGAGCGGCCAGATACCTGACCGCGGAGATCCCCCACAGGCTTCCTGCTCAAGGACAGGTTATTCCAACTCCCAGATCCGGCGAGAGGGTCATATTCATCTCTCACTTCCTCCGAGGGCTAGGATTCGCTCTTCATCCCTTCGTCCGGGGGCTCATGTTTTATTACGGACTAGATTTTCATGATCTAGCCCCAGATTCTTTCCTCCACGTCTCGTCATTTATCATCATGTGTGAGGCCTTCCTCCGTATTCCCCCACACTTTGGCTTATGGCTCAAGACCTTTAGTGTGAAGCCGAAGGTAGTCGACGGGAAACAGGCAGAGGGCGGCGGTGCTACAGTGAGCAAGCTTACCAATGCTCCCTGGCCAAAAGGATCCTTCACCGAAACTTCCAACATATGGCAGCGGGAGTGGTTTTACGTCACTGAACCCCGCGACACCAAGTGGGCAGCTATACCTGCGTTCCGATCTGGCCCTCCGTTACAGCTTGCATCATGGATTAATAAGGGACTGGACTGGGGGTCAATTGACGAAGGACACACTCTACAGAGCCGCATCCGGAGCCTCCTTGAGAAGGACATCGATCTTATCAATGTGATTCAGGTAATGCTGGTCCACCGGGCCCTGCCCCAGCGACGGCCTCTCCGTATGTGGGAGTTTAATCCAGAAGGACCACGGACCCTCCAACACTTCTTCGGCACTACGCACAAAGGAATGTGGAAGTTGTTTTTCGGGAAACGAAAACAGTGGCTGGACACCACCGAGGACATCGGCCTCGACTGCAACTATCCGGATACCTCGGTAAGCACTCGACTCCTGAACAATTTTTAGCTATGTATGCCGTAATATGATACTGAGCAAACTATCTTCTTCCAGGGTTGGATAAAGAAAGCGGAGCGAATTAGGTGTTCGGCCCCCCTTCCCGAAGACTCAGCGGATCCCGTACTAACAAGGATGCTGGCCCCGGCACCATACCAGATGCCTGTGAAGGAGGACAAGGCGGAGAGCGGGAGGACCAAAGGTGGCCTCCATCCCGAAGGTATATCAGACACTGTGTCCGAGGAGATCAAAATTCCATCACCCGGAGACAAAAGTGAAGGAGAAGCCAACATCTCTTCTCCTCATGGTAAGAAAAGGGCCTCCTCCGAAGGTTGGGAGGAAAAGGCTCCTAAGCGAGGCAAGATGCCCCTGTCGGGCGGCTCAGGCTTGGTGGACGACGTCATCGCACAGTCCCACAGTGAGGGCAAGCCACTAGTAAAATCATAAGTGAACAAGGGTGTTTTCAAACATATCCCGTTCCTTTCCTGTTACCAAGGTAACACCTAGATAGAATATATGTTTTTGTAGCTCGGCACACAGTCTTCTTCACCAATCCTCTTCCTCGGGGGATCTTCTCCCGGAGATGATGGAAAGCGAGACACCTCCACCGGTCTCCTCGCCCAATAGAGCGGATGACTTCGAGGTGTCATCCCAGAGGGTCTCTCCTGATCAACAAGTGGTGCGAGGGGTGATGAAGACACTACCCAAAGGTGATACTTTGGTAGCCCAGGGTCCGGGGGCCAACAATAAAGGCCCCAGACTGTCCGGCTTACAGCCGGAGATGACTCTAGGGACGAATAAACGGATCCCTTCGAAGGGAGGTCGTACTCCTACAGCAGCTTCTAGAGATCCAGAAGCACCGAATATATTGATGAACATGCTGCGACAGGCGTCCGTCTCAGAGGAACATCGTACCTTGATGGGTACGGTGGTTGAAAAGGTTCTGTCCGCGAAAAGCGGATTGAATGAGGCCTTCACGAGCCTGCTAAGAGGCTTCGAGGTTTGTACTATAATATTTTCGATTGTGTTTTATTCACAAAATGCACCTGTGTATAGATAGTAGCCACTGGGACTCTGATCGGCTTCCCAAGGGAGGCGATCAGAGGATTAAAAAGATATGCCCAGGGAATAATCTGATTAATTGGAACACAGGCTGTTACCTCCCTAGCTACTGCCCGAACTACGGAGGTTGCAGATCTGCAGCGGAAGATTGATGAGGCGGATGATGACATCACGCTTATCAACAGGCGGCTTGACAAGGCGCAAGGTATGTTTGTGGGGCAGTCATTATATGCACGTGCTTATAATATAAGCATGACGCCAAGAATTGTATACTGAGATATGCATGACTGCATATGGTGCCGCCGCAGTTGAGATCCTTCGGGCTGAGCTAGCCCGGGCCAAGGAGCAGGCCCGGATTAGTAATGCGGCTACCGAAAAGGCATCTACCGAGTTAAAAGCCGAACAGGCTGCTCGGCGCCAATACGAGGAGAGAATATCCACGATGGCGCTTGAGCTAAAGGATGTCGCTAGCCGCTGCGAATTTCTCGAGAAGGATAATAAAGCCAGAACGGCTGACCTTGACAAGGCCTTATGAGAGGCGAAAGAAGCGCGGTCCGAGTCTAGGGCGGCCCGGGAGGAGATCCGGCAAGCTGGGGAGATCGCGGCTGGTAAGCCCTTTTTGTTACAAACTAAGTTTGGCGATCCGAAATATGCCCCGCTTAATCAAGTGTGGAGTTCTCCAGACGCATTGTTGGACTTGTCGAACGGTGTCTCCGATGCGACGCAGTTTTTCCAAGCGCAAGAAGGACGTGCAACAGAAAAGCTGTTCTGGTCGCAGTTTAGCATGCCGAAGCGTCCGTTGTTGCTGAACGAACAGATGGCCCAGTGGGCAGAGCTCCACAAGATATCCGGATCTGCCATGCAGGACATCGTGGTCCGGCTGTGGCCGACTGAGCCAATTCCGGATAGTTATTTCGGTTTGGTGCAGCGACTTGTTGATGCGGTGCCGCGTATCGACGCCGTTAAGCGGTCAACGTGCATTGAAGGAGCACGGATGGCCTTTGCCCGTGTCAAGACATACTGGGCGAAGATGAAGGCCACCGACGTCGCAGCGAAGAGTCCACCCAAGGGCAAGGACCACCACGCATCAGAGCATTATTTCGAGGATGTCTTAGAGGGTGCCCGCTTGATAGAGGGTCAGTGCTCGAAAGACATGATATTCGAGTGAAATGTATTGAAATTGTAAAAGACAATATTATGATATAATAAAGCTATTTTTCATTTTTAGTGTCGCCTAAAAGCATTGGTTCCTCCTGTGCGACCGTTTTTGTATAATCTGAAATTTTTCCAGTCGTCGGCTTCAGCACCCTCATAGAAAATACAGGGGTGTTCGGAAAAGCACTTGATCACTCTTAACCCAACGTCTTGGTCCATGAAGGAGGTGTCAATGCGGCGAACTAGGCAATCAGACTATAGGGCGTTAACACTTTCACTTAGCCATAGGAGTTTTACGGTGGGTCTACGATATACACCCTGGTATGTACGCGGTTATCCCAATACGGTGCGCTACATGTATGACCTGAAGAAAGGTCCTTCGTGTAATATGGAGGGAATCGCGAAAGATTTCGATAAGTCATCGAGTGGTTGACCAGCTCTTGTCGCATCATGACAGTCAGTTTTCGGCTTTCTCTACTGAGGTGTTTGACCAGATGAACCAGAAACACAATCGCAGTAGTTCTCCCTTTACTACCCTAGCCGATAGAGCGGAACATAAGGTAGTAAGCACAGGAGCCGGGCAACCCAACTATTGACCCACGACATGATTCGGAGCTGATGCATATAAGGCCAAACTCGCGACGCCGAAGATTCGGACTTGTTGGCAACACATTTTGTTCCCATACCGAGCCCCTGACAAGTTATGTCGGGGTGCGTGTGTGAAACAACCAAAGGAGCAAAATTTAGTTCTTTAGAGAAAAGTGAATACTGGATACGGATTATGTTCACTGGAACCTCAGTGATATACCAATCGTCATTTTATAGATAACAACGCCACAACCCCGGCTATTTGACATGCCAGGGGTCGGCGGCTGAGGAAACAGGCACTTTACTGGCTTGCAAAGTAGAGAGTGCGGTCTACAAAAAGTTGTTTTGGACCTCCTGTCGCACGTCTGCGCCGCCTTTCCTCGGTGAAGGGGCTCCTTAACAGGAGTAGCCTTTGGGTGAATGTAAGAACCCGAACTCCGATAGAGTCCGTGAGAGGACCAGCCTTTGAGCCACCTATGGTAAAGGATGATGAAAAAGAAAGAGTAGTTAGAAAAGAAAGAAGAAGTAGGTTATGGGAGTACTTGTAGGCCCGTCCGTATTGTGCTTCCGCCAATGCCCAGGGTATTTTAAGTGCATAGTTATGTATGCGCGGTACAGATTTCGCAGGTATATGAGGCGGACGGCGGAAGCCGAACTACTAGTATAGCTCCGAAATTGGTCGGTCCTGTTGAATGGAGACCGGCGGCTTAATGGCCGACAAGGTATGCGGTTTAGTAGGACCGCTTTGTACTTCGGCTGAAGTAACCGTAGTATGATCCTCTGTCCAGAGGGAGCGCTTCTTATGCTCCCCTGTAGAGGTGTGTGTCACGTATACCATGTTCACTGTTTTTACTTCGGGGGGAAATTGCTTCTGACCCCCGGTATTTGGTTGGTGAGTCTCTTCGTCGTCGCTATCACCGGGCGGCCTCTTCCCCTTGTGTTCGGCGTTGAGCTTGCCGGCCTGTTTGAATACCCAACAGCTTCTGTTGGTGTGATTAGCTGGTTTATCCGGGTTGCCATGAATCTGGCAGGGCCGATCCAATATCTTGTCTAAATTGGATGGTCCATCTCTATTTGCCTTGAATGGCTTTTTCCGTTGACCAGATTTGGGGCCTCTGAATCCGGCGTTGACCGCTGTGTCGTGTGTTCTTTCATTATCATTGTGACGTTTGTGTTTACTGCGTTGTGGCTTGCCGTTGCCGTCTCAGACTTCGGAAGTGCCCGGATCGCTGGCGATGTTGCTTCTACGAGCGAGCCAGTTGTCTTCTCCCGCGCAAAAGCGGGTCATCAGAGCGGTAAGGGCTGACATGGATTTTGGTTTTTCTTGACTGAGGTGGCGGGCGAGCGACTCTTCCCGGACGCTGTGTTTGAAGGCTGCTAGGGCTTCCGCGTCTGGACAGTCGACGATTTGGTTCTTTTTAACTAAGAACCTAGTCCAAAGCTTCCTGGCTGACTCTCCGGGCTGCTGGACGATGTGACTTAAGCCATCGGCATCTGGTGTCCGGACATATGTACCTTGGAAGTTGTCGCGGAAGGCTGCCAATAGAGTTTTCAGGCAGACTGTTTAACCAGTGCCGAGCTGGCCCTTTGAGTTTTAGTGGGAGGTATTTGATGGCATGAAGGTCACCTCCGCGGGCCATATGGAATGGAGAAGGAAATCCTCCATCCACACCGCGGGATCGGTTGTTCCATCATATGATTTAATATTCACGGGTTTAAATCCTTCTAGAAATTCATGCTCCATTACTTCGTCAGTGAAGCAAAGAGGGTGTGTGGCACCTCTATATCGGGTCGCATTGCGACGTAGCTCCGATGGAGTCCGTCTACGGTTTTCGGCCCGGACGTGACTAGGCTTGTCACGTCCGAGTAGATAGTCATCGCCGCGTGTCGGGGCATGCCCTCGCGATCCGTAGATCGATCTGGTATGTCCTTCTCTACTATCTCGGTCCTGCCGAAGATCATATGTATAACCCTGAGCTGTTTTATCTCTACCTTTACGATGAGGTGGGGCGGGCTGGTGTTCGGTTTGAGTTGTCGCTTTGTCCCGACTGCGTGGTGGTCGGTTAGCCGCATTGTGCGATGATGGTATGGGCTCCGGCGCCTCATCATCGAACTGAGGTAACAATTTGCGCTTCGGGTAACTTTTGGCTGGGAGCTTAAGGCCGTATTCCTCGGCTGCCATGACCTCGGTCCATCTATCGTTGAGCATGTCTTGATCAACTTCAAGCTGCTGCTGCTTCTTTTTCAGGCTCCTTGCAGTGGCTATTAGCTGGCGCTTAAAGCGCTCCTGCTCGAGAGGTTCCTCAGGCACGATAAAATCCTCGTTTCCAAGGCTCACCTCATCCTCGGAGAGCGGAAGATAATTACTGTCCTCCGAGTCTTCATGTATGGCCTGTTCATCAGGGCTGACTTGCCCGTCTTCCCATTCGTCCTGTTCGGAAGTTGCTTCAACGGGATCTTTATTGTCTTCGGCATCATCCGAAGTATTGTTCTCTCCTATGCCGGTATTGTTGTCTTTTCCACGACATGACTTAGAGCGGCGCCGCTGACTCCGGCGCTTTGGCTGTGTCTAGGAGGTTTATCCTCGACTGGATTTTCTTTGTCATTGTTGTTAGTTTCTTTAAGTGTATCCACCATGTACACATCGTACGAAAAGGTGGCCGTCCAGAGTCCGGTAAACGACGGGTTTTGGCCCTGCTCCTCATCGGCATCATCGTCCATACCGTCGATGTTTTCGGAGTCGTAATCGAGCATGTCGGTTAAGTCTTCGACAGTGGCTATGAAGTGGGCGGTGGGTGGGAAGTGAAATTCTCCGTCATCAGCCCCCAGTTCGAACCGGATATAATTCAGCTGTGGGCCCCACTAAGGATAGTGCTTTTAACGAATTTAACACGTCGCCCAAAGGTGAGTGCCGAAAAATGTCCGCGGAGCTGAATTCAACGATCGATGACTGATCGAGCTCGACGCACGTGGACGCACATGGTTTGGAACCTGTAGCCGGAAACGAGTCCGAGGCTCCGGTGACACAGATCCCACTCGAGGTTGGGTCTGTGTGCGGCTTTGACGCCGCTAAGACTACGGCATCCGTGGTGGGGTTGAGCTTCCCGTCTTTGGATGGCGCGATCTGCTCCGGATCTAAGGCCAGAGCAGTTACACGTGCTATCTCCTGGGTATGGTCTGATGACAGATTTAAGCCATGTTCATCGTGGTGACAGGGAACGGCTGCCGTGGTCTCGAATCCGTCGAAGATCAAGTCTCCGCGGATATCCGCGACGTAGTTCAAACTCCCGAATCTGACCTGACGGCCAGGGGCGTAGCTATCGATCTGCTCCAGATGGCCAAGTGAGTTGGCCTGCAGTGCGAAGCCGCCGAACACAAAGATCTGTCCGGGGAGGAAGACTTCCCCTTGGACAGCATTGTTGTAGATGATTGAAGGGGCCATCAAACCTTTTGAGGATGGCGCCGTGGAACTCTCAATGAAAGCACCAATGTCGGTGTCAAAACCGGCGGATCTCGGGTAGGGGGGTCCCGAACTGTGCGTCTAAGGTCGATGGTAACAGGAGACAGGGGACACAATGTTTACCCAGGTTCGAGCCCTCTCTATGGAGGTAATACCCTACTTCCTGCTTGATTGATCTTGATGAATATGAGTATTACAAGAGTTGATCTACCACGAGATCGTAATGGCTAAAACCCTAGAAGTCTAGCCTGTATGACTATATCCGTCCTTCGGACTAAGCCCTCCGGTTTATATAGACACCGGAGGGGACTAGGGTTGTACAAAGTTGGTTACAGAGAAAGGAATCTTCATATTTGGATGCCAAGCTTGCCTTCCACGCCAAGGAGAGTCCCATCCGGACACGGGAGAGAGTCTTCGGTCTTGTATCTTCACAGCCCATTAGTCCGGTCCATGTCCAACAGGCCGGACGCCCGAGGACCCCTTAGTCCAGGACTCCCTCACGGGGGGGCGGAGGGAGCTAAGGGAGAACCATGTTTCGGTCTGGGACGCGCTTGTTTTTGGCTTTTTTGAACAGATGGGACGCACTTGTTTGAAATTTAGGGAAAGTACAAACTTTACCCCCCCCCCTCTTAAATTTCGGACCTACTGCGGGTCGAGGTAGGATGGTAATCCCAGGTGTCCCAAATAGTGGGCGGGAGCGATTATGGCCGCGTGCATGTGTGCTTAGGCGGCCATTGTGTATGAATGTTTTTCGGAGGCGGATGCATGGCGTCTAGATGAAGCTACAAACGTACCCCGGTTTAGACCTTTGGACGTCGGGGCGGTAGGTTTCACGGGTCGGAGTTAGAAAAGTAATTTCCTTCTACTACCAAACTTTGGTCTCACGTGGTTTCGGATGAGTAGAGGCTCTTTTGGCGCATCGTTCGAAATTTTTAACAGGAGCATTCACGTTTAGAGTACTCTTGAAGTTTGAGGATTGGTTCTAAATAGACAACGTTAAATTTGACCTTGTATGTTTGAAAACCTCATTAAATTATCTGCTTCTTTTTGAAATTTTGACACTTGATAATCCTATAACTATGATTATTTTGGAATGGAGGAGCTAAATTTGAATCTATTTTGTACACGACTATATATGCTATTATGTACAAAATCAGGGCAAAGATTGGTGCCCCCATAACTTAGGTATGATTTACAAATGCCATGATATCGAATTCAAATAATTGAATGGACTTCATGTTGAATTCGATTTTTTTTAAACCACCTTAAGTTGAATTCAAATGTATGCTAGTTCATAGCTATCTATTTATAATGTTTATTGTGTAACTTTCGTATGTATAATGTGCTTTACACACACAACATGAACTATACTCACGTTTATATTCGATTGCTAAAGCGATGCATTGTCTGGAGTTCAAAATACTAACTATGTGGATCAATTATGTCGAATAATAACATAGACGTGCTCAAATTCGATAGAGTCTAGATGTCTGATGGATCAATGACTGTTCCTTACGCGAATTGCAAATATCATGATCCCATCCTAATATTTGGATACAATTTATATCTTTAATCAATGTGTACATCAGTCTTTTACGTGTAGTTTCACTCTCCGTCGGTGGTCTCTCACACATGCTCACACACTCTCTCCCGAGGTGTCTTTCTCGCACACATGCTCTCGATATAACCCTCCCTCCCTCTCGTAACCATTTACGACTGTTTTCACTAACCTTTATCACAAGCACTCTTCCTCTCACAAGCATACACACACACAATCCCCATCGACCCTTTCTATATACATAGACCTGCCTACGTGTCTCCTATACGCACATTATCTTTAGGCCTGTCTCTCACGCATTGTCTCACACCTCTCTTCCTAATCGACGAGTATGATTCTAGCAGAGCATTCTGTAGGATGCCCCTTAAAGTTAGGTTGGATGAATAGTAACATCAGAGATAAGGGGTTACCTTAGTCCGATAACCCAGGGTTACAAATCCTAGCCGACTTTGTCAGTGGACACAGAGTCCTTCACAATTCTGCTATCGTTGTCTTGTACGACAAGTCATCCATGGGTCTCCCTAAATGCGTCACGGGCCGACCAATGTGGCGCAGGACGGAACCGAACCAAGGGCCTCATCTCTGCCCCCAGGTCTCGTTATCTTCTCACACCCACACATACCAACACAGACACCACACAAAAAAATCTCCTCATGCCTCTATCCCCTCCCCCCTTGCATATACACACTCAAGGGAATCTCTCGCCATGACATCATATTAGTCTCTCTCTCTCTAGACCTCTCTCATTTCTCGTGTTATCTCTCCCACGCCCCCCTCCCCCCGTCGGCCCCTCTGTCCATGCCTCTCTCGAATACGTAATACACACACATACCTCTCTAGGCCCTGCCAAATACATCAACTACACATTCACACATGTTACATCACGTACCCCATTGATGTAAAAAGCCCTCTCTTCACGTTTATTTCGCATACAACATTCCTTTTGAATAAAGTGTGGCCAAAAAAAATATTTTAGAATTTCTACATATATACAACATTACAAAGTTATATGGAGGAGTATGAACGTTAATTTGCATTGCATGGTGCCCACAATGATATTTATTCCGCACTGTGAATTTTTATATTTTTATACTATATATAAAGTTAGTCATAATAAAGAGAAATGAAGGGCATCTCTCTCCCCATCGCATACACCCCCTCTACGCCCCTTTCACGTACGCACACAAACTATCTCCAGGTCCTCTAAAAGTAAGCCCCAGCACATTCATGCATGTTTCATCTTTCTCTCGCGATATATACAGTGACGATCATTGTATTTGGAGCTAAAGCATGATACGTACATTGGACATCAGAAATCACTCATTACGGTCACCATTTACATTTTGTGGTTATTATACAGTCACGGGCTCACCGTACAGCTCTGTATTTGCTCAAGACATGACTAGTTAAACGCTCCACGTGGCACCTCTAGTGTTGCATCACATTATCTCACTACCATTGGGCCCACCTGTCGGCTTGTATCTACTCTTCTACACTCTTATAAAAACAGAGTTGGTGATGATGGTGTGCCTGCCATCCTGCAACATAGGCCGTCTGATTTATATCTGACGGATAGGAAGGAAACTATGGCAATTTTGCAAAAAGGTACCCACACACCTCTCCACATTTGCAAATAAGGCCTTCCCTCGTTCATCCTTTTCTCTCACAAGATAAACTAGTCATACAAATGCATCTTGATGTTACGTGCAACGCACGGGCATCTTGCTAGTAAGAATGAAAACAAACGACAAAAAAATATTGGACGGTGGTTCGAAGTCATGACCGCGGGCACAGCGGACAAGGTGGCCTTGTATTGGTATGTTGAGCCATCTGTTTTAACACACAGGAGCTGGTGTGGTGATTATACACACACGCACGCATGCACACGAACTGCATGCACGCAACACTCACACGAACACATGCAGCCACGCACGCACGCAACACTCACACATACACACGCAGCTCCGCATGCACGCAACACTCACACGCACGCATGCATGCACACACCACACGACCAACACACACTCTCACGCTCAAGTGCTCAACCTACACGTGCATGCGCACACATCAGGCCCTGACAGACACATACACAACCAGGTGATTCCCGTGCACGGGTTGGAGTCTTGTCGTGCCTGGGTAAATTTGTGTTTATCTGACCTTTTTCCTATGTGAACTGACATGTGGGACCCACAAGGAACATGGTCAATTTAACTAGTCAACATGGTGCCACGCAGACTATTTGGCCGGTCAACAGAGTGCAATCCGATGTTGAACGGTGAGCAAGTGACCGTATAATCACTGCAAAACGTATATAGTGACCGTAATGAGCGTATTCTGAAGTTCGGTGACCGTATTACGCTTTTATCTCTGTAGGCCCTCCAAAACTACATCTCTACACGTTCTCGCATGTTACATCTAACAACTATGCAATACAGCACTACTACTACACTCTAACACAATAAATCATATGTGTTTTTAGTTTTACTAGATATCATATTGTTACTTAATTATTCAGTTTGCATACATTAAAATTGCCTTTGAAATGTATGGTCGGTATCATCTACCGCGCGGGAAAAATCCCGCCCTTTCCTGTTTAATCGGGTTTGTATCGATGGATCGTGCGAAACAGCAAAACTATAGTACTATACAGTACAAGTGACAGTTCACGGGGGCCGCCGTGTCGTGTACTCCTCCATCGTAAGAGTGGAGCGCTCGCTTTCATAAATGTTCTAGTCCCGTTCGCCGACATGTGGCACATCATGCTACCAGGTCCACGTGCCAAACCGAAATACAGTGCAGAGCAGCAGGGGTGAAGCACCCCAGTCATGGCGCCGGTGTAGTAATGAGCAATGAGGCGTCAAATCACAAAGCTGCACCTTTCCCGCAGTTAAGTTGGAGGAACGAATTATAATGCTAAAAAAGAAGTTGGAGGGACGAAGCAACCATCATTTCACTCATTGCTGAATCCGCTTCTCCCTCATCTTCTTCAAGTTTTTTTTATAAGATCTTCTTCAAGTTAACCACGTGTTGCTTCTGCCATTGTTCTGCCTCATGTGGGACGCGGATCGGCTTGGTAAAGCACTGACACGTGGGACCGCATGTTAGCAAACCGCCAGGCCAACGTCCTCTAAAAATAAGAAACCTCCCCCGCGATCCGCGCGGCAAAATCACCTCCTTTTTACTAATCTTGATTCTATAAATTTTTAGATCAATATAATTGAAATTTGTATAGATAGCACACAGGAGCAAAACCAAGTGGTACGGTTAAGGGCATCCACAATGTGTAGCCAAATGTGAAAATAGCTTTTGGCATCGATGGAAACCACTGTGAACGGTGCTGCCAAAGCCAAAAAGATGGAATCGAAGGTCCCTAATTGATGGATTGAAGGAATAGAAAAATGCAACGTCTCTCCTCTTGCTCCCGTGCTTGGACGCATGTACAATATAGAGCATAGAGTCTACTCCCCTGTCCCTTCTATCACAAATCACAAAGCATTGAGGCGTCAAATCACAAAGCACAGATGAAGCAACCATCATTTCACTCTTCGCTGACTCCGCTTCTCCATCGTCTTCTTCGAGAAACCACCTCACCGCACTAAGCTGGACGGACGACGCTATTGTGTACTAGTAGTACTAGTACATTTACGCGTCCTTTGGTTCAACGGACTTCCTGGATGCAAATAAGGCAGTTGTCTCGGCTTGCAGGCGGCACTTGCATCCGGTGGTCTCCCTCGACAATGTTCTCCGTCGAATGCACTTCGCCAAACCACAACGTTCGAGATATCGTCGATGTCACCGCAATGGGGAAGGAAGTCAAATAGTTATTACCTCCATTTTTTGTACACAAGGCTAGTATATCAAAATTACAATTTGCAAAAGGCCACTAACACTAATCGAGGCAAAATTGATGGGGTTTGCCTCGTACTAGCAACCAAGGACATTAATATACCCTTGCATGCATGCGGAAGTGAGAAGGTTGGTTTGCATGGCGTTGCATTAATCAAGCGATGAGGAGTGAGATGGTTAGCTCTTTGGGCTTTGGAGAAAAAATACGCATTAATTGGCACGTCAAACGAGGATTTGTATCGATTAATCCCGCGAAGGAAAACCCCGCCTTTCTTTATTAACACCAGTACTCCTAGTACGTACGTACTTATCCTGTTTGGGTCTAGGCCTTGCATTGCCATACTTCGCCACACATTTTTGCCAAGCTTGCCTAAAGTTTTCAAAATGAAAAGGAGGTACACTTGCGCACGGCTGTCGCGGTCGCACCGCACCCTCACACAGTCGCTCCTGCACGCCGCAAACCCAACCAAGGGAACGCACCCTCACTGACACGTGCTACCGCATTTGAACAAACCAAACTCAGCCATCCTACCGCTGACACATAAGTTTCGTTCATACAGTATGTTTATCCAACCACATGTTTGGGGAGGATCCGTACGACCCGTGCGGTGGTCTGTTGGGGAAGAAGAAGAGGTGGGGAAGAAGGGTTAGGAGACGTAGGATATTCATCCAACAGCCTGAAATGGTAGACTGACCCAAATGATGAAAGGCAGGCGACTTGCATAACAATATATGTTTTTACATAGCAAAAGATCCCTAAAAACAACAACATAAAGAAAAACTATCACTGCTCGCGGAACGAGACGACCTCGTCGTGTTTGGCTACCGGGGCGAACCAGCCGTAGCTGCCGACGTGTGTCTCCGCACCGTTGTTGTCCTCGGCCTCCAGCTACTCGTTCACGCGGAGCGTGCGTGCGCTCTGCACGGACGAGAGCACCGCCCGGTTCAAGTCGAGGACGTCCAGTTCCGCCTGCAGGAGGGCCTCGATGGCAGCGGCATCCGCGCGCTCCGTGTCGAGTTGAGCCTCCGCCGCCCGGTTCAAGTCAAGGACGTCCGGTTCTGCCTGCAGGAGGGCCTCGATGGCAACGGCATCCGCATGCTCCGCCTTGAGTTGAGCCTCCGCCGCCCGGTTCAAGTCAAGGACGTCCGGTTCCGCCTGCAGGAGGGCCTCGATGGCAGCGGCATCCATGCACTCCGCCTCAAGTTGAGCCTCCGCCGCCCGGTTCACATCCACGACATCCGGTTCTGCCTGCAGGAGAGCCTCGATGGCAGCGGCATGTGTGCGCTCCACATCGAGTTGAGCCTCTGCCTCCCGGTCCTCCTTTAGTATCGCCAGGTTGAACCGTTGGTCCGCCTGCACCATGGGGGACCCGGACGTCGGCACGAAGTCGACGTCCATCGTCTCATACCCATCGAGGGCCTTCTGCGCTGCGACCTCCGCCATGAACATTGGATCAGCTTCCTCCTCCTCGTAGCTTGGCTCCAGAGAACTCGGGGATTGGCCCGCCGCAAAGCGAGCTTGGGAACGGAGGTCTGTGGCGCCGACCGCCGCCGCGATTTCTGCGCGGCGCTCCGGCGTCAGCATCTTGTAGTGCGTGATCTTGCGGTGCACCATGGCTTTTCGGTGAACTAGGGGACGCTTGATGCGGGCTAGGGGATCGAAAGGTGGGGGATGGGCTGGAGAGGAGGTGTGGTTTTGGGGCAGTGGCTGGCGTAGGCCGAGCAGCGAAGGTTCTGGTGTGAATAGTGGTTCCGGTGACGACCGGTCAATCGGTTTTGAGTGTACATCGCTCTTGTCGCGTTCGCGTTGCACCCCAGCACGCTGGACCCTCCACGTCGCTCACCGAATGGAACGCGCTTCGTCCTGCATTTTCGCTCGCTTGTGGGACGACAGTTGAGAGCAAACCGACGTCCCTCCCCCTCCCTCGCCTGTGTCATTTATACTACCACTCCCTCTGTTTTATGCGGAGTAAATAAAAACAGAGGGAGTATACTACGGATGAGGATCCCCTGACGTGGATGAACCCATTGAGTAACTGACATGCGGGGCCTAGCAAGCATGGGGTCCGCCAGTAAGTGAACAAAAGGGAGGGTAAAGCAGGGATACCTACGTCAGAGGATCCACTTCCACTACTACTCCCTCCTTCCATCTACAGGGCCTAATGCGTTTTTCGAGGCTAACTTTGACCAAATGTTAGAGTAATAATATATGACATGCAATTTACACAAAGCATACGGTCAAATTCGTATGTGCAAGGAGCTTCCAATGATATAATTTTCACATTATACATCTCATGTACTATTAATCTTGTCAATGGTCAAAGGCGGTTTTGAAAAACGCATTAGAGCATGGTTAATAATATAGCCAGCTGATGGCTATAAGGAACTGCCATGTCATCTATAGCCATCATCTATATGCACTCATACAGTAGTGTGGGCTATTTCCCGCAAAACAATATATAAGGTTGGCTATTGTATTAGTACTTTTTCCATCTCCTCTCTATCTCTTTCTTCATATTTATTGTATTTAACTAGGAATGCGCATATAGCTAGGCTCTTGCATGAGAGGTCACTCCCTTTACTTTTTCACATCTCTCTCCTCCACATAGGCCCTATATAAATGGAAGAAGGGAGTACTATGAGCACTGCATACTCTACCACAGATGTTGTCAGTACTCCACTAGTACTATTGGACAGGGAGCATAAAAAAGTTACTATTGGACTGGCTATACTTGGCGAAATCCTAGTAGGAAGAGCATGCGCGAGAACAAGCACATTCACGAGGTTGAAAACAAATTGGAAACCATGTCTGTTTGAATACAAATCTAGGAGTACGTACGAATCTAACAATATTGATTGGGCGTTGTTGAATGTTGATACTTTTTTCTGTAAGTTTGATCAAAGTAGAGATACTTTGACTACACATAAAACTTATATGTAAACTACTAGAAAGGATCGGAGGGAGTATATTGTACATTCAAGAGTGAAACGAACATTGAATGCCCTTTATATATGATTTGTGGATGCTATGATCACCGGTTCAAAATTTTGAATCCGCCTTAGGTATCACACATGCACCCACTCGTTCTCTCTCGATTTCATCTCGGGGTCCGGAGATCGATTGAAAGAGGACTAGGGTGGGTACAATACGTCTGTTTCGCTTATGAACGTACAATATACTCCCTCTGATCCCCACAGACCCCCCCCCCCGCCGGTCATTTCTATCATAGAAACGGACCAAACGTTTATCTCCTTGCACGACACGCAATTGATCTCTTAACATCAATCGATCTCGTCAAGATGTGTCGAGGCATGAACCGAATGGGATGTCAAAACTAAGACGGGAAGCGACACGTAGTGGAGGCAAAGTGAAACTTTAAACGAACCATTTGTTTGTATGCATGTCGGACAAATTACAACATTAGAAATACAAGCATGGTCTAGGCCCACATGCGAATGATACTCGGCGGAATGTTCAAATGAGGCATGTGGGAGCAACACGCTCATTGTCGCTTTACACGGTCGGTTTCAGTGTGTCGAGGGTGGCGTTAGCGCTATGGCACGACTAGCAGATCAACACCCGGCTCGTCGAGGATGCATGGGGCACCGAAGTGCGCGCACGCCGCGACGCGTCCGCAGAGTGGTGTAGCGCGGCCAACTGCATCCCCAGGACCTGAGACCATGCCGGGTCGTCTTGCTTTTTCAATGACATGTGGGGTCGCATGTGAGCAAAGGGCATCTCCAACGTTGCCACGACCGCAGCTGGCTACCCTGGCACACCAAAAACCCTCGTCCCTTGCGCCGTAGTGCGGTGCATTCCCAGCCGGCGCCAGCTGCCCGCATTCATGGCGTCCGTCCGTATGCCGTCGTTAAGAGGCTCGGTGCCCGAGGAACCAACTCCGGCGACTTAATGACGCACCCGGACGCTTGGCCTCACCGAAATGCGCTACTTAAAGCGGCAACGCCCAGCTAACCTCCACACCATAGCGCATCGTCCTGCTACCTGGCACCACATCCACTATGACCGCAAGCGTGAACGCTTTGGAGCTTGTCTTCGGGGATGAAGATCGAGGTCGCCGCCCTCCCTCAAGTCGCCGCTCGCGACGCAATAGCGGCGTAGCCGGACGCAGACGCGGCCGCACAAGCGGTGGCCACGCTGGCGGCTGACGACGGGAGCACCGTCAGCCACGCGTCCTACTTGCCGCCGTCCAACGTCCGACACCGCCGAGGTCGGGGACTCCTCCGAGGATGAGTAGGGCATGGGAGGCGGCAGGGCATGGTGTGCCAACTGGTCGGTCCGTCTCCCGTGTTCTACTCTTCCTCGCCGGAGACCGCACCTTCACTTCACGAGTCTTGAACCCCGCCCCCGTACATGGAGATCACAGATGGAGGATGTCGGTCGCCGCCGTAGAATAGGTTTAGGGTCGGGTTTCTTTTATTTTTCTATCCTATAAAAGTTCGAAATGTAATGAAAATCTGTCGTGTTTGCATTAATCTCGGCCGGTGTATATGAACTTTCACAATAATATAGTATATTGTAGGAGTACTAGCAAGATGCTCGTGCATTGCACGGAACATCAAGATCTTGTGGGAGAAAAGGATGAACGAGGGAAGGCCTTATCTGCAAATGTGGAGAGGAGTGCGGGTAATTGTCATAGTTTCCTTCCTATCCATTAGATATAGATCGGACGGCCTATGTTGCAGGATGGCAGGCACACCATCATCACCAACTCTGCTTTTTATTGAACCGAGACAAAGCTAACATGCGAAGTAAAATAAACACATAGTCTACATACACAATTTATCTTATGCACTCCAATAGTACGTCCACTACACATTCACGCATTTCACATCTTTCTACATCTACGGGAACCTACAAAAGGGTTAACGTAAATTGCCTCTCTCTCTCCTTGATTTTCATGGTGGTGGGCCCCTCCCTCCCCCCAATCTACAATCAACAGCTCACATGTTTCACATTACGTTAATTACCTAACTGGGGTTACGTAGGTGTAGCATTACTCGTCCTAAAGAACCCAACTAAGCCAACCTCCCAGCATATCGCGCGGGAAAAGACCCGGCCGCGCCGTTTTAGTCGGGATTACCGGATTACTAGTAGTAGTATCGATGGATCGCGCGAAGCACCAAGTTTTTTTTCTTTAGGGGGAGAAGCACCTAGTTTAAAAGGAAAAAAGGCGGTACACTCACAGCACCCCTGGCGCGGTCGCATTGCACCCCACATACGTTCGGTCCTGCACACGGCTCACGCAAACGGAACGCACTTCGGCTTGCCTCTTCACTGACACGTGGGACTGCACTTGGAGAAACCGACCATGCGCCAAACTCCCCCCGCCCACCGCGCGAAAATCCCCCCCCCCAAAAATCCCCCTAAATCCCAAATTCAACCGCCCTTCGGCCAACTAGCTAATAATATTCCCCAAACCCCCACCCCCCCCCCCGTCCCCCTCCACTCCATTCGCTCCGCCAAAGCCGCCCTCCCCGCCGCGCCAATATGTCGGCGCCGCGGTTCATTGAGGGGACGCACGGCGGTCCTCTCACTCCCACAGTACGCTCTCGTAGACTGTTGTCCTCTAGCCGCGCCGCCACCGGTGGCGACGTTCTTGTGGAGGCGCACGGCGGTCAGCGCCGCCACCGCTGGCGACATTCATGTGGAGATGCACGGCGGTCAGCTTCTCCCACGGTACGCGCATTCTAGACTGAGGCCCCGTGCATGTCGGTGTAGCACTGAATATTAGTTGATAGACGTTGTTAATCTCACTGTTTTCCGAAGTAGTTTACAGTCAATATGCTCTGCTTAAGAAGCTTCCTTGCCCTGTTCTACACTCAATCTGCTTAGCTGAGATGGCATGTGAAGCCCGATTAGTTGCTAAAATATCCTGCCATATATTTATTGTGACGTAGATTGCCATGGTCTAGTAGCCAATCTGTTAGGTGAAATAGTTGTACACCGTTTTGTACTCGATCTTTGTTGCTGCGATGGCCTTCGATAGTTCGATGGCTCTGTGCTCGGCCTCATTGACTGCTAAAACAGCCTGCCATAATTTAGCACTCAAATCTGTTTGCTGAATTAGCTTTACATATATCTCGTTACTTAGATCTGCTCATCCAAATATCTTGCCATAGCTTTAGACATCGACCTAGGTATTCTTTTCTGGACTTCATAAAAAAGCATATATGTTTTTCCTGTAATATCTAGTAGAAGAACTAATTTGTATGTCTAACAGATGGACATGACTTGGATAACTTTTGCTCGAAGATTCTCCGCTGCATATGTCGAGGGGGTTGAAAACTTCATGAACTTTATCAGAGCTGAGTACGGTGGTCCAAAATCAGATGTGCTCTGCCCATGTAGCAGTTGTATGAATTCAGTTACAAGACCCCAGTAACTATGCAAAATCATCTACACTTGTATGGGATGTCGGTCACATATACTAGGTGGGTTCATCATGGTGAAGCTGTGAACGTCAATGTTACTGACTACGTGGAAGCAGCAGATCACCATCTTGATCTGCCTGATGCTTAGGTGGAAGAGGAGGAGGTGGTGGTGGTGGCGGAGCCAGTGAGTTTGACCAACATTGAAATAATGCTACGAAATGCTCGTGCATTTCGTGAACTTTCACCTGCAGAAGAAAAACGGTGGGCCCGTATGTTGGAACAATGCAACATGGTTGTCACCCCAGGAAATAAGCTATCAGTATTCTCAGCTATGGTCACCTTTCTTCAGGTGAAGACATCTGAGCGGATGACCAACAAATCATTCGATGCGATGTTGGCTGCTTTCCGCAAATCTTTCCCAGATGCGTCTGAGCTGCCACACACCTACAGTAAAATGAAGAATTTCCTTCATGCAGTTGGAATTGGATATGATATGATCCATGTTTGTAAGAATAATTGTGTTATGTTCCGAAGGATTATGCCAACTTAAGTGAATGCCCGAAATGCAAATCATCAAGATGGAAAGATGGCGATGCTGTGAAGAGGATTCCTCATAATGTTCTAAGACATTTTCCAATTATACCAAGATTGCAGAGGTTGTTTCATGATGCTGAAATAAGAGAGGATGTCATGTGGCATTCTAGGAACCAGGAGTACAGAGATCAGAATGTAATGAGCCATCCATCTCATGGTAGTGAGTGGCAAAGCTTCAATCAGAAACACAAAAAGTTTGCTGCTGACCCGAGAAACATTAGACTTGGCTTAGCTTCAGATGGATTTAACCCATTTGGCCACCAGAGCGCCACATATAGCATGTGGCCAGTGCTTGTTATCCCTTAGAACATGCCTCCAAATGTCTGCACCAAAGAATCAAACTACATGATGGCCTTGCTCATCCCAAGTCCAAAAAGTCCTCGAAAGGATTTTGATTTATTCATGGAGCCTCTTGTGGAGGAACTTCAACAGCTATGGAAGGGTGTTCTCACTCGAGACCTATATAGCAGCCCACCAGTGGATTTCTTTCTGCGTGCTGTTATAATTTGGTGCATCCATGATATTCCAGCTTTGGGCACTATGTCAGGGCAAACGACACATGGTTACAATGCTTGTGTTCGCTGTGACAGGAATCCGCTGTCATACGCAATACTTAGCAAGATCTGTTACATTGGACACTATCGTTTCCTTGCCAAGGACAAGCCGCATCCTACAAAATACCTAAGACATGTGTCCAATGCAAAGTATGAAAACCGTGATGCGCCAAAGAGGCTCACCGCCGATGAGTTGCAAGTGGAGTTAGAGAAGGTCATGCATATTACACCAAGAAACCATCCTGGTAATGGTAGCGGGAAAAGGAAGCGTGGCAGGGCAGAAGAGAGATTATTGTTTACCCGCAGGTCCACTTTGTGGGACTTTGAGTATTGGAAAGATTTGGATCTGCGCCATAATCTTGATGTGATGCACATCGAGAAAAATATATGTGACAGCATTATCGGCACACTTCTTAATATTGAAGGCAAGACGAAAGATACCTTAAAATCTAGGATTGATTTGACACATCTGGGTATAAAAAAGGATTTGCAGGTGCAAGATGAAGGTAAACCACGGGATATGGCACCAGCTGTGTATGTCTTGGACAAGGTAAAAAGAAAAGAATTATGTGAGGTCCTGTCACGTGTGAGATTCCCACATGGATTTGCTTCCAACCCTGAAAGGAGAGTCAGTGCAGATGGAAACAAGGTACAAGGATTGAAAACTCATGACTGCCACGTCCTACTTCAAAGGGTTTTACATGTTATCCTTAGATGATTGGGCCGCCCTGACTTATACAGAGCAGTTGTAGAGTTGGGACAATTCTTCAGGGAACTCTGCAATAGAAATATCAGGATAGATGCTTTGGAGCGTCTTAGAGACAAGATACCAACTATCCTATGCGACCTTGAGAAGATATATCCTCCGGCCTTCTTTGATGTGATGGTGCATTTGGCTGTTCATCTACCTGATGAGGCACTACTTAGAGGTCCAGTACAGTATGGCTGGATGTACCCTATTGAAAACGGCTAGGCACTTTCAAGGGCTATGTCAGGAACAGAGCTAGACCTGAGGGTTCCATTGCAGAGGCCTGCATCGCTACAGAAGCATTGACATTCTGCTCAAAATACATTGAAACAGCTGATCAGCTTAGCAAAGAGGTGGGTGAAGACAATCTCGGGATCAATGTTTTCGATTATTCTGTTCAAGTTACAGGGAAGAGTCGACAAGAGGACAAACCTAAAGATTTGGACAAAATGGTTTGGTATGTGTTGAATAACTGTCCTGAGATACTACCTTATATCAAGTAAGTGCTAAGTATTGCAGCTTATACATCATAATCTACTAAACTTGCAGCACATTCTTATATATTTAGATGTTTGACGCGATCACTATGTTGTGCAGCATCTACAAAAATGAGTTACTGCCGCAAAATCCAAGAAACATTGACAAACTGGTTATGGCAGGATTTGCGAAATGGTTCAAGAGCCATGTAAGCTTATGAATTGCACTATTAGGTTTTTTTAATATATTGAGTACATAAGATGATCAGCTTGTCTATTTTCTAAACATAGGTTAAGAAGATGCGGGAGGATGAGCAGGCAGTTGATGATGCCCTTTACGCACTAGCAATGGGTCCTGATACTCGGGTAAGACATTATGAATCTTGCGTTGTTGGAGATGTGCGCTACAATACCCTTGCACGCGACGAAGGCAGGAAGACACAAAACAGTGCCATCATGAGCACGGATACGTACGGCAGAGTGACAACTGAAATGTATGCTAACATAACATACATTGTTCAGTTGAAGTATGTCTCCAGTTTCGAGGATCATCAGTGTGTGGTTCTATTGTGTTGTCGTTGGTATAACCTATTTTCCAGGATCGCAAAACCCATAGCTGATGATTATTTCAAATCCATCAATGTCAAGGCGGCGTACCGGACCAACGAGCCTTTTATTTTGGCAAATCAAGCAACACAGATATTTTTCTTGGAAGACACATTTGCACGTAGCGATGACTGGAGAGTATTGCAAAGGTTTGAGCAGAGGAATTCGTTTAATGAAGTTGCACAACAAGACGATGCTTACACCCCTCCTGATGTACAAGATTCCACAGATGTTCTTAATATCTTTGAGAACCATCACGTCAATGATGCTGGCGAAAAGATTGTCTGTCGTGCTGTGGACATACAAGAGTTGATCAAGAAGAAGCCAACGTTCGAGGACATTGAGGATGAAGAAGAAGATGACACTATGGGGAATTACGATTCAGACTGATACACATGGCGAAGATGTTGACGCTGCTGCTGCGGATGATGATTAGATTGCTTTTGTCGTATTTGCCTGTCAGAAGACGTTTTTTTTATCAACTATGTGAAATTGTGTTTGCTATGACAACTGAAACCTGATGAACGTGTTGTTTAGTATTTTGCTATGAGAACATCACTTGTTATGTATGTTGATTTGTATTTGGTGATTGTATGACGAGTAAAACATGATGACATTGTTGTTTAGTTGTACTCATATTTGGCTGTGAAACTTGAATTTGATGACATAGTTTGCTGTTGGACTGCAATTTGCTCGACGTCTTCGAATGGGAACAAAGCTGACCCGACAGGGCCTCTGCTAATTTATTTATTTATTACCAAAAGGGCCTCTGCTATTTTATTTATTTATGAGCAAAAGGGGATACCCCCCGATTTTCGTTAATAGAAATAATTAGATGTTCACAACACTACGCCCAGCCTTCTACACAGGTTTCATTCATTACTAGTTTCAACAAAGTGCTCATGTCATAGCCACTGAATACATCACGAGTGCTACATACACCGCAAATAAAGAGACAATCATCCTACAGAGCACATCGATTTTGCCCATTATCTTCACAATCTCTTTCATCTCCTCTTTGCTGTCAAGGCCCTTCAGTAGCTGTTGCTTGGCCATGATCAGAGGAACTGCATCTTTAACCTTCTGCTCTGCATCATCCTCTTCTGTCGTTCCTTTGGTTACTTGTCCAACACCCCAACCTGCTAGTATTGGGATTCCTTGGCTAACCAAATAATCAGCGTAGTTGCACTCCCCCACATCAGCAACTTCCCAAAAATACAAATCACACGAATCTTCCCTTTTCTGCACGAATCAAATTGGAAGATCATCAACCAAACTATTAAAAAATCAGTAACTGAAAGCAACAGAACAACACTTAAACCTATTATTACCCCATGATTCGGGCATTTGTAGAAGACTCGGCCAGGGTTGAGGATTGTGGTTGAGACGCGACGGATGACTCTGCGTGATTTGCAGCAGTGGCACCACACACCAACGGCAGCGGGTTGCGATGAGCAACCGGCTGCGGTGCGTGTGCTGGTGGGGGTGTGATGAGACCCACATGCGATGGTACGGGTGGTGACTTGGCGCATATCTGGTTGTTGCCTGCTGAAGAGCAGGTGGACGAGCAGCCAGCGGACATGGTTGCTACGGCCAGAGCTTCTGATGCTAGGCAGAGTAAGTAGAGAAGAGGAGAAACGAACGTTGGATATGTCAGTTTCATTACTTGCAGAGTAGCATAGCACCATATATAGTCATAGTCTAGGTTTGGATTCGAACCGGCTACACGAGCACGTCTCTCTTTTTTCTAAAACTCAGCAGCGTCTCTTTACTTGTACACTAGCTTATTCTGTATGCCTTCTCAAGTCTTTGATTTTCTTTCTTTTTTTTGTGAGGAAGGAAGGTGGGCAAAATTGAGAGTTCCTGGGACTCGAACCCAAGGCCTCTCGGTTGAATACCAAGGGTGCTAGTCACTTATGTGGCAAACGTTCCCCGGGAGGAGGACGACAGACGAACGCATTTTCCTCGCAGTTTTAGTTGCGACGCAAGATACAAGGCGAACGAGCCCAGTTTTTCTTTTCTTCCTATATATAAAAAAGTATGCTACTTGGTGTCGGCTTAGTCAACAAACGATTGTGCCAACCTTGACCATTGGATTGACATTCAACGTCTGTCGTGTTTCTTCACTCTCTTCTTCCTCCAGCCGCCAAAGCCAAACCAGCGCCAGCGGGACGCCTGCTCCCGCCTCCCACGGCTGGCTGTGCTGCAGCGCACGCATCATGGCCACATCGCACCCTAAAACTCTGTGCATCTTCCCCGTCTCCTGTTCGTTCCCGTCTGAGGCCTCACCATCGTCCTCCGCCTTGGTTCACTCGTCGCGGCGCCGCCCTCCGGTGTTGTCAACATGGTCAACAACCGAGAGGAATAAGGAGATGACTGTGCATGGTGAGGATGACAGTAGGGACCCAGCAGCGCGCGCAGTAATTTTGTTTTTTCGGGACGGAGAAGGGTATCAACTGGGTTGTGCGGGAGCTGTGGCCCGTCTAGCCCAGGCTTTTATTTCATATGTTTAGCACATGACCAGCCCAGTTTGTTTTTTTCCTTTCTGAAAATGGCTAGCCCAGCTATTTTGTTTTTTGCAGAATAACCAATGTAGGCCTACTTGCTTTTCTACGCCCTGCTGGGCCGGAAATCTTTCAAGACGAGGAGGGATGCATTTTGCCCAGAAAATGGGCTATAAGTAATAAGAAATAGGCTATAAGTAATAATAAATGGGCTGTAAAATGAAAAGATGCAGCAAACTGACAATTAGTTCCAAAATACTTTTTTCTTTTGGATTTTGATATTTTAAATTTCATTGTTTTTGTGCGGGTAAAATTTCATTGGATTTAAATTAAGGTATGTTTATTTTTAAATTAACTTGAATCTGGCTAGAAATTTCGGGCTGTATGCTGTTTGGGACATATTTGGAGGCTGACTTGTGGGTCTACTAGGTTGACGTGTACGAAAGGCTTTGTCAACTTAGTCCACAAACGATTCTAGCAGCAGTGACTATTGGATGTTAATCCAATAGCCGTGCTGCTTCTTCAATATCTGATCTTCTTGCTCCTGCCGCCCAAACCAGCACCGGTGGGACTGCCTGCTCCCGCCTCCCATGGCCGGCTGTGCTGCCGCATAGGCCGCAACGCCCCACCCTACTCCATTGCTGGCCAGGCCATTCCTCTACTCACCCACACCTCCTGTTATTTTCCGGCGACGGCAGCCGGACCAGTAAACCCTCGTACTCCCCACCGCATGGGCAACCACTGCAGAGTCTTCCCCGGCTCCGTGTCGTTCCCTTCCTAGGCCTCGCCGTCATCCATCGCCTTGGTGCTCTCGGCGCGGCGTGGTCAACGTGGTCAACGAACGACATCCATCAGACGTGGACTGTACGTGGAGAGGCTGACAGCTGGGTCCACGGCCGCACATAAGGAAATGCCTCCTTATTACACGCAAAATAATGATTCCTCCACCTGACATCTGGGACCCGCCGGAAGGGCCTCTGTATTTCGCAAAAAAAATGTTCCTCCCGCTGACAGGTCGGACCCACCAGCTATATCTTCGCACGCAAGGAAGTGCCTCCTTATTACGCACAAAAAAATGAATACTCCCCCTGCTAGTTGGGACCCAGCATAGTGGGAGGCTGACTTGGGCCTACTAAGTTGACAGGGACAGAGGGCTTTTACAACTTAGTCAATATGAACGATTCTAGCTCCAGTGACCGTACGATGTCCATCCAACGGCCGTAGTGCTTCTTCAACCTTTGGTCTTCTCGCTCCAGCCCCCCAAAGCAGCGCCGGTCGTGTCGCCTGTTCCTGCCTCCCGTGGCCGGCTGTGCTGCCGCAGAGGCCTCACCGCCCCCTACTACTCCCACCGCTGGCCAGGCCATCCCTCCACTCACCCACACCCCATGTTATTCTGCGGCGACGGCAACCTCACACCGAAGCCGAACCAGTGAACCCTCGTACTCCTCTCCGCGTGGGCATCCACTGCCACGTCTTCCCCGGCTCCGCGTCGTCCCCTTCCTAGGCCTCGCTGTCGTCCACCGCCCTAGTGCTCTCGGCACGGCGTGGTCAACAAGGTCAAGGAACGACTTCCATCGGAAGAGTACTGTACGTGGAGAGGCTGATAGCTGGGTCCACGGCCGTAGCAAGGAAGTGCCTCCTTATTACGCAGAAAATAATGATTCCTCCACCTGATAGCAGGGACCCACCGGACGGGCCACTGTATTTCATGAAAGAACATTTCCCCCTGACTGTTGGGACCCACCAGCTACATCTTCGTATGCAAGGAAGTGCCTGACAGTCGGGACCCACCCGGTCGAAGCGTACGTAGCATTGTCATTCTGGTCGCGAACGTGTACGTACATACGATCGGTCTGTCTGCAGGCTGCAGCGATGAACTGTGGCCGTGTAAGGAAGGGCACGTGTCGTAGTAGAGGCACGCACGTAGCATGTACACGTACGTACAGCGGCCAGGGTGCAAGAAAGTAAATACGGCCACGTACGTACGTACATACGGGCGGGGTCTTGAACGCCTACTCGCGCATACGTACGGCCAGGGCTCGTGTACATGGCTGTGCCTGGGTCGGAACGGAGAAACTGCGTCGTCGTCGTGTTCATGGGGAGGCAACGGAATGCATCGTGTTCATCGGGAGGCAACGGAATGCGTGCTGTTCATCGGGAGCCAACCGGCTTGGACGGAACAGCCGATGGAAATGAGGCTTGGTGTACCGCAGAACGGAGGAAACGGCCTTGTGTTCACCGGCCACGGTCGAAACGGGATCCTGTTCATCGGGAGGGGTCTGGTGTACTGCAAAACGGAGGAAACCGACCTCCTACGGTCAAAACGGGGTCCTGTTGATTGAGAGGGGTGTGGCGTACCGCAAAACGGAGGAACGGACTTGTGTTGGAGCGCTACGGTCGAAATGGGGGTCCTGTTCATCGGGAGGGGTGTGGCGTACCACAAAACGGGACTCCATGGGATACTGTTCATCTCCACCATCGACTGCCTCCACGGCCTACTGTTCATCCACCGTCGACTTCCTCCACGGGCTACTGTTCATCCACCGTCGACCTCCTCCAGCCTCCACCTACGACTGTTTATCCACGGGCTCCTGTTCATCTAGCCTCCACCGCGCGCTCCTCCACCGGCTACTGTTCAACCAGCCCTCTCCACGGGGTCTTGTTCAACCACCCCTCCACCGGCTACTGATCAACCAGCCCTCCACCGGCTACTGTTCAACCAACCCTCCATGGGGTCCTGTTCATCCACCGGCTCGATCGATCGGGTCATGTTCATCCAGCGGCAACGGCCTCTACTACAACGGGGTCCTGTTCATCCAGCCCCCACCAGGAACTGTTCATCCAAACCCCCCAACAACGCTCACTGTTCATGAAGAGGCATCATCAATCGGCTTCAGTTAGTAGCAGTAGCGAAGGAATCACTCGGGTTGAGTTAACAACAAGGGATCGATCGATCGCTCGGGTTCAGTTAGAGCCCAACGCCTCGCTCGGGTTCAGTTAGAGCGCAACACCTCGCACACACGTGCGTACGTACGAGAGAAACGCGCATCGCTCGGCCCCCAACCACCCACCATAACCGGGAACTCCCCCGATATTTTCCTTGCCCTCGCTTCTACCACGGTTTTCTCCGTCATGGACGGCCCAAAGAATGTCATGCAGTTGCGTCTCCGGCCCGCCCAGGACGAAAAGCCCATTTTCTGTCATGATTTTTTGTCATAAAAGTAGGAGCCCACCACATCTATGATGATACCGAGTTTTGTCACAATTATCGTCATAGAAGTGTCATAAGCATGACAGGAAAAAAATCGTTCGGCCCAAAATGTCACGGATGTGTCTTTTTTTGTAGTGAAGGTCGTCCATGCTCACCGGGAAGCGAGCTCTTTGACCTCCATGCACCAGCCGCCGCCCGCCTCACTCACAACTTCTCCATTAATGGGTTAATTAAAGCACCTAGACGAAGGGTGTTTGCTTGTGATCCCATGGCAGCATTTGCTTTGCTCGTGTTTTCAACTCATATTCTGCCCTAATTTAAATTGCCACATAGGACAACGGATAATACGACCACAAATGAAATGGCAACGGATAATACGACGACAAATTTACAATGGCGCAGATAATAATTGTCTTACATATTCCGGATAATTTAAAATGCCACATGCAGCAAAGCCCGGAAGACACGGGGGCAAGAGAAGAAGGAAATTGCGGACAATGATCTGGGTCGTTGCTGTCTCTACTCGTCGATGGATCGCCGGGCGACGAAATCCTCCAGCTCCTTCTTCAATTCCTCACGACTTTGCTTGAAAGCAGCCACGGATTCCTCCACCTCCTGCTTGCGCTCGATCCGGAGCTTCCTCGGGCCACCCATCAGTTCCTCAACGACCGCTTTCAGCGTCATCTCTGAGGCACTGCTCTGCTCATGCAGCATCTTCCAGCCGGCGGCCTCCTCCTCCTTTTTGGCGACCAACTTGAGGAGCTTCGCATTGTCACCCATGAGTTGCTCGACGAGGCCGGTCGCCTTATCAACCGAGGCATCGCTGATCTTGAGCAGCTTCATCAAGCCATCGACCAGCTCCTGCTGCGTAGTGACGCCAGCAAGAATGTCATCATCGCCGGCGAAGGACTTCAGGAACGCCAGCTCGTCGCGATGGCCGACGCCACGAATGCGCTTGTAAGAGCCCTCGTGTGCCCGTGAGAGCTTGTTCGAGGGCTCCGCGGCGCGCCGGGACATCTCTGTTGCGGCTGCGGCTTCGCGGCGGGACCTCTCTAGTGCTTCCGCGGCCTTGGTCTTTGCTGCCTGGTTATATGTCCACCCTAAACTCCTCCTACCGGTCATGGCGGAATGACTTGACAGGAAAGACCAGTTTTGTGGGTGATGAGGAGAGGAACTGTGAAGTAATTTTCGAGTGGGTAGTTTTTATAGCCCGGTGCTAAGTGTGAACACATATTAGTTTGATAGGTGTGAACAGATTTGCAATTACTTATTACGCTGTAATCTGCAATGTGACGAGAAACAAGGTCAAAATTTATTGATGGCAGAAGGTTGACCATGTGGTTGCTCGCCGTTGAGTTGGCTGTTTGCCACATATCACACACATCTTGTTAAGTTGAACCGTTTCTGTTGTGTTCGCTAATCAAAAATAGTTCGTCCGAGTGAACCGTATGCCCTATATCACACACACCTTGATCTGGCTAACCGTTTCTGTTGCACTCCCTAATAGCAAACAGTTCATCGGAGCGAACTGTATGCCGTATATCGCACACACATTGATCTGGCCGCCTGATTATGTTGTTCTGCCTCATCGCAAATAGTTCGAATGGGTCAACCGTGTGCCCTGGATCGCACACGCAACTAAAATCTGAACCGTGTTTAATGTATCATTCATCGCAAACGCTTTGAACCTTTTTTACATTTTTTACATCCCCGTTTGTGATTAATGCATCACACACAGTTTCGTCAAAGGGCCTCTGATCGTAGTGCCGCGTTAGCAGCATCCTGCAGTAGTGGATAGTGATCCAGGAGTGGATCACTTTACATCGGTCAAAGTTATTATCCTTAGTAACCTAAAGAGGACTAAGGAAATATTTCTCGGTTATGGATGTGACAAAGAGCTTGTCATAAATGGTTACATCGATGCAAGCTTTTACACCGATCCGGATGACTCTAAGTATGAATCTGGATACATATTGAAAGTGGGAGTAATTAGCTAGAGTAGCTCCGTGCAGAGCATTGTAGACATAGAAATTTGCAAAATACATACATATCTGAATGTGGCAGACCCGTTGACTAAACTTCTCTCACAAGCAAAACATGATCACACCTTAGTACTCTTTGGGTGTCAATCACATAGCGATGTGAACTAGATTATTGACTCTAGTAAACCTTTTAGGTATTGATCACATGGAGATGTGAATTATTGGTGTTAAATCACATGGCGATGTGAACTAGATTATTGACTCTAGTGCAAGTGGGAGACTGAAGGAAATATGCCCTAGAGGCAATAATAAAGTTGTTATTTATATTTCCTTATATCATGATAAATGTTTATTATCCATGCTAGAATTGTATTAACCGGAAACTTGATACATGTGTGGATACATAGACAAAACACCATGTCCCTAGTAAGCCTCTACTAGACTAGCTCGTCAATAAAAGATGGTTAAGTTTCCTAGCCATAGACATGTGTTGTCATTTGATGAATAGGATCACATCATTAGAGAATGATATGATGGACAAGACCCATCCGTTAGCTTAGCATAATGATCGTTTAGTTTTATTTCTATTGCTTTCTTCATGACTTATACATGTTCCTCTGACTATGAGATTATGCAACTCCTGAATACCGGAGGAACACCTTGTGTGCTATCAAACGTCACAACGTAACTGGGTGATTATAAAGATGCTCTGCAGGTGTCTCCGAAGGTGTTTGTGGGGTTGGCATAGATCGAGATTAGGATTTGTCGCTCCGAGTATCGAAGAGGTATCTCTGGGCCCTCTCGGTAATGCACATCACAATAAGCCTTGTCAGCAATGTGACTAATGAGTTAGTTGCGGAATGATGCATTACGGAACGAGTAAAGAGACTTGCCGGTAACGAGATTGAACTAGGTATGATGATACCGATGATCAAATCTCGGGCAAGTAACATATCGATGACAAAGGGAATGACGTATGTTGTTATGTGGTTTGACCGATAAAGATCTTCGTAGAATATGTAGGAGCCAATATGAGCATCCAGGTTCCGCTATTGGTTATTGACCAGAGTGTTGGGGAATGTAGTATTTCAAAAAAAATCCTACGGTCACGCAAGATCTATCTAGGAGAAGCATAGGAACGAGTGGGGAGAGTGTGTCCACGTACCCTTGTAGACCGAAAGCGGAAGCGTTTAGTAACGCGGTTGATGTATTCGAACGTCTTCGCGATCCAACCGATCCAAGCACCGAACATACGGTACCTCCGTGTTCAGCACACATTCAGCTCGATGATGTCCCTCATACTCTTGATCCAGTTGAGGCCGAGGGAGAGTTCTGTCAGCACGACGGCGTGGCGACGGTGATGATGAAGTTACCAGCGCAGGGCTTTGCCTAAGCACTACGACGATATGACCGAGGTGTGTAACTGTGGAGGGGGGCACCTCACACGGCTACGAGAAGACTTGGTGTCCCTTTGGGGTGCCCCCCTCCCACGTATATAAAGGGGGAGGAGAGGTGGCCGGCCTAAGGGGGGCGCGGGCCATGGGGAGTCCAATTAGGATTCCCAATCCTAGTTGGAGTCCCCTTCCTTTCCAAGAGATGGAGAGAGGGAAGGAGGAAGATGAGGAGAAGGAAAGAGGGGGCGTCGCCCCCCTCCCTAGTCAAATTCATACTGGCCATGGGGGGCGCGGCCTCCCTTGTGGCCCTCATCTCCTTTCCACTAAGGCCCATGAAGGCCATGAACTTCCCGGGGGGTTCCGGTAACCCCCGGTACTCCGAAACTTATCCGAAACAACCCGAACCATTCCGGTGTCCGAATGTAACCTTCCAATATATGAATCTTTACCTCTCAAACATTTCGAGACTCCTCGTCATGTCCGTGATCTCATCCGGGGCTCCGAACAAACTTCGGTACATCAAAACACATAACTCATAATACAAATCGTCATTGAATGTTAAGCGTGCGGACCCTACGGGTTCGAGAACTATGTAGACATGACCGAGACACCTCTCCGGTCAATAACCAATAACGGAACCTGGATGCTCATATTGGCTCCTACATATTCTACGAACATCTTTATCTGTCAAACCGCACAACAACATACGTTGTTCCCTTTGTCATCGGTATGTTACTTACCCGAGATTCGATCGTCGGTATCCTCATACCTAGTTCAATCTCGTTACTGGCAAGTCTCTTTACTCGTTCTGTAATGCATCATCCCGTAACTAACTCATTAGTCACATTGCTTGCAAGGCTCATAGTCATTTGCATTACCGAGAGGGCCCAGAGATACCTCTCCAATACTCGGAGTGACAAATCCTAATCTTGATCTATGCCAACTCAACAAACACCATCGGAGACACCTGTAGAGCATCTTTATAATCACCCAGTTACGTTGTGACGTTTGATAGCACACTAAGTGTTCCTCCGGTATTCGGGAGTTGCATAATCTCATAGTCATAGGAACATGTATAAGTCATGAAGAAAGCAATAGCAATAAACTAAACGATCATAATGCTAAGCTAACGGATGGGTCTTGTCCATCACATCATTCTCTAATGATGTGATCTCGTTCATCAAATGACAACACATGTCTATGGCTAGGAAACTTAGCCATCTTTGATTAACGAGCTAGTCAAGTAGAGGCATAGTAGGGACACTCTGCTTGTCTATGCATTCACACATGTACTAAGTTTCTGGTTAATACAATTCTAACATGAATAATAGATATTTATCATGATATAAGGAAATATAAAATAAAAACTTTATTATTGCCTCTAGGGCATATTTCCTTCACGGAGATGTGTCTCGGTCATGTCTACATAGTTCTCGAACCCGTAGGGTCCGCACGCTTAACGTTCGATGACGATTTGTATTATGAGTTATGTGTTTTGGTGACCGAAGTTTGTTCGGAGTCCCGGATGAGATCACGGACATGACGAGGATTCTCGAAATGGTCGAGAGGTAAAGATTCATATATTGGAAGGTTGAATTCGGACATCAGAATGGTTCCGAGTGATTCGGGTATATTTCCGGAGTACCGAGGGGTTACCGGAACCCCCCGGGGAAGTGTTGGGCCAACATGGGCCTAAGGGAGAGAGAGGGAAGCCCGCGGGGGGTGGCCGCGCGCCCCCTCCTAGGGATTCCGAATAGGACAAGGAGGAGGGGGCGGTGCCCCCTTCCCTTTCCCTTTCCCTCTCCCTCTCCTTCCTTTTCCCTCCGGTGGAAGAAAGGAAAGGGGGGGTGGCGAATCCTACTTGGACTAGGAGTCCAAGTAGGACTCCCCCCATGGCGCGCCCCTCCTGGCCGCCGGCCTCTCTCCCCCCTCCTTTATATACGTGGGCAGGGGGCACCCCAAAGGCACACAAGATAATCTCTTAGCCATGTGCGGTGCACCCCTCCACAGTTTACTCCTCCGGTCATAGCGTCGTAGTGCTTAGGCGAAGCCCTGCGCGGATCACATCACCAACACCGTCGCCACGCCGTCGTGCTAACGGAACTCTCCCTCGACCCTCTACTGGATCAAGAGTTCGAGGGACGTCGAGCTGAACGTGTGCTGAACACGGAGGTGCCGTACGTTCGGTACTTGGATTAGTTGGATCGTGAAGACGTTCGACTACATCAACCGCGTTAACCTAACGCTTCCGCTTTGGGTCTATGAGGGTATGTGGACACACTCTCCCGTCTTGTTGCTATGCATCTCCTAGATAGATCTTGCGTGATCATAGGATTTTTTTTTGAAATTGCATGCTACGTTCCCCAACAGTGTGTACATCACATGCTTATGACTATGTTGTGACAAATAATCCTTGTTTATCTCTCACTTTCCTTTAAATATGTTTCTCCAAACATGCATTTCAATTTTCGTCCTCGCCAAAATTCTACTTTCATGTGCTCCCGCCAGGCGGCGCCAGGGGCCCCGAAACCCTAGCGCCGCCAGCACCTTCTTGCCGCCCCTTCCTGCCGCCGCTGCCGCCGGCATGGGCCACGGTGGCGGCAGGCCCGGTGCCGAAGGTTTCTGGGCGGGTGCATGCGGCGGATCCCATCTGAGGCGGCGGGGGCGGCTCCTCTCGTGCGATCCAACGGCGGCGGCTAGGACGGCGAATCCGGGCTGTGCGGCGGGGGCCGGAGCACCATCGCCAACGGAGCGGCGGCCCTGCATGGACGGCGGCGGTGGCAGCGCCCCATCCGGCGGGGTGGGCTGTCCTGGTCGTGATGGTGATGGCGGTCACTGCGGATCCAACGCCCCGTTTGGATCCGTCGCGGGGAGGCCTTCCGCCGACCGGCGGCGCGTGGAGGGACTGGTGAGGAGATGCCGGATCTCCACCGGAGTACCGACGGCGACATACGTCTTAGTGACGAGGTTCCGCTCGGTTCCAGCCAGCCACGAGGTCGGGAAGATGTGGCTTCCGGTGAAAATCGCGCCTGACTGCGGTCTTGGCGGACGATGGCGGCGTCTCAGACGTCATTCCCTTCTGGAGGCATCGTCGTTGCAGGTCACATCAACCTGATCGGGAAGTTCCGGGGGAAACCCTAGATCTGGGTATACCGGATCGGACGATGACGGTGCCTTCGGTATCGTTCTCCCTCATGGGGGCATCGTTTTGGAGCAAGTGCTAGTTGGAGGGGACAAGAGGAGGAGCGGTGTTTCCTCTGCTCCATTGATGACGGCGGATCTCAGCGGCGTGGCGCAGTGGAGACTCGGCGCCTGATGAGCGGAGAAGGACTCGCGTAGGAGGGTGACGTTGCCTGGCGTCGTGGTGGCGTCAGCGGCAGTTAGACCGGGCAAGGTTGATGCAGCAGTACAGCTCTGAAGATGGATTGGTGGCAGGTGGCTGCGGCGGCCTCATACCCGGCAGGCGTCCTGGTTGAGAAGCACGCCAGACTGATGGGTGCCCATACCCGGCAGGCGTCTTGATTGAGACCTCAAGTCTTAGATGTTAGGTTTGGCTGCGAGGTCTGTTTGGTATTAGGCCAAGACTTTCAGCGCCCCTACATCAACTGGATAGGGATAGCGACAGATGTTGCTTAGTTTGGTGGCTTTAGGCTTATTGTTGTATGACTCTGTAAGGTCTTGTGTCAATAATTAATAAAATGGCCGTATGCATCGTCCAGATGCAGAGGCCGGGGGTCGTCCTCCTTTTCTAAAAAAAATGTGCTCCTTCAACCCGACAAATATGTCTTATCCCCCCTCCATGAGATTCCCTTTGTGTTGGTGTGTTGCACATGTGATCTTTAAAAACAAGGCAAGCGAGTGGCATCGTCAACATGAGTCATTTGCATTGGGCACTCGAGAAGAAGGTACAACCGGCTTCTCTGACCAGATTTGATTTTGTGTAGGCGTTACTCTTCTATATTGACGAGATTCGTCTCTAAAGCGAATTATAGGCTTCCTCCTATTTAGCACAAGTACTAAAATTGATATGCAAAACTTGAAGACGTGCATAATTTATTGCACAAATCCTCTTGCCACGTCATGGAGTTTCAAATTTTCTATCGACGGAACCTAATTGAACTAATTAATTCAAACTTTAGTTCTTAATAATTTTAACAAAAATGGGAACATAAATGAACATAATCCTGATATTTGACCCATCTATACATTGCACATGAGAATTGCCAAACAATTGATAATACCAACAAATTTTGGCATCAATTTGAAAGAACAGATAACTACAAAAAAAGAAAGGTGAGGAGAACACTAACATAACAATACCCTGCAACAGTATGTACGTAATTTGACTCCAGTTTTATGAGTGGCATGCTGGTGCTTTTATTATGAGGGGAAATGTCATCGTGTCACTGTCTGATTCCCTGCAACATCACAATAACAACATATGTTTATTATCCTAGGTAAACAAATTACACCACGATCGAGATCATACAATCAAGTTTAATTAGACATCTAAAGAACTAGTTATATACAGATAGAAGCTATAGGCCTAGTAGAGCATCTCTAGTGGATGGTGTATATGGAGGTGGATGCTAAATATACACGATCAAAATCAAAAAATGTTTCCCAGTGGATCGTGTATCAGGTCGTGTACCTATACACGTCGCTCCCACGAGCGTACCTGGCGTGGGACTAAACACGACCGAACCACGCTCGTGGGCTCGCGAACAGAAGGGAAAAGAAGAGAAAAAAGCCTCCCGCTCCCGCTCCCGTTCCTCTCCGGCCGCCTCCCCAAGCCCCTCTCCGGCCGTCGCCCAAGGTCGCCGTCGCGTCTCCTCTCCGGCCGCCGCCCAAGGTAACCATTTTTTCCTTTCTCGTGAGCGGGAGCAGAGGGGCGGCGGCCGCATGCCCTGCAGCCCGATCTGGCCGCGGCGCCGGTGCCGGCGCACGACCTGGTGAGAATAGAGGGCGGGGACGGGGGGCTGGGCGACGAGTGGGGGCTGGGCGGCGGAGCGGTGGGGGGAGGGGGGAGATGCAGGGGCGGCGGCCGGGCGCGCCTGTCTGCTGGGGCGGCGGGACGAGCGGCGCCGTGGGGAGATGCAGGGGCAGCGGCCGCACGCCCTGCAGCCCGATCTGGCGGCGGCGCCGGTGCCGGCGCGCGCCCTGGTGAGAATAGAGGGCGGGGACGGGGGGCTGGGCGACGAGTGGGAGCTGGGCGGTGGGGGGAGAGGGGAGATGCAGGGGCGGCGGCCGGGCGCGCCTGTCTGCTGGGGCGGCGGGACGAGCGGCGCCGTGGGGAGATGCAGCGGCGGCGGCCTCTGGTGACTGGGCTCGCCTCTGCTGGATCCTCTGCCTCTGGTGACCGGGCTGGCCTCTGCTTCCAGGTCCACAATTTAAGAGGCAATTTGGGTAAATGGATAGTAAAATTGATCATATGCACAAAGCATAGCTCTTTGGAAGGAGAAGAAAATAATTTTTTGCTTGTCAATTTGATGCCAGATTGTGGTCTAAAATAGCTGTGCATTGGTTGCTTGCAGATGGATGCTGACCAAAGCTTCTTGGACACCCTTGGTTTTGGTTACACGCAAACACAACCAGAAAGTCCAATTGGAGAGCAGGCAACTCCATCAACTCAGCATCAAGCAACACCATCAACGCAGCAACGTTCTGCAATAATAGAGAAAGGAAAATCCAACAAAGGAAAAAATTGGTCTAGTGATGAGGACAAGGTTCTCATAGCAGCATGGGCAAATACAAGTTTGGATATTGTTGGGACTGATCAAAACCGAGATGCTTATTGGGCTAGAATTTCAGAGTACTACAACACACACAAGGAATCGTCATGGCCGGAGCGTAATCCTAATGCAATTAATTGTCGTTACACATTGATTAACAGAGAGACCTCCAAATTTTGTGGTTGCCTTCAGCAGATTTTAAATAAAGAAGAAAGTGGAAGGACTATAGCAGAAAAGGTATGCGCAATATTCTACTTCTATATGTGATGTGCAATATGTGATGTGCAATATTCTATATGTGTTGTGCATTTGTATATGTGGTTGCCTATCTTGTACTTCTATATGTGATGTGCAATATTCTATATGTGTTGTGCATTTGTTAACGAAACGAGAGGGATGATGCACGGAGACAGTTTGAATTAGATGAGAGGGTCATGCTGATCGACACTAGTGGTATGACTGATGTGCAAAAGCAGTTCTACCAAGCTAAGCAGAATGAGATCCTTGCTCGAGGTCTAGAGTAATGTGAGCTATTTGATATGTGAGCTATATGAACTATTTACTGATTTCCGCTAGTTGTTGTATGAAGTATTTGATAACATCACTTATTGCATAAATATTTTATTGATAGCTACAAATTCATGGATTACATCACTCATTGCATAAATTAAAACTAGATGAAAAGAAATGGATTACAGACTTATAACTAGGACATCACTCGTTTTCAAACTTTTGCCACACATGGTCAATTAGATCAAGTTTAAGCTGATCATGTTCACCTTGATTTCTAATCCGGTGAGTCATCTGAATAAAAGAGCTCAGTTGTTCCGCATGAGTACGAGAGACCGTGACTCTTTCTCCCATTGCCTCAAAAGTGCAGCTTTGCCGACCAGTTTGTCGCTCCTCTTCAACTATCATATTGTGCATTATGACACAAGCTTTCATGACATCACCGATTTCTTTACGTTTCCATCCTTTAGCAAGTCCACGAACAATGGCAAAACGGGATTGAAGAACTCCAAAGGCTCGTTCCACATCTTTCCTAGCCCCCTCTTGCCTCTTGGCAAAAGTTTTATGTTTTCTGGTATCTGGAGCTGGTATGCTCTTCACAAATGTTGCCCACCATGGATAGATACCATCTCCAAGATAATACCCCATTGTGTACTGATGGCCATTGATGCTATAATTCACTGGAGGAGTTTGGCCTTCAGCTAGCTTTGTAAAAACAGGAGAACGTTGAAGAACATTTATATCATTCAGAGACCCTGGTAAACCAAAATAAGCATGCCAAATCCAAAGATCTTGTGAAGCAACTGCTTCCAAGATCATAGTGGGCTCGCTGACATGGCCTTTAAACATGCCATGCCATTTTTTGGGGCAATTTTTCCAACCCCAGTGCATGCAATCTATGCTCCCTAACATACCAGGAAATCCTCTTTCCTCCCCTATTGCAAGTAACCTAGCAATGTCTTCTTCATTTGGAGATCTCAGGTACCTTTCCTCAAAAACTTCACAAACTTTGATCACAAATTTCTTGCAAGACTCTAAATTAGTAGCCTCAGCAGACCGGATGTACTCATCAGCACCATCAGCTGCTATTCCATATGTTAGCATCCGCATTGCCGTGGTCATCTTTTGCAGAGGATGTAACCTAAGAGCTCCAGAAGCACTTCTTTTTTGAGTAAAATAACCATCATAATCATGCTCAAGTATACCATTGGCTATGCGTTTGAACAAATTACGGGACATCCTAAATCTGTGCATAAAAAGTAAATGAGACAGGGAAATGAAAAAAGGGCTAAAGCAGAGAAGTGTAGTAATTACGAACCTTCGTCGAAACAAATGTTCGGGATAGCGAGGAACTTCTTTGAAGTAGTCGTCCCACAGAAGAACAAATCCGGCATCTCTTCCTCGATTGATTGTTTGACGTCCATGCTTGGAACCGCCATGGCGTCGAGCGTTCATCCTCTCTTCCTCCTCGCGCTCGGCGAATGCTGCAAGTATGAGTTCATCGTCGCCAGATGAAGATGACAAAGAACTCATGTCCAAAGTGGATGTGTTCATTGTGTTGCGTGAGAGACGATAGAGAAATCTAGGTGAGAAGAGAAGTCACAGATAGAAGTGCTAGAAGAGAGATGGTAGGGGTGGTTTATATAGACTAGAAATACGACCGTTGAAAATATAGCCGTTGGAAATATAGCCGTTTGAAAATATAGCCGTTGGAATATACACGTCCAAATTTACACGTTCCACTGAAAAGCTGAGAGGTGTATATTTTAGCAAGGTGTATATGGACGTGTATATGGAGATATACACGTCCAAATTTACACCATCCACTAGAGATGCTCTAAGCATTGTATCCTCTCCAAGTAATCGAATCTAAACAGAGAAACCATACTTATCGTTTAAGTATATATAGACATACAAACTTTCAGTGCTACTATCATAAACACTGCACGAGGAAATTGACATGAAGATCACCTTACAAGTATCTATTAGATTAACACCAAATAGTTATCTGGATCGAACAAAAATCCCAAAAATATTCCAAAATTAAGCACATATATAGACATGAAAAAAACATTGTTCAAAACATTTCTGATTGAGTTAGTACATGTTTTCTTTTGGGTCGCCCTCTCTTGCATTTGTGCACCTTTGAAAATGTTTTGTTAACATGTGTGGTCAACTGGTCATTGCATTTTCGCC